>NC_037594.1:25165177-25494739 GCF_003073045.1 Pomacea canaliculata | reverse complement strand
ATATTGTTAGATCAGGAAGCGTACAAATTCTCATTGTAGCTTAATGCCACATAATAGAGAAGCGCAAGTGAGACAATTTTGATTACTTTGATTACTTGGAGACAATAGCGAGGGAGGATTTCGAAGAAGAACTTTGATAATTGGATCAATGGAAGCCGAGTGGCCGAAGCGATCTTCAAGATTTACTACAGATGACAGAGATTGTGACTGCTCATGCATGTCACTGACATTAGTCTCGAACGGAGCATCTTAGGGGGTCGTGTGTTAGTAGTTTGGGTTGTGTGTGTGGTTGCAATCCGCGACTTGCAACTAACCTAGAATGTGAATTTGCAGTAGCCAGCCAAGGTATTTCTGTTGTCATGTTGCAGCCATTGAATATTCATCCATTTTCGATGAGAAATGTTTATTCGATACTACAATATAAATTGTTGTAGCGCCTGCAGTGCTATGAATAGCAAAGTTTAGTAGAAACGATTTTTTTTGCAGAATCCTCATTTTTTTTCTAAGAATTGTATGTGCATGTTTCGATTTGTTTCCAAAAGGTTTCGAGAGACTGTAAATAATTTTAGTGCACGTGTGGAAATTTATGACTTTGTTCGTTATTGTGCTATTTAATCGCCTCAGCCTTGCGCGTGCTGCAGAAGGTTTGTAAGACTCGACACAGACAAACAGATAAAATGAAAGATTTCGGGACTTTTAATTGCTCACTTTTAAACCTCGTGCCAAGAAGAAATGTCTGAATGAGGGATTTGTATCAGGATTGTTTGTTTGTATTTACATGTGTCACCGGAACAAGAATCATGAAGTTCACCAAAGCAATTGAAAGCTTTGAGGCAAAGACAAAAGATATGAAACGTGTTCCAAATTTCTAATACTGTATTGTTAAGGAAGGATTGAAGAACTGGAAGAACTGCATAACGATTCTTTGGTAATAGTCAATGGATGTTCTATTTGAGGTGGCTGATAAGCTTGGGGTGAGTGGTTGTGTCAATTAGCCAAATTTTTCGTCTGGCTTCCAGTGACTGGTGCTTACATTCCACATACAACTGCGTGGACAAATGAGTGAGCACGCATATCATTCGAGGACATGATTACGTATGTGCATAACTGCAGTGTCCGAGTACCCGTCCTGACGCTTGCGATTCAATCTGTTACCTGCCAGAACAGGCGGTAGAAGGTTGAAAATGATGTTTAGTGGGCGCTTTGACTTGCTGCGTGAGGTTAGCTTTGCTATGTGTACAAATACAATACAAAGATGTACATTCAGTTCTCATGTCTTCCGCGTGCGTACCATGTTTCAGGTCAGAGCAAAGATGCGATGAATATTCTGGTCAAGCAGTCCAGGGTCGGGTGCGACAGATAAAGGAACACGTGACACATGGTCCATGTAATCATTCCTTTCACCCTGCCATTTGTGGTGGGGAGCTGAAAGATATTTAATACTAATTTTAAAAGTTGGGATGAATAAGTGTGTTGAGGAGAAACTTGTCTGGTGATAGTCATGAGATGGAACAGCGGAGGCGAGAGGAGACTAACAGATAGATGACCTCTATGCGTGGTGGTTGATGGGGCGAGAGTTAAAAAACCATAGAATATTGCAAAGAAAATGTTGCAAATTATAGTATGTTTATAAAAGTCATAACGACTTTATTATTTAGCGAGTCTTGTAAGGACTCAGACAGACATATATGAAAAAGGCGGAGACAAAAATTGGGTGGAGTAGGCGCACTCACACACATCGCGATTCTACCCTATCCTCCCCCCCCATACACATGTAGCAGTCTATCCAGCATTTCTATTTTCTTGATGTGAAACTGTGTCGTTTTAGAGAGAAAGATGTTGCGCGGCAGCTGACCCTGTTGGGGATGGTCAGAGCGTTCCAATACTGGAGCGGACCAGTCATCTGACGTTTGTAAAAGTCATTCTTACTCTGCCACCTGAAGAGATATTTTGAAGGCAGTCTGACAAGGATTTCGGTCACATGCAAATTTTTTAACTGCTCACAAAGTCTATATTGTTTAAAGTGTGGCGTTGAAATCGTCGTCCACAGATGAATAGAAGTGTGATGGTCGTGGAGCGGTTTTCACGATGATGTCCAAGATGTTGAACGCGCTGGTTATAGAGCAAATCCTTCCGTACATACTGAGTGCGAAAGTAAAGCAGCTTATGGTTATCCAGGCATGCTCCGGCTCTCGTTGAAGATCGTATGGTGCAGCTCTTTGAGGCTTTTCGATGTTGAATTTCGCTTTGCATCTCAGTGTGCTCACGCTCTCAATGTTTTTGACCTTCATTTTTGGCTTCCTAGTCCAGCCTTATATCTTTTACCCTTTCAGGACCATCGAATTTCATGCCACTCGAGATTCCTAAGGAAATCCTTACTTCCATTACTCACTTCTAATTACCGGCAAGATTCATTAAGTTAGTTTTAGTGACCACAAATGGTTATATTGTGATAAAGTTTTTGATTGATATCGCAATAATTGACAAACTTCGTAAACATCTAATGTTCACAATCAGAGATGACTTATAATACAACAAGAATTATCTTGGTGCGTTTGGCTTTAATATATTATTTTTCTTGTGTGTGGACATTTAATACTATTTATCGTGAAATTTGACTTTGTAATATATTATTTCTTGGTGCATTGATTTTAAATATTTTCTTGGTGCATTGACTTTTATAATTACTTCAGGTACATGGATTGTATTACATTCCAAATAAGTCCTCCGTATGATGGGGTGTACTGAGTTCTTAATGGTAACGAACTTAATTAAAACAGCAACGAGTTCTCTGATGTATGCTCCAGGGCAAATTTTCAAATGAAAAGAAGGAAAAAAAATTCTGTTCTGGGCATGGCTCTATTTAGAAACGGCCATTATAATCCCTCTTTGCAGAGATGGAGAGGGGAGATCTTAACATGACTTGGTCAAATCACATTCTTGCTGTTGCTAGTTTACTGGCCGGAGTTGGACGGTTTGTAGATTATTGTTAGCGATCTGTGGACTAGAACAATTTCTTTTTCTTTCCTCGAGCTTGCTAACATTGCGCGGAGCGTGCGCTTTCTCAGTATTTCACAAGATGAAAGGAGTTGTCGAATCAGGTTGACTCGCAGTTTAATCTGAACTCTCGAGTCCTTGATTGAAGTCGCAGCAAAACAGTTTCGTGTTTGTAAGGCCCTGTGTTCTGCTTGATAGGTATGACTCCAGCAAACCTTCTTATTAACTGCAGCTGTGAGTCGCTTTTAGGGCATTGGTGAGGTCAGAACATGAGAACCGGGTAGTATTGAATTCAGTGAGGTAGGTGATTAGATTTGGAGACCATTATCAAGGCAGACACTCACTTGTTTAATAATATGATCATCATCTGGTCTTTATTAGAGATATTTGCCTGAGCTCGTCATTGAACCTGAGCCAATAGAATCCCACCTTCTAATAAGCGCACGAATGTCAAAAGGTCGGAACATGCCATTAGCTAATAAGGGACCCTCAATCTCTTGTGCTCCACCACTGCGATAGTAACTACTACCTGCTCCTCGTGGCGTACTTGTGTGCCGCGCACCTCGGACCGAGAGCACACAACGTTTTTCCCACTCTTACATCAGCTGCAAACCGGTTGCAAGGAGCACAAAGTTTCGTGTCAGCGAGAGTAAGCGATAGAGTGAGGGTGAACCTTAACGAGCAGGCCACGAGTTAGTCTCAACACTGTATTCCCCGCATGTCTCCTTACCGGTCTCTTTGGGATCTGTCTTACATTCACCTGGGCGTTTCTTGCAGTGACGGCGATAGTGTGGCGGTGGTTGTCCTCGTTCACGACACCAGATTCAAAGCAACCAAAGCCCACATAACCAGCTGCATGTAGCTATAACCTAATTACACGCGGCTCTGGCAATTTTAGTGGATACCTATCTCTCGAAGAAGGACTTGTGGATATGTGGTTCTAGAACTGTCGGCTGATTGACAGTGAAGAGTTGCTGCAATGCCATTGATATCATTAATATTATTAACAGCTGACAGTGTGCTCCTACGGCGAACAACGAGAACTCAGACACGCATGATAGACAGTATTATAGCTCAAACAAGCTCGCCAGGTAGGTGGAGCTACACAAGGAAGTGGGACTGGATGCTTATATCACCATCATCTTGATTTTTCGTAATAAAACGAACCTTATTGAATTGGTTTTTATAGAGCACACAAACCTCGGGCATAGGCGATAGAGATCCGAGATCAAAACAAAAATAACATAGCACAATACGGGGAGGGGATTCTACGGACTCCAAGGTGTGCCTCACTGTGTCTACATGACCTGAACTTAGCCTTGCTTCAGCCATAACTGATAGAACAGCGGAGTTTATTAATAACACAAAAATTAAAAAAATTGAGGTCACTAGCATGCTGCAGGAAAAGAAGGAAATAGAACAATTAAATAAAAAAAGTCAGCGGCATTATAGAGGAGAGCACGTCTACTGGTTCCATACGTCAGGCCGCTGAAGCGAGTGTTTTTTCATTTCACTTCCTCCGACTGTTTCACGCTGCGCAACAGTCTTTACGCTGTTGCCACCTAAAAATAAAAAACTCTTGTCTAAAACAATAAATTCAAATAAAAAATACAACACAATCTCAAAAAAATACAAAAAAGGGCTCTAGCGAACTGACAAGCACAAAGATCAACGGAATCCCGAGAATAAATGTAGAATAATGAATCGTGTACAAATTATAACAAAAAAAAATAAAACAAATAACAATAAAAAAAAAATAAAAAAAAATAATATAAAAAGAAAATTGTTGGTTTTACCAAATAATAAAAAAAAAACAAAATAATATAGAAAGAAAAAGAATAAAACAAAATATAAAGTAATTTAAAGAAAAAAAATAATAAAGAAAATAAAAAAAAGATAAAAATAAAAAATAGGAAAAAAAAAAAAAATATAAAAAAAAAAAAATAAAAAATAATAGACCCCTTAGAAGTAAAGCAGAAAGTACTTGGTCGAATCTTTTCACTCATTTTGAATATAAATAAAATATTGTACATGTGACAGGGACAAGTTTTCTTGGTAGTTAAAACACAGATTGACCGAATCGTTTTGATGAAGCCGTCTAGTAGATAGCGATTTCGTGGGACGTCGATTCCCACGCTTGATTAGATTACAAGGCGCGACGAATCTGCAACTGTAGAGGACTTGAGATGTGGATTTCTGGAAGGCTGTAGTTGGTGTAGCACAACAGGTGTTTGAAAGTTGCTGGGCAACTCCTGTATCAAGAAGAGACCACAACATGAAGAGCTGTGACTGAGCATCGCTCTTGCTGTCTGCGAAACTCAATATTCTAGAAATATTATTAGGTCTGGAATTATCCTTCAGGAGCATCATTGTGGTTTCTGTCTGCTTTATGTGTCATAGCCTGTGATCGACGCTGAGAACACTAGAAGTATTTTAATAATGCTCTGTAGAAGGTAAATATGGGAAGACTGTAGTGAGTACTAAGACAATAATGTTCAGACTAATTAAATAACTATTTCGTAACAGCTAATTACAGAAATTGGGTTTGGGCTTTGTATGCGGTCTTTAGAAGATAAAAGCCAAATGTTCAGTATGAAAAGTCATTGATAGGTCGCTTAAATCATGTTTAGAGTTGTCTTATCGACATTTACTGTCATTCTTTTATAGAACACTCGTCTGTTTGTCTTCCTCAAGTCTTCTGATGGCAAATTAGCCAAATTATTTCATTACATGCATTGCCATACAGCGACAGCTATATTACCACATAGAGTAAAAAAAAAATGTCCACAGTGACACCAACAGTACCACATACAACGACAATAAAACAATATATAGCGAAAAAGAGGGTCAGGTATGATACATTCAAAACCATTTCCAGAAAACGATCTTTCCTATCAAGCTGTGTTTCGTTGCAAATGACGACCGAAACAGTAACATCCGTTTCTACCCTATCCTTTCCCACCCGGCTCAAGTTCGTCCTCTACAATGGCTTTCCCTGTCAGTTTGCCTGTCTGTCTGTGGTTTTTTTCTGTTGTCGTACAACAGGCTCAATCAAGCGCTTCGTGACAGGTTGCTCTCACACCGAGGGCGAGGGACTCACTAGACCTTGAACCACGTGACTGGCCGAGATGGTTATCAACCTCTGAGCACGGCCTGCTTGCTAAGGTCTGGCGCCCGCGTCTGTTTACTTTGTTATCTACTGACACACACAGTCACACGACTCGAGTTTGTTTACTTCGGCTACTCGTGCACCAGTTTGCTTTTTTTTTTCATCTCATGCAGACTAATTCCACGACTCATGTTCCCTCCACTGCCCGGGTATGAGATAAAGCTCGAGAATAACTAGCACAAGGACCTCTGCCATGCTAGTGTGCTGACTGCATGTAAAGCATAGAAAGTCCAGAAAGAGAGAGAGAAATAGAGAAAACGGCTACTTTAAAGAATAAAATGTTCTTTTTCATCTACAGACACAGTGTACTGAGTAACAGCACTCTGCTAACTGCATGTGTGACAGTTCTGACATAGGTACCTATAGTTAAACGACAGGAGCCTGTTGAAAGAGGATTTTTAAGGAAGCTACTGATCCACAGTCTGATGTCCATGAACTCGAACTAGACATAAAGATAAAACAGCACGCGCGTGTTTGTGCGTGCAAAGACAAAACGGTTAATTGTGTACATTCATTGTTATCTTACTCCGAACATTGAGAAATGTACACAAGCCATAACAAGCAAAGTACAAAAAACGACAAGCGATTATCGTCTTTTAAATGAAATGTCCAGCCTTGAAAACTGTTTTAGTCGATCCAGGAAATGCAGCATTGCAAGAAAGGTATCTCCGACAGTGACAAATGTCTCAAACAGAAAAATCTTTTTCTTTTTGCATATTCACCAGACTTTTGCGGTGCACGCCCTTGCCTCTTTCTTAAACTCGCAATTTTCAATGACAGTCTTGCGTTGAGAGGTGGAAGTGAGCAAGAGCAGGAGGTAACGAGGCTGTAGAAATTCGATGAGGTTGAAAAACACTGTGATGGAAATGGGAAAATATCGGAAAGTAGTCGCGTCTGGCCCGCTGTCAATAAACTAGCAATGCAGCGCCATGGATGTGCGAAATGCGATAGCTTGCCTTAGTCAGCCAAGAGAGTAATTAGAATGTTGCACTGGAGAGTTAGCTCCCTTTAAGGAGCCACTGAGTACACAGTTTAACCGAACGCATGCGCAGTGCCGTTTGTCTTGTGGCTTCAAATGTCCAATTGCTTAAGTCCACGAAATAAGAAGGAACCGAAAATTCCCTAACTCAGACAACATCGACAACCATACATCTTTGTCGATTTCTAGGGGAATATTGAATGTATTCGAAATAAAAGCGACAAATCCGTGTGCAATGGTTTAAAGTCCAAATGACGTTAAATACCACTGCTCCTGCGCTTAATAAAATACCACGAGTGAGCAAGAGATGTAAGGCACGGAGGGAAAGTGTAGGGCTGAGGGGAAGATGGGGAGGGGTAACAGACACAGTTATCTTGTGTAAGTAAATAAAGCGTTGAATTAGATAAAACAAGTGTCAACGTTGCAATACTTCTCATTTAAACCGGCAGTTGGTCAGCGACTCCAATATTCTTTTTGCTGTCATCATTTTCACACAACTCTTCTCGGCTTAACCTCTCACACCTAGGCAGTCGATACCGATATAACCTATTTGGATGCGTCCATTTGGAAAAGTAAGTCAATCCTAAAAAGCTTGCTGGGGCAAACACGAGGTCTCGAGGATAGTCTGATTACTTGGAGTCTGACGGCTCACCCGTGTGTACTTAACTCACAACCATGTGATCGATTGTAGCTCCAACAAGAGTTAATGTCTTCAGCCCTCTTCTTTAGATTTCCGAACGTTTCGGGCAGTCACGATTTGTAGATAGACCTTAAAACTGCTTTCAATCCCCTTCGACAAATAGGATTTTCTCTTAAACCTTCCTACATAGAACGGCTTATGTCATTGGCTGGAAGGCGACGTCTCACATACAACGGCTTATGTCATTGGCCGATAAGTGACTTTTGAATGAAGAAGTGCCCGATAGTTGCATCTCTTCTCAATCCAAAGAGAAGGCTATACACGGATCAGTCAAAAATTTACTAGGATTCCCAGCCGATATTACAACAACCCTTTACCTTTTATCATTTTCCTTTTCGTCAACAACTTTTTCAGAAACGATTTAGTTAGTGTCCTGTGTCTAGTGGTCTGTGATGGATGTGAGAGAAACTGAGGATAACTTTACAGATATTCTATAAAACTCAAAAGGAAGAAAGCACGGTGATCGCTCAGTGAATGGGAAACGACTTTAACGCCTCTGGCACCACAAAAAGTAGTCATCTTTACTGCAACCACTGATAACTGCACAGCGAGACACTCCAGAAAAATTCTGGTGAAGACTTTGCTAACAGTGTTGCTAACTGATATTTGTGACATACTTTGTATATATATTTCACGAGTCATGTTCTGAAACATGGGTGTTTTTTCCATACAGCTAATCTCACACACAATATGTGATATCACAGATTACTGATTGCTGCGGTGGATAACTTGCATGTGATCTGATATGTATTTTAGTACAACTCAACCATCACTTCCTTTCCACCCGCTACAATAAAAAGTGTTCAGATGAATACTCTTCTGAAAAGAAATGTACAGAGCGGCATCAGTTTTGAAATTTGGTTTGTACACTCCGTAAATGTTTGTCGGTTCGTAAATGGTTTGCAATACTCGTACTATACGGTACTTCTACAGCTACTCGTGAAGTACAATATTCTCAGTAGACAGTACAACTACTATACAACACAAGAACTTCAAATACTAAACAATAAAATGCGGTGTAGTATCTTACAATATTCATATTATTATGCAAGAAATCCAATACAGCACTTGTACTTTATAAGGTCAGACTCACACAATACAGTCATGTGTTTTCATGTTTATAAAAAACATGTGTTTTCATGTTTATAAACGGTAAACATTTCCTCTGTCGTTGTGTACTCGCTGGTGTTTGAGTTCAGACCGTCCGTCGTCTGCCTCTCTGTTTCTAACCCCGAGGATTACTGTAATATCCAATTTCCCACACACTCGCTTAGAGTGCATGTAAGGTATTACCAAAGGCAATAAGAACTCCATGAAGAAGAAATTAATCGAGGCTAGAATAAGCTCATTAGCTCCTTTCCAGCCGATATCTTGTCGTCGTCTCTTGGGTTACAAGAGAAGTTCAGCAGACGAGTCTGGCGTTGGCGAACTCAGTTTCTGATGACACTTTGATGAGCACCAGCCAGACAGCCATGTTTTCACTCTTTAAATCATCTCTGACTCTTTAGGAAGAGCATAGAAACTACAGTTTACTGTTCAAATTACCTTAAAGACACTACAATAAATGGGTACTACTCCCAGCTATACATATAAAATGAGTTGTTTATGTATATTGTTAAAAAGCAGATAAAACTATCATTCATTAGTTAATGAATCAAAGAAATCAAAAGATTTTCAGAAGAACCACACATCTTTATCAGCAATAATATTCAGGACTAGTTTTTATTGAATCATTAACACGCTGTTTACTGTAGAACAGAACGGGGTGCCAGTAAAAGCGTGTTTATAACGCGGGCCACCCCAGGGGAAGAATTCACTTCAGAAAGCAATAAACACAAGTAGAAGCACAAATTGGTAGAAACACAATATTGCTTCTTCACTTCACGCCGAAACAGCAGCACAAATGTTTGTGGAGGATGCTTTGGCCCGCACCTCACTTCGCGAAAGTCTAGAAAACAGATGTGAGTCGGTGTCTGCAGTCTCTTGAAAGGTGATGTTTTCTCACCTTAATGTGATTAGTTGGCTGTCTCGTCCATTCGAAATTGCATCCGCGCAATTCCCAAGTTTGATCACAAGAAGAAAGCTGAAATCTTGCTTCATTCATAATGACTGCCGGTCACCTAGTGCTCCAGACGCTCTGCATTAACTTCTCCTCTTCAGCAAAAAGATATCCTTTCTCGCATCCTTTTCTCGTCTCTCGCGAGATTCAAATTCACGACTTTCCTCTTTTGAGGGAGAACTGCCGTGAAAAAAACGCAAAAGAAAAAAAAATAGTTCGTGATTAGCACTCATGTCTGGGCGTTTTCCATACAATGATTCACAGACAGACCCACATTGCAGACGTGCTGTCTGACTTTCTTGAAGTCTCCTTACAGTATCTGTTGGTGTTGGCAGCTGGACATATATGTCTACCAATGAAAAACCGTGGGAAGAATATTCGACAGGAAATCCATATATGTTTTCATTTGCTCGGGATCGTTCATATATTTACAAAGATGGACATCTGTTGAACATAATCTCAAACCTTCCTGAAACCACCTTGTTCATCACCTACAGTATTGTTTTCCTCAATGCAGTCATGAATGCACTTGTTGAGAATGGAACTGCAGTTTACTGCAGGTGTTTAGAAGAGGAATATCACGGTAATTATCCGGTTGATTGACATCACCCTTCTTCAACAAGGGCTGAATAATGGCTTCAGTCCATGCATCAGGAAATTTTCCATGATGAAATAGGTGATTAAAAAAGGAGACCCAAAAAGGGGAGATAGTTTTTAAGGAATGTTTAAAAAGTTCCCATATCAACCCGTTTAGCCCTGCTGCTTTACTATTCTTCAGAGACTGTGCTGCCCGCGCTACTTCTTCCATTCATCATCATTATCATCATCCACATCAGCAACAACAACAGCAGCAATATGTGTAGTTTTAGCGTTATCTATGCTTGACTTGCTTGAAACAGCAAAGGAATTAAAAATCTTTCCAAAACATAGCCCAGTAGACCACATATTTATTCTAATGGCACAGATACAGAAGCGATTGGTCAGGCACAAAAAAACTTTATGTAGTTTACATTGAGTTTTATAAAGCTTGTGACTGTGTAACGAGGACAAAACTGTGGCAAGGACTCCAGAAGACTGGCATGCATGGAAACATGTACAGAGCCATCAAAGCTCAGAACTGCAAATGCCCGTTCTGTCAGGATGAAGAAACTGAAATACACTTTCTATTTGTCTTTCCTATGTAAGCTGATTTAAGAAAAAGCTACATCACCCCAAAATATCATAAAAGACATTCTCTATTCAGATTCCAACTTATAATGTCCGACACTAGAATTAATTTTTCTAACCCCCTAGTCGCAGTTGTCTACAAAGCATGAGATCGGAGAGATAGGTCCCTAAAATAACATATTTATGTGTTCTCTCAGTACTCGTGTTTTTGTAGTTTACACACGTAACTTGTTACATCTACTACAATTGTAAAAATGCTGATAATCCTATACAGTTTGGGTATCACTGATATTTTTATGCTCCCCTTGAACCGGGCCGATGGCCTATTCAATAAAGTTCTGTCATGTTCTGTTCAATCTCAAACCTTCTCCAGGTAAAAAGCATCGTATTCTGAAACTAACCTAAAACCTCCTTCTGGTAAAAGCCTCATCTAGGGATGATGTATTCATCGTCCATCTTCCCCACCCCGTACGGCTAATGCTTCAGAGGTCGACAACGACAAAGGAGTAATTCTTCATCAGACAAAGTGAGTGATGTCCTCTGTAGAGGCTGCTATACCTGCCAGCACATCTCTGCCTTCCCCGGGGTTCAGCAAGTTCTCAACATTAAAGCTTAAGTGAATGTAAAGTTCCATTGTCTCACTGACAGTGAAATGTGATTCATCGTTAAATCACAAAAAAAGAGAACGGACGGTTTTTAGCGCTTTTAGTGAGCGAGGCAAACTACGGCCGGTCACTGTCATAAATTACAAATACTTGCTTAGTTTGTAGAAGCAAATCAAAGGTTGTTAAAGGGCTAAGCCGCTAAGGCGTCAAATGCTGTTATTTAATCCTTGCTGAGATTAGAAATATTTGGCTATTAGTAAAATCACACACATATATTTTGTATGTATATAACTTGAGAATAATAAAATATTACAGCGGCGCAGGCTTTCGGTCTCTCCACACCCGCTGCCCACACTCTTATCTGTTTGTTGTTTTTTTGTTTTAACTTAACTTGATTACTGTAACTCCTTACTTGCTGGCTGCCATGAATACCTTCTTCACAAACTCCAGAAAGTTCAGAACTGTGCTGCACGTCTGGTGCTTAGAGCAGGACACGGGACCACACCACACTCTCCTACATTTTTTTTACACTGGCTTCCCATCCGTTCTGGCATCCAGTACAAACTGTCCGTGTTGTGTTTTAATTTCTTTGCTGACTCCTGCTATAACTATTTCTCTAGACTTCTTCCTTCCCTTCATCACACCCAGACAACTTCGCTCTTTGTCTGATGACCATACCTGTCACAACAACAACATATGATCATATATCGCTACTGTACAGCAAAATAGTGTAACTCTCTCCCCTTCCGCCACGCACCCACCATCTAATTCTTTAAACGGTCACTGAAAATTCATCTCCTCCACGAGCATTACTTCTAACAACAGTCTACTTAGTGCTAGTCTATCATTAACCCTTTACTCTAACCTTTTCTCTAACTTTTCTTGATTAACTTTTCTTGACTAACTTTTCTTGACTTCTTTCTATTGACTAGTCCGCCTGCTCATCTCCCTCTACAGATCCTAACTTTCAGTCCTTACCGTTCCTTACCCTATTCTTCCTTCCATCTTCTGTGTTTGTCTTTCATTACTTGTCTGCATTTTTGTTCCTCCTTCCGTGCTTCCATGTCCCGCTGTGATGAGAGCGTGCTCCTGCATGATGATACACTGTATACATCTATTTATACATAATGCGCAATGGTTATTATTCTTTCTTTGTAATTTAACGAAGCAGGAGGTTGGTGCAGTGAGATGTACGAGGGCTGAGATGCCTCTACTTAGGGCAAAATAAACTGGAAGTGATGGTTTAACTGCAGAACAGAGAAGGCACTCAATAAGAGATATTCGATCAGACGTTTCGGCGCGTGAGTGGGGCGATCAGATGACTGATTTCTATGCGTGGCTGTGTGTTGAGAGGGAACTGATGCTGCACCCCGAGTCATTTATAAAACTTAGACAATGGTGTGAATGTCGCATTACTCCCTCTGTGAATTTAAATTTTGCATACTGATTTACTGGATTTGAAGGGTATAGAAACCCTATCCTTTGGAACAAGTGGCTTGATTCTGTATATTTAGATGCAGCTGTACATACCATGCTAATCAACAGGTAATTTTTAAAGTACTTATTAAAGGATGGAAGTATAATGAACATACCTGCATACATTAGCTAACTATCCCCCTTTAAAAGGAGAATATGTTTGATGACCGTATTCTACTTATGTTCAGCCTCTAGGAAAATATCCATTTGTCTATAGAGTGCTGTTGCAATGCTTTTTTGTTGTTGTAAATATGTTTGTATCTTCACAATGTCATAATGACCGTGAGTCATTGGCATTCAAGGCTTCATGTAATATCATGTCACTCACTCTTGTTTGTTGACTCTAACAGTAAACTAATTTAAATAAGTTTGGTAAAGTGTAAAATTTCCTAAAAGTAATGTCTAACTCCAAGATGCAGGCAAGCTTCACAACATAATGCAAAATTAAATTCATTGTTTACCACTGCTTTATGTAAAGGACAAATTCAATCCTGCATGATTGCATTCTAAACTTGCCTCAATACTAGTGCTCTGTAAATCAAACTGTAAGTTCACCGTTAGAAATGTTTAGTAAACATTTTAGAAAATGCAATAGGCACAATACAAGGAAACATCTGTGTCGCAACCCTGGGGCAGGGTCCGTAGATTTGGTAAGGGGTACGATTTCTATCACCAGTCCAACACACCGTCTATACCCCCACCAAGTCCACGTCGACACTTACCGCGTGCTACCACACTAAATTGCTTATTAATTACCCACTCTAACCAGCTCGAGCCCCCAAGCACGCATACCCCAAAGTAAAACACGAGGCAATTTAGTGCATTAAAAGATGTTAATTATTATTTCCAGAAGTTCATACAAACCAAAAATGTCACAATTACAAAGTATGAACCTTGATCGTTGTCTAGACCGTCCCGTTTTCCTAATTATTTCCCTGCTTCTATTATGTCAGAAATGAGAGCCAGATCTAACCTTACTGTCATAACACAATACTGCTCACACAATACTCCTCACACAATATTCCTCACACAATACTGCTCACACACTCTCCCCGTACACTCCTTATCGCACGCCACTTAGCTGTGTTCTCGACTTTGTGGTGTGGAGATTAGTTCTTGCAGAACACACACGCACAACTGTCACTGCACTGTCCAATGGCGGATGCAGTATGGGTAATCTCTCGTCGCGCCGCAGAAGAAATATTGTCCGAAGACTTCGGTCTTCTGTAGATCGGCACGCGACAGAGGAGTACGAGGAAGGTACACTTCGAACTATCGTTTAGCAGGCCGACGATTTTGGTATGGACGCAACACCGATACCATGGCCGGAACACTTGTCCGTTACTTGGTCGTCAGGTCGGACGAAAGTTGTTCTTTCCAACGCACAGGTACGACCGTGTGGCTATATCACCTTCTAGGTTGATGTCCTTTCTCTCAGTAGTTCGGCGAAGGACAATTGCAAAGGAACTTGAGATCTCAAGATCACTGTCTCTCCCTAGAGGTATCTCGTAAAGCCCAGCTTGTCGTCCAGTTCTTTCTCTCTTTCAGTCCAAACGCTCAGCCTGCATCTCTAGATCTTTCAGTCTCGTAACCGTCTTGTTGGCCAGTCATACCACCTGACACACCACAACCAATCACGCCTCACAGCCACCACGAGCCTACGCTCCCACCCGCATCCGCGTAAATGACGCAATTTCTCTCTATGACGTACTTTCTAGAGAGAGAAATTACGTCATATCTAGAATAAAATAGATATACAAACCCACACTACAGCCCTATCCCACTCTTTCACGACACCCCCGTGCTAAAAACGAAATTCCGATTTCGTAACACTAGGGCTGCAGGGTGGTTTACATCTCTATTTACCTACATCTTACATGACCTCCTCTGAAGTCATCACCGTGAGGTAAACCTTCCAAACTACCTACGTACAATCTACTAGTACTAGATTACGCCTAGTCTTAATCACTAGGTACTGGAAACAGGGTAGACATTTCTACCACATCTACATTTCATACTATCATACTACAGTCGCGGACTCAGTTTGTGGTGGGGAAAATAGATCCAACTAACGTCCCCGCGATTACTTCCCCACCCGGAACTTAAAACTACAGTTACATACCCTCTCCGTACCACCCACACACCCCCGTGCTAAGAGTGTACCCATCTGAAACCAGTGGTATGGGCCCCTAACAATGCAGCAGTCAGTCAAGCTGTCGCTACTCACAAACTACTAATCACTAACCCACGTTCAACGTATGTACACGTGCACCCTTGCACTCCTTGCTAAGCCTGTTCTTAGCAGGGGTTAACTATACCTAGTCGACCTGTTCCGTCCTCGTCGTCACCCTGTCTGACCTAGGTAAACAATAACACAACAATGTTGACACATCAACGCCGCCTCACACACCCCCTTGCTAAAGTGCACTCTCCGCACTTACTCCGGCAAGAGGTGTGATTGCAACCTTATCATGGCGGCTGACAACTATTGCATCGACTAATGCAGCACCAATTCCGACACCCCTCTTCCGGCCACACCCTTTGCCCGAGCGTAGCCGCCGACTAGGAAGGTGTCCTCATGCCCCTGATGTCATCAACCATGTGACAACATACACAGGAGGTTCCGCCTCCTTTGACCAAACATGCATGACCTATGTCCTCGCCACAAAAGCAGCCACCTCTTTGGCCACTCACAGACAGCTCGATCTAGCTCTTCGGAACCACCACTGCCTCTCGCCAGCGATGACGCGTCTTTGTCAGCTGGTGTCCGCCCCCGTTGCTCACTGCTGTCCCGTGCCTCACCGGCAACCACCTCTACTGCTACTATCTGAACGGTATCCGCTCGACAGCGGTTCCTTACTGGTAACAGGGGTTCGCACCCAGCGATCTGACCAGTGCCCCCTGCAATACAGCAGTTCACATCAGCAGTCGGCGCTCGCGTCGAGCGCTCGCCACTGACACCCGCCTGCGGTATTTCCATGGGGCAACCCTTGCTATGCGCACCTCGCAATAGCTGTCACCAACTCACTGCAGCGGTATCACCTCGACGCGTGCTTTCGCGCACTTGCGATCGCCACCGTCACCCCCTGCAACAGTATCGCGTCGGACGGCCGGCGTTGCATCCAAATCGCCGCCGCCATCCGCGTGCCAAGTTTCCACTTCGACAACCGGCGTTCGCCATTCGCGTTCCTCGCTGCCGTCCACATGCATCTGTGCCATCTCGACAGTCAGCGTTCGCATCCCGCGATAGACAGCTGCCCTCGCGTGCCAAGTTTCCACTTCGGCAGCTGGTGTTCGCCACTCGCGTTCACACGCCGTCGTCCACCCATCTGCTTCATCTCGACAGTCAGCGTTCGCATCCCGCGATTAGCTGCTGTCCTCCGCTTGCACAGGTATAACCTCGACAGCTGGTTCTTGCCACCGCAATGGCCATGTCATCTACCTTGCAGCTGTTCCACCGTGTTAGTTGGTCCCGCATCTCGCGATCGCCACTTTCAGCATCCTGCCTTGACCCAGCACCTATACTCCAGTTGCTCGAGTCTTCCCAAGACTATGTCCTCGACCTGCAGTTGCTTACTTCCCTCGTGGCTTCGACTAGCCTGGCTCCCGGCCAGGAGATCAGCAATATCTCCATACCCTGACTCTCCTCCAGCGTGAGTCATCAGTTCGTCGATAACCCCCGCCCTTCGCTAGCCACAACAACGCTAACTCCCACGTCACTGGCATCACAAACGCTAGAGTCTAGCTTGCCAAACTCATCCTCGCAATGCTAGCCTGCACTCCTCACCATCGCTCTCTCCTACTCCGCTCTCCTCTACATCATTAGCCATGTTAGTCTTGTCGTCACTAACCACTGACAACCTCTGCTCGCTACCTTCACCAAGCCTATCAACATCTACATCGTTAGCCTCCCTGGCCATCATCTGCCTGCGAGCGCCACTCGCGTGCAGCTTAGCAAAATGGGCCTTTGGCTCAGGACAAATGTCATGCTTGCAGCCAAGAATGACCTGATGCTTGGGATCCTCCAACGCAGCCTTAATGCTGCCCTTCACTAACTACCGTCTAGATCAACATCGCTATGATCTATGTCGCCAACCTCTGAAAACCTCGCTCGCTGTTTCCGCCGCCTCTAGCTCTGTCAGCCGTTGCTGCCCACCGTGACTTGTTGCCCTGGGACAGCTCCGCGAGTAGTGTCCTACCTTCCGCAGCTGTAACATTCAACCCTCGCATGCGCCTCAGTCTACCATGCTTTTTTAGGGGCACCACTTAGCAACATGTCCTGCGCCATTACAGCGGTAACAGACAAATAGGGAATGGTGTTCTCACGTTGACCCTTCCTCCACCCTGAGGTACTATAGTCTACGTCTTCACCCTCACTGAGTAAATTGTCATTGTCACTGACATAGGTCCCACTATTACTTATGTCTGTTGCTCTGTGCAATGGCGGCTTCCCTTTTTTGACTACCACTTTGGCCTCCTTGCCGCCTATTTCTCTTGTCTTCCAGTTACAGCTAAGTCTCGCAGCCGCTGGAGACTGTTATCTCGGCTTGTAGTTTCCGCAGTTCGGCAGGGGTGATGTTCTCGACGGGGTTGGCGACTGATAAAGGGATGGAGGTTTTACGAGCTGCTCGGGCGCGAGTAACCGCATGTAACTCGGCGCAATGAGCCCCTGGATCCGGACAAATGACATGCCGGCACCCCAGAATGATCGGGTGCTTGGGATTGTCGAAACATGCGGCCTTGATTCTTCCGCTAACGTATTCACAGTCAATGTCAATGTACGCCACGGGAAACTTCCTGATGTCCCGGTCATTGTACTCAATCGCCACCATCTCACCTGTCCTATCTTCTGGCGCGACCATGCGACTGTCAATCACTGCGGGGTACGTGCAGCCGGAGTCCAGCACAATGTCGTACTCCTGACCATTTACCATACCTCTTGTAGTCACCAGGCTGTGTATGTCTCCACCCATTAACGTATTAAGCGAAGCGTGGTCATTCACTTTCCGTTGAGGGCAGTCGCGAGAGATGTGACCTTCTTTACCGCACTTAAAGCAACTGTTACTCATTCGTTTAGCCTCCGGTCTTTCTCCGGTAGTTTGACCACCGTTCCTGGGGTGAGTTACCGCCTTGCTTACAGTGCCGTCCTTGTTGCTGGGTGGATGGGGGGCTTTTTCGTTCCGTTCAGCCTCCTTCCTCCCTTTCCACCGTTTCTGCTCCGCTGCGTCGAACCGCTCGGCAGCGACTGCAATTTCTGCAAGGCTGGCTGCTCCGTGCGCCTCCAGATGGAATGTTAAGTCCGGCCGGTAACTGCCCATCACTACTTCCTTAGCCCAGTTCCTCCCGCACACTCTTGTGGTCGGACGGGTCTACGTTAGCCATACTCAAACCACTTGTCTAGATTGTGTAACACACGGTGATGGAATTGGTCATGTGTCTCGCCTTGTTCTTTTTTTGCCTGTCTAAGCGAGACGGTAAGTCTCGGCTGTCACCTGGAAGCGCCTCAGTAAAGCGGCTTTCAGGACCTCATAGTCGTCCGCCGACTCGTCACTTAGCTGGTGATAGACTTGTTTCGCGCTATCGCGGAGAAGTCCTGACAACTGAATCGCCCAACTATCGCATGGTACCCGACTCGCCCTGGCCAGCTTTTTCGAACTGTGTCAGGAACCTCTCTATCTGGTCAGTTTTACAATCGAACGGCGCCATCTTAACTTCGGTCCTCTTCCAGCCCCCAAAGCATCGCTCTCACTATTACCAACTCCTTTTCACTGCCGCTACTCAACCTTCTATCCGCGCACGTTTCGGCTCTGAGTTTAAGTTCGGCCATTTTCAGCTCATATTCGCGTTCTCTCTCTCTTTCCTGGCGTTCTCTCTCTCTTTCCTCGCGTTCTCTCTCTCTCTTTCTTCTTTCCTCGCGTTCTCTCTCTCTCTCTTTCCTCGCGTTTCTCTCTCTCTTTCTCTTTCTCGCGTTCTCTCTCTTTTTCCTCCCGTTCTTTCCTATCCTGGCGTTCCCTCTCCTCCCGTTCCTTTTATCCTGGCGTTCCCTCTCCTCCCGTTCTTCTCCCGATCCTGGCGTTCCCTCTCCTCCCGTTCCTTCTCCTCCCGTTCCTTCTTATCCTGGCGTTCCCTCTCCTCCCGTCTTTCCTATCCTGGCGTTCCCTCTCTTCCCGTTCTTCCAAGCTTTCTTGTTGCTCTCCAGTTTGCCATTTCATCATTTACAAACTTTTCGAGTTTGTTGCCGCTAAACTCTGCCCTCAACCCTTCCGCTCTGAACTCTTCCCTCTTCTCAGTAGCGGTTTTAGCGAATTCGGCCTGCAGCTTATCTGCCATCTCCGCAACTTAGTCCTATCACGTAACTGCAACTACACTTGCGAATGGACCACCCCCCTGTCTTGTGCTTAGCTTTCCACGAACTCACAATCGTCAAGCTCACAGCAACGGTAACCAAGCCAGCTAGCTACACAGTTCGTAATCAGGAATATAACACACACTTACTTCACTGTCAGTCTTACGTTAACTTACACGAAATCACCCATCGTTAAGCTAACAACATAACAGTTAAGTAAGCAAAGCAACAATCAGGTTATCTTCTCCAAAATAACCTCACTCCACACAGCCTTCTGCTCCTTACACAACACACTGTGCCCTCCACTAGCTTACACGAAATCACTCCACTGTTAAGCTAGCGACAACAGCAAGTAAGGCAGCAATCGCCAGGCTATCTAATCCAAGATACCCTGCCCAATCACACCGCTCTCTCTCGGCTAGTGTGAATAAAACAACTTACAACAAGCCCTGCACACAGGTATCAATTTGGGGCTATGCTGCAAATCGCCACGTGCGACACGAAGCACGTGCGTACAATTATACAACAGTATATACTCAAAACAGTGTGTACCTTAAGGCTAGCTACTAGGCTTGCTTGATTACCAAAGCACATTCAGCCTCTACAGTGACTCACAGCTACCTGGACTACTTCAAAGGGATACAATTCAATTCATTCAATCCCGGACAGAGCCTACACTATGTCGCAAACCTGGGCAGGTCCGTAGATTGGTAAGGGGTACGATTTCTATCACCAGTCCAACACACCGTCTATACCCCACCAAGTCACGTCGACACTTACCGCGTGCTACCACACTAAATTGCTTATTAATTACCACTCTAACCAGCTCGAGCCCCCAAGCAGCATACCCCAAAGTAAAACACGAGGCAATTTAGTGCATTAAAAGATGTTAATTATTATTTCCAGAAGTTCATACAAACCCAAAAATGTCACAATTACAAAGTATGAACCCTTGATCGTTGTCTAGACCGTCCGTTTCCTAATTATTTCCCCTGCTTCTATTATGTAGATAACTGAGAGCCAGATCTAACCTTATCTGTCATACACACAATACTGCTCACACAATACTCCCTCACACAATATTCCTCACACAATACTGCTCACACACTCTCCCGTACACTCCTTATGCGCACGCCACTTAGCTGTGTTCTCGACTTTGTGGTGTGGAGATTAGTTCTTGCAGAACACACACGCACACTGTCACTGCACTGTCCAATGGCGACGCAGTATGGGTAATCTCTCGTCACGCCGCAGAAGAAATATTGTCGAAGACTTCGGTCTTCTGTAGATCGGCACGCGACGAGAGGAGTACGAGGAAGGTACACTTCGAACTATCGCTAGCAGGCCGACGATCTTGGTATGGACGCAACACCGTTACCAGTGGCCGGAACACTTGTCCGTTACTTGGTCGTCAGGTCGGACGAAGTTGTTCTTTCCAACGCACAGGTACGACCGTGTGGCTATATTCACCTTCTAGGTTGATGTCCTTTTCTCAGTAGTTCGGCGAAGGACAATGGCAAAGGAAGACTTGAGATCTCAAGATCACTGTCTCTCCCTAGAGGTATCTCGTAAAGCCCAGCTTGTCGTCCAGTTCTTTCTCTCTTTCAGTCCAAACGCTCAGCCTGCATCTCTAGATCTTTCAGTCTCGTAACCGTCCTGTTGGCCAGTCATACCACCTGACACACCACAACCAATCACGCCTCACAGCCACCACGAGCTTAAGCTCCCACCCGCATCCGCGTAAATGACGCAATTTCTCTCTATGACGTAATTTCTAGAGAGAGAAATTACGTCATATCTAGAATAAAATAGATGTACAAACCCACACTACAGCCCTATCCCACTCTTTCACGACACCAGACAATTAGATTTAAAACTAGAACCAGGTTGCCAGTGTAAGCAAAACATACAAACTGCATGTATAAAATCAGTTATAATAAATTTGTATAATAAATTAGATTATGCCATGTGTGGTGTGTGTTGCATTATTTTCTTAATATTTTATAAGAAGAAATAGCACGGCTGTGTATTATGCAGCTATCCTCTCCTTATAAAACAGCAAAGTAAAACCTTGGGCATGCTAACCTTAACCCTTCTTTTTCTGATCTCAGTATTTAAGATTCCTTTTCCTTTTTGATAGTAAAAATGGCAGGGATTCAAGGTGACCTGTATAATAGGCAGATTATTTTAATGTCTTTTTTTTGCATTAATGTACTGCTGCTAAGGTTCACTGTTGTTCCTGTGACACCATTCTTTGCTGTTTCTTGTCATTATAGTGCACAATACTGCTGTTTTGCCAAAACCATCCCTCATTTCTTCTGCTTGTTGGCAACAAATTACTAATGTGGTCATTGTCTACTTATATGTTGCACATAGTCTGCAATATCTGCTGTTTAACATAACATGTAGATCAACCATTCATACAGCCAGAGGTAATATATACTTATAAGGCTTACATCATGCATTATACCATACAAAACATATATATATATATAGCATGCAAAAAGCAGGGAAAAAAGGACATCACTATAAAAAAAAATCAGACAGAGCAAAATAAGAAAAAATGTGCATATTATCCTAATGGCTAAAATAGTTGCTTAAGAATGTTCAGCACATTCACTCACAGAATATCCATCAGCACCCTACAATACACTATACTTCTAGTTTTCAACAAGCATTCCTGCAGGAAACACATCCATGTCTTTTTTAATAAAGCACTTTTAGTTAAATTAAGAAGTCCTAACAGTATTTCCTTAAATACTTTTTTAAAAGAAGAAAAAGATATGAACTAGGCAGAGAGAGAGTGACCAAAAATAGCATAGTGGGGAAAAACCAAATCTGAATTGACAACTGGTTTTAGTCATCACCTTTTTCTCCTCCTCTGGCAGCATCAGCTAGAAAACAGACCACATACACACACACAGGCATGTATGCAAGCATGCACACGTACACACACACAGATCACCACCTCTAAATTACCTTCATAATTCTCACAGCTGTTTTCTCCCTATCACTAATTTAAACAGTACTTTTTAAACACTTCTCATAAGCAAATAACAAAGAAACCACAGTTTCTTTATGGACAAAATGTACTCAAAACTTTTCATGGAGAAGCTAAGCTATTATGAGCATAGGTAAACACCAGCATAACAAAAAGAAATCTGCTCAGCTGTGCAAACTGCAACCACTAGTAATACAAGATACAAGCTGCGCTAATGCTACAGTTGCCAGGCCATGAGAACAAGTGGCAAGCAGTCAGTAAGCATGACCATATAAGTCAGACTAACACAACATGCTAGCTTGATCTTATTTATCAGCTATCAGTATTCTCCTAGTCTGTAGTACATAAGCCACTTACCTCTGCTAATAACTATACATAAGCCAAGAGTGTCAGGTAAAAGTGTTAACACGTACAATATAAGACTCAATACAAGATTTAAGGTGCGGACACACGAGAAGCCAAAAGCGGCTTCGCAAGCTTGGCTTTCGAAGCAGCGCTTTTCCGAGCCCGCTAGCGGGCTGCTTGATAAGCCGGCTTGGAGGGGGCCGCTGGTCACACACACGAACGCTGTTTCGGTCTTAAATTGTTTGTGCCTATATTTAGGCCGTCTCGAGTCCCATAGCTCGCTATGGCAGTTAATTAATTCGATCAAATGAACGTCTGGTCCTCGCTGAGGCTCGCCAGAGGCCTTGTTGCTTTCACAGCCATGTGGAAACGCATGGAAAAGTAGAACAGGTTCTAAAGCGCGAAGCAGGCCGCAAGCTAAAGCCAAGCAGGCTTACGAAGCCGCTTTGGGGATAGCTTGCAGTGTTGGTCACACGGCAAGCAGGAAAAGCAGGGTTGCTTCGGAAAAGTTTCGCGCTTTTTGCTTCTCGTGTGCCCGCCGCTTAAAGGTGAAGAAAGAAAAGACAGTTGCAGGGATCTACTAATCATCTAGCACTTGCAGGCTTGACAATTAAAAAGCAGGGACAAAGTGTTCCTACACAACTACAGCCACAACTATGCCTTCAGCAACTACAGTCCATGACTATGCCTTCAGCAATCTTACCCGTGCATTGTGCAAATCTACACCATACATCTCCAGTCGCTTTGCCCTCTCCAGGAAGTTAAATTCAGCGTCAGCCGGTGTTTGACCCCTTCAAGACAACCACAAACAACATGATCCAAAACAAAATTTTAAGCTCTGCCTCTAATACACACAAACAGTATTTTCATGTAAGACTGGGTTTAGCAGATAAATAGAACATTATGGGATCAGCTATTTATTCAGGTGATGAGTAAAGCATTAACACTCGAGTCCTGGTCTTGACTTCTTGATTTTAATCCCCAAGTAGCCACTGATTTGAAGTACTTATTTTTTAATCAAACATGACAAAAGGTAAATCAAATTTACAATTATAGTTAAACTAAAGAAAATGAAGCCACTCCTACCTCATTCCATCACAAAATAGTGCATTCTTGTTAATCCAAAGGAAATTAGGGATATCAAATCATATTTCCAAGAAGATTAAAAATACAGGCTAACCCACAATTTATGATCTCTGTGATGTTTACTCCAATATTCAGTAGATTTTAATGGTTTGCAGACCACGTAGAAATGAATAAATATACTTATGATAGCGAAGAACAATTTCAGTGTCTTAAAAAAGCTAACAAAAATCATGAAACAAATCACTAGCTGTCTTCTTGTTACAATGTTAATGGATGTAATTTTCTTTAAATAATTCACCTAGCTAAATGACTAGATTTAGTACCTTTTGTTTACACAGTTTTCTAGTAAAAATTATTGATGGACATCAGTGGGTGGCCTGGACTTAACAGTTACTGAAGGGACCCTCGTGCCACACTCAAAGACATAAAGGGTCAGTTATTTACTCTTGGACAGTTGGTAATTTAGGATTAAGAGGTAACCTATTTACTCACACTTGGCAAGAACATCATCATGAAGTCACCTATTCTCTCACAGCTAGTAAAGCAGAGAAATGAGTTGAATATTTATAATATAATATTTGATATATATTGAATATTTAGTCATGGACAGGTCTTTTACACTGCTCTGCTCACATGTTCACTCATAGCTGGTGAGTAAAGCATTATAGGATCACCTATTCACTCATGGCTGGTGAGTAGAGCATTACAGGATCAGCTATTCACTCATGGCTAGTAAGTAAAGAATTACAGAGTTGGATTTCCACTCATGGACAGATCTTTTACACTGCCCTGCTCACCTATCACCTACCGATGCTGCCTGTGTTTTTCTGCCACTTGTTGTTCAAATTCTCTTGTCTGGTTGGGGACAAACATAAAGCCATTGAGATAACCATCTTTGTGTTCATCAGGATTGAAGTCACCAAGTTCAGCTGAAAAAAAGACAACTTGAGTTAAAGTCTTTACTGTCATTCTGCAAGCACACCTATCTTAGATCACCTTATTCCTGCTTCTAATTGTAGTAACTTTTGAGACATACTGCATATCTGCTTGGTAAAACATCATCAGAGGACTCAGTTTTATTATATACATTATTACACATTATTCCTTTACTATAAAAGCCCCTGAGCACACATGCATAGAGACAAGCACACACAGAGGCAAAAGGAAAAAAAACCGAATGAGCAAAGAATGACAGATGCAGAAAAAAATAGCAGTCACAGCCCACAAGAGGTAACAGAAAGCTGTGAAATCTGCTCACACTGTACAGCGTAACTGGCAAGGGCGGCTGCCTGATGTTCAGAACACACCAGTTTCCCAGATAGCATGTCCTGGCGAACTTGCAGGAAGAAGTGGTATCTAAAACCATAATAGAAATTATAATAGCGACATCATGTTGTGGCTGTAGCAAAATAAAAATAAATCAAGACTACTTCTGGAAATATATAAGTTGCAGTCAATGCAAGCATATCTCATCACTAATCTACTGGATGTTTTCTGCACATACTACAACTGCCTTACGGTCCTACTTGCACTCAATGAATTAAGACACTTCTACACTTATTTTTCAGCAAACAATAATTTTTAGCAGTTTCTAACTTCCCACACCAACTGAATAGAGGAGCATATTAAATATATATGTAAATGTGTAATTGTATAATTTGCAGCTATTTAACATACTTTAAAAAATTCTCTTTATTTACAGATGCTGAAAGAAAGCTACATGACATATCACTGACTTCTGCAGTCTGGCTGACCATGTTACAAAAAAAGGCTACTCACCGTGTGTATTCTTCAGCAAGTTTGCTTGGGTCTGACACATAAAACTTGACACGAAAGAAGAACTCATAAGGGGGACCTGAAAACAACCACAGCTGACTAGCAGAATGCACATTAGCAAAATAAATAGCACAAATCACTTGACTGATCAATTTAAACCGTTGGCTTAACTCTTTCCCTGTATTTTGCATCTGAAGAAGAGAACTTCTTCACAAGCAGTGCCTGTTTCGCACACTTTAACGTGAACAGGGTAGTGTGCATAAATGGCAAAAACTTTTGGTACCTTTCGGGATTGTTCTACCATGAATGAATTCCCTTAAGGAGCTAAAATAGTCAACCCATCATATATTTTGCTATATTTGAAAGTGGGCAAGGAGTTGGTCAAGAGCCATGTTCAAGAAGGTTGCGAGTTACTCGATGTGACATAAATATGTACTCCAACAACAGAAAATATTATAATAGTAATATTTGAAGTCTAATGTATATTCAAATAAAATATATCATTGTTTGGCACTTTGTGTTTGTATATGTTGTGTAAATTGTTTTTTTTAATTTCTGCGTTGTAACCTATTTTTATGACAGGAGCTTTCTTTTCCATATAGTTACCATCTTTTACTAGAATTTAGTAGAAGAAAACAAAAACTATTTCCTTCAAATCACATCACTTAAATGTTTAAAAAAAAAATGCTCTTAAAATAGTGTGTCAATGATTGTTTTTATTAAAGATTACTAGGTGCAAATATTAAAACAGTGACAATGAAGATTGTCTTTCCTGTAGATTACCAGGTCCAAACACTGATATGCTGTTTTAATATATGCTAATATTAAAACTATGTGTCAATGATGACTGTCTTTATCGTACATTATCACAGGTGCAAATATTAACACTGCACACCCTCTTCACAAACTCCAGAAAGTACAGAACTGCATGTCTGGTGTTTAGAGTTAGGAAACAGGACCACATCACTCCTCTTCGTTTTCGGAACTGACTACCCATTCAGTACAAACTGTGATGTTTTAATTTCTTTGCTGGGTCCTACTCTATTTCTCTGAATTTCCCTCTCATCCCAGCTAGAAAACTCCACTCTTCATCTGATGACCGTCTTCTAACTATTCCTGTTACCAGAACATATGGTCACAGGATTTTTTTGGTTCTTGTGCAGCGAAACAATGGAACTATCTTCCTTTCCATATCCACCACCTACCCTCTATTAAATCCTTTAAATGCGTATTTAAAATGAACTTCTTCCTTAAGCATTACTTGTAACACCAATTTCCACAATGCAAGTCCTTTTTCAAACCCTTCCCCCCTCTTTTCCGCTTATGGCTACTTCCCTGCTTGTCTTCTTTTTGCAATCTCAGTCCTTGTTACCTGGTTCTCGTTTGCTTTTTTGTGTTTATTTTTTATTCATCATCAGTACTCTTGTTTATTCTTCCATAGATCACACGTTTTCTTGTTCTTCTGTCCCTTGTACACTGCCCATGTCTCGTTCTAATTCTTAAGTGCCAAGAGCATACTCCTTAGAAGTGTGAGTACAAACTATAAAAATTTTGTGTTTATTATTATTGTTCAGATTTGATGTGGTTAATAATAAAATTATCAACAACAGCAAGAGAGAACACACAGAACCACAAATGGGAAATTTGTACCTCTACACTGTTTCTTGATTGTCTTCAAGGGATCAAGCCAACGCTGAAAATATAAAAAACAATTTACAAGACTTGTTAAAGCAATGACTGAAGCTTCAAAGTGTGATATGAAATCCATGGGGCATCACTCCACACACTAAATGACATATTTTAAGCTTGATATGCTGTCAAAGTGAATATTTAAAAAAAAGAAAACAGAACATACGAATAAAATGGAATACAGTAACCTCCCTATTAAGACTCGTTAAAATTCACCAAAATCAGTTTGTAACTGAGAGGGTTATAGTAGGGAGACTGCTTTCATTCTATGAAACATGACTTCAAACACATATAAATTCAAGTTCTTGTATTTAAATGTTAAAATAAAGCTCTTAAAACCATATCATAAAGCTTTCCTTTATCATCTTTTCTTTCGATTGGTCATGCTTATTCTGCCATTACTAAAGATTTACAGGGGAACTAACTCTCTAGATAAGAGCAATCAACCAATTCTCATATACCATGGTAGACAAAGATGCTCTCTTAAAATGCTCTGTTTATATTTTTGAAAATTTCTGCAAAATGTGACAATAAAACACATTCTGTCACAAACATGTAATTTTTTTTCTAAACATGTGACTTCTGGAAAAAAAGCAATTAATGAAGCACAGTCAAGTGATGTGAACTGTAGAGACAACAATGGGAGTAGGTCCCTTCGAGCAAAAGCCATATCACTCTGGCTATATTGACTTTCTGCCCGAGTAAAAATTGACCACATCATTCCAACAAAGAAAGTTGGACCAAAAGGGGCCCTAAGCATGAGCAGCTGTTTTGCATTAACCATATAGATTTAATAAGAACCTCCAAACTAAAGAATCACGACAAAGGATTTATAAAAATTGATTTTGGAGTAATTCATGTTTATGCGCCATTCTGAGATTTTGACTGAACATCTGCATATACAGTTAATATGAACCTCTACATTAAAGAAAATAAGATCGAAACAGAGGACAAACTGTCAGTCCTAAGTCAGGTTGGGGAGATGGTCGTAATGGAAATAATACTTATGTAGTGAAATATGTCCATGTAAAATATTTGGGTTATAACTTACAGGTGGTTGTAATAAGGAAGGTTTTACTGTATCACTAATATCTATTTGTCAACTACAGAAGTTTTCTGTGCATCTACACAGATATAAATAGGTGCTACTGGTTAAACGATTGTTGACAATGTGACATTAATCATGCAGTTCTTAATTCTCATCCTGTCGTGAGGCATATTTTTCTCTCCATATGGCTTCTTCACAGGTCTTAAAATTGCAAATTCTTTCTCTCCCCTTTTCCCCACATAATCCAAAATCTCTGCCAGTAGAAGAATTTTCCTGTCCAATCAACACAGCCAGCTTTTTTTATTCCTTATTTCTATTTCCAGGCTGCTACTGAAGCCATTAAAAATTTGACTTACTGAGTCACATTCCAAAAATAATTTTATTTATCCTGGTTTTCTACATAATCTTTCTTCTGAAAATGCTCTCTCTCAATTCATCTGAACTGCAAGAACAGTTTTCACTCTGCAGATAATGAGGCCTCTAAGAAAATGATAGTGCTTTGTCAGCAAGACAGTCAGCCTATCATTCTATATGAAGACCCTGATTACAAACCACCTTTCTCGTGACAAATATGTCGCTTACCTTCATAAAAAGTTAAAAAGAGAGAGAAAATGATGAGACAGTGTGAGACAAGGCCACAAGCTATATCATCACAAGGCTTCTGTGAGAATGCGAGCACGACAACAGACTATTTCTGCTGTGTTTCTGATCATCTACACCACACTGCTCTGACTACAGACAAAAAGGATGTTTATAAACACTAAGCAATGGTACTAACAGTGTTCTCTTATTGTTTAGTAATTAGTATTGAGCATATTTGTGACCTAACCAATCAATCTCTCTTCCTCCAGCAGTCCCTCCATCACTCTTTATGCTGCTGATCACATAACGATGTTGCCTTTTTTTAAAAAGAAAGCAAAAATTAGACACTATATGTAAGGCAAAGGACAGATACATATATCCGTTCAGACATAACTTCCAGGGGTAAATGCTGCTGTGACAATGTGATAAGTTCTGGCTTTCAAATTTTTAAATTGCCCCTCTGATAGTAGAAGAATAAAGAACTCATTGGAAACTTCATGACTGAGAGTGTCTAGTGCATAGAAGAGATCGAAGATCACAGCCAGTGATTACTGATGAACAATCCTTTTTAAATTACCTTTCATAAAAATTCATATTGCCAAGCAGTACTGCAATAGAAAAGTGAACATAGGCAAACATTCCTAAAACTTCTTTAAGTGTAATAATTCATCCTTCTTTGGGCTTTTTCTTTTTTTGTGAGAGGGATGGGGGAATCTCTCTCTACACCCTGTAGTTATCTATCACACATCTAAATGCACATATATTCACACACGCATGCAGCAATGTGGATTCACTGATCCAGCAGTCTAATTACAAAGTCCACAATTTCTGATTCACAAGTGACAAAAGAAATTTCCAGTCTAAAAACAAATCACACTCCACTGGCTAAATGAAAATACCCTTCCTCCATCCCCTCTGAAATTTTTCTAAATCTCATCAAAAGTATTTTCTGAGCAGTAATTGAAAAAAAAGCTGTCCTTGTGAACTAACCATGCCATCCTCTCCGGGGGCCATGTCTATAAACTGCAGGCCAAAGTAGTCCTTCTCTACCAGCTCCAGATGGTCAAACACTTTGTCCAATAGCTGCTGTGCCTTGGACCGCTTCTGTAATGACCATAGCATCAATAAGGTTGGTCTATAATGTCCAATGAGGTTGGTCAATAATGAACAGTCTCTGGACCTGCTGACTGTTCAATGATACACACAAAAATCTAACATCTATTTGAGATAGACCGGGTGCTATTACCCTCTGTTAATCAATCTCCAACATCTAAGCAAGTGATGAACTAAGATGCACTGGATGATACACCCACTGTTGGTTAACCTCAGACATCTATTATCATGATTAAAATATTATGCTTAAACTTTTGTACTCATTATCTTACCATTACGCACTAACGCAATTCAGTTCAATAGTATTTTATTTGTTACATGTATTTTTTAACACTTAATGTCTCACTTTAACTTTCATCACCTGCATATTCTTTGACCTGTGGCTGATTGGCTAGAAGTGTCTGGTACCAGCATGTTACTGTTATATTGTATTTCAATGTCATTTCTTCATTATCGTTGGTCAGCACAGAGTGCAATCTCCTTTGGTTAAGATGATATATAAGGTCTCATTTACTGTTATCTATGAAATGGTGTACTCACATCAACTTCAAATGTCTCATCTGTCTCATCAAGGAAGTGGACAACACAATTAACAGTTTTGGGCTGACGATCTTGATTGTGGGCCATTTCTGACGCTCGTACATTGTAACTACCGCTTGACACCAGCTTTATGGACATACTGCGGAGCTCTGCAACAAACACAGCAGTGACTTTACAGCCTGTGTTCATTAAGTAGTAATATCAAATCGACAAGAAAAGGCAGCCGCTAAAAAAACTACCATTTATGAGATCAAAACACCACATTGCAAAGCTAAAAAAATATATAAATATGTCCCCAAAACACTGTACCTCAAATGCCAAAATGTACCTATACCTACTATGCTCTGATTTCTTTTAATCTTTTAAGGACCAGGGAATATGTCCTTTTCAGATCAGTGTTCCTGACTGATGCTTCTGTCAGTGGTTATCATGACAGACCATGAACACTTCTACCGACCAGATACTTGATGTTTACTTGCATTGTTCTGCTGCTACTAATGAGCACAAAGCCTCATCCTGTAGGCTCCTATGGGTTAATTCACCTTTCTGCATTCTCCAGCAGAGTTCACACCTTCTTCCTTCTGCTACAAAGTTCTGCCACACCTCCATCTTTCTGCCTCCTCCATCAGCCATCTATTTCCACACCTTTCTACTTCTCTCCACACCTCCATCTTTCAGTTTCCTACAGCATTCACTTTTACACTTTTTTACCTGCTCTAAATGCTCCCCATTTCCTCTTCATTTTCATCCACACCAGAGACTTGTCACTTCCCTTTATCCTCTACAACGTCTTTGTGACTACTGTTTACAGTACAGTATAGCGTGAGCTTAAATTCTTGTTAGATTCTTCCTCACAGCACTAAAGTTCACATGACAGAATGAGGAAATCTCCAGAAAGATCATGCTAAATATTATTAATCAAGGACACATAAAAACATAATCAAAAAATGGGGCTTATGTCTATCACGAAAAAATGTGATGATTAACTTCGCCATTCACTATGTCAGCAAACTTTCAGTAATCCAAACATTTCCTGACTTGACATGTCTAGTGCTCAGTCCAGTAACTTTCAAAAGGTCAATGCTTTGTCCCAAGCACAGCTCCTGTTCTGTGACTGAACAGTCCACCCCACACAGATGGGTTCTTAACTCCTGGCCAGCTGTACAAGCCACAGCTTCCTGTGCATTTGTTGGTTAGGAAAAAAAATAGACAAGGGAGTGTTGCTGCCCCATGCACTATGCAAACTGACCATAATGATAATGGTGTTGGACTGACTCATTCTAAGTTGTGCTTGCTTAGCTGCCCCCCCCCCCCACTAAACATTAGTCAACATCCTGCTAATGAATGTAGTGGGTGAGTCAACAAGACCTAAGAATGTAAGGGAAAAGCCTATGATGCTACGATTGCATATAAACATCTACAACCATAATTTCTTCAAAAAGGATTTGACAAGTGTTGGAAAATTCAGAAAAAAATTAGTAAAATGAACATATAGGGATTTCCCAGAAATTGGGAAAGAGGCGTAAGGGACAGCTGCTTTAATGTGGAAAGCACTTGGGAAGGGAGGAATTTTTCTCTAATAACCATCATGAAATTCCTGAATCTGTCATTACAGTTGAAAACATCATTGTTCTTACTAAGGCACTGATACATTTTTCTAGAACCATTATTGTTTTAAACTGGGCAGGCCATATAAAATTGGTACTTGGTGTCCATTTCCTTTCCCCTCATGTAGAGAATAGTTAAAAATAAGAGATGAATGCCAAGGAAGATGCTGATGAATGCTCGTATGCTGTGTTGTGTTGATACTTCTGTGCTCTTACTGGCAGCTCTATCAAAACATTGTATGCTAAAAGATCCTTCCCCCAAAGTGTTTAAAATAAGTCAACCACTATGACTACAAGTTTGGAAAAGATGGGGGAAAGTAAAAGAGTCCTGACAGATTTCTTGAGGGAAAATATTAATATGTACTGTTATTATATCTCAAACCCTTTCTTTCTTTCCTCTCTCTCTTTTGCTTAAGCAGAGAGATGTGATCGAAGAAACCTATGTAAAGATGATGTTTCAATTATACATTAAGGAAAAAAAGCAAACCAGACAGACCCTCAGTTGACTAAATTAAAAGTACCTATAAATGGTCCAAACTGTTCTGGACAGAAAATTAACTCTTCCTCTTCTTATAAAGTTCACACCCACAGATGCAAAGGTTTTCATGGCTTCAGCTCAACTGCCTTGATTAGTCCATATTGAGTGAGTTAAAGCTATGAACAGACATGAATACACAGTAATATAAGTCACCAGCAGTGGTATTATCACACTTCAAACATGCTTAATATTCCTGATGACTTCTCTGAGATAAAATTGCAAAAGAGGAAACATCAAAAGAATACTGTCAAACTCTTACTAATTATCCAATACTTCTGCAAGAATTGTAGCTAAACAGCAGCAAAAGTGCTGATGTTGATAATATAGGAGAACTGCTGAAAATAAAAAGAAAGCATTTCCAAATTTTAGTTCATTTGACCTCTTTAAAAAAAGACGGTGAAACTCACCGATAAAACGGTGAGCCAGTTATAGCATCGATCCATAAATGGTGAACACCTACAAACCAGATAACTACTGAATTATAGCTTTAACAAATGTAGTAAGTAAAATGCATGTAGGTGACCAGCCAAGCAGGCTAGATGATAAAAGACTTTAGGAAGAGTCATACCAACTGATATTCTGACATTTTTATTTTATACAGAGACACTTTTACTGAGTAATAAGATGTTGTACGTCACCCTGTCGCCTTTAAGCAATATATGATAATAAACCTTTACTGTTGGAGCACTTCAAAGAAACAGGTGTTCGATAAGTATATATTTTGGTTCTTGCAAGTGCCTTCTGTACACCCTTAAGCCCATCTGAAAAAAATGCACTCTTGAGACACAATAATGCCAAGATATGCTTTCGCCAAAAAACGAAAAGCCTGTCATAGCATTTTCTTAATTTATGGATGAAGCAGACTAGGCAGGTAAAAATCTTTTTCTATGCATACACTAAAATAATCTCTACAGCCACGATATGGTTGTCCCTGATATTAACATACCAGGATTTTTGCACACATACATTTGTAAATGCAAGTGGGTATAAAGTCTGTATAGGGTCTACAAAATGGAGTTATGTGCCCTGAATAGTGATTAACACATAACAGTGTTACACATTTTAAATGTGTCTGGAAGTTATACAATCACAATTCTAAACTACCAAAGCTGTACAGAAGTGTGCTCAATATGATCTATAGTTGAAATGCCACCATGTTCATTGTGGAGAAAGTCACGAAAAGCAGTTCGATATAAAATGCTCTGTGTGTGAGAGAGAATCTGGCATAATATCAAGATATGTTAACAGTTAATCATAACACATCAAATCCCAAAGAATGTGCATCTGCCTGACACTGATTTTGCCATCATAACAGTAACCACAACAATGTGTATAACTTCATGACAGTAACCATAACATGGAGTGTACCTACATGACAGATATGATCTTCAACAGTAGCCACAGTGGTGATGCCATGGCAATGCACCTGTTCAATGAAGTATGTAAAGGCAATATTCTGACCTCTGGCCGGCCCTCCCCACCTCCAGGCCTCAACAGCTGACATCTGCTGGCATCAGGTACCCCCTGCCTGCCAGTCAACTGCCTGTCACATCTTTAGCTGCCTCCTGCCGGCCTCTGGACTCCACTGACAACTCCCCCCTCCCCGGCACTACAAGTGTTAAGTGTTGTGACCAGGCACAGCGGTGTATTCCACCTCGGGCTGCAAGTTGGCTGTGAAGTTGTGTTCGACACTCTGCCGTCTGCTGACATGCCGCTTGTTGACGAACCGCCCAGCCCCCCTACCCACTCCCTTGGGCACACCCCCTCTGCCGCGCTACCAACGCCACACCATCACCACTGCCAGCCAATCGATCTCAAGAGAGAGAATTATTTTCTCGCATCGGCGGAATGTCGATAACGTGCCGGGCGCGGGCTGGTGTAGAGGACTGCCTGACTCGCTCTTTGCCTGCACCCCAAGCGGCACAACTTGCCGCACCATCCACGCCGATCGGCCAGGGCAGCAAGACAGGAGCCACACAAGTCTGGTGCTGGTGCCGGCAAACCCTGCTAGTCACTCTCATGTTGTATTTTAAAAGCTCTCAGACAGCAAACTTCTTGCCGTTAGCGCTTCTCACTCTTGTCGGTGTCTCTCTCGCTACACGAACGCCGACAAGAGCGGCGTCAAGGCGGCGCGGCAGACGCCCCGCGCGACTCGCCGCTTCAGCGTCTGCCAGTTTCCTGCAGCTGCAGGAGGACGGATAGCGCCACTCTTCCCCTCCATATTATGAGACAAAACCAAAGCAGGGACTAGAATTCCCTAAAGTTGACATGACCTAGGCTCCCTGAGGTTCACCTGCTGACAATTTTAGCTCGTCAGCTGTGAAGCCTAAAACCTGATCTTTCCATCTGAGGACAGCCTTGCGATGGCACCACTGTCCTGCTCCTGGTAATGTGCGCATTGTGAGGTCATTTACAGCAGCAGACCTGCTTTTTTCCAAATTATCTTGCAGCTAACATGTAGCAGGAGTCTGCTGTGGAGTAGGCGCGTTAGCTTACGTGTTGTTTCTAAAATATCGTATTCTGTCTATTGAAAAGGAGGGAGGGAGTAGTTACGTGTTTGTAGAATGCAGCAGGCTTTATTAGGATGATGGTTATTTAGTTCGAATGGTTAACCGTTATGCTGAGTAGTTGTGGCTACATCGAAACGCCATTCAAATGGTTAATAATGATAACACACCACCACCACCACCACCACCACCACCACCACCAATTACCAAAACAGCTATATAAAAAAACAGACTTCAAGGAAAATTTCTGAGCGTATCCACTTTTCTACGGCGTACTTCTCCTACAATCCCATGACGACCTGGGTTAACTAGACGTTCCGCTGCGATCTCTGGCATCTGCTCCTGTCGCCATCTCTATACGCGCGTGTGGTGTCGCCTGTACCAACCGCTTCACACTCCCTGACTTTCCTGTTACCCAGCGCTCTCTAGAGAGTAGGGGTCAGAGGCTCTGCAATTTAGGGATACGGTCTGGGGGTTGGGGGTGTATGTAATACTGACCAGAAGGTCTTTGCTAAGGAGGGTGGTGGCGTGCGACTCGTGGACACTGACGGAGAAGTGCACCAAGACCGACAACTCTGCCTGCGGCGAGTGCGACGTGCGTCTCGCTTCTGGTCCATGGCGCCGTTCCTTGCAGTTACTCTTGCCGAGTGAAACTAGCATTTTAACCAATCTTTTATATAAATTCTACTACAGCTGTTTGTGTACCAGAAATTTTGTGTTTAATTTATTAGTTTATATTTTGTAAGAACCTTTCGAATGTCTGACATTTCTAATTCTTGCAGAGGGCATTTGACGTCTTCATGGAGTCATATGAGCAGGAATCCAGGAATGTGCTCGTGACTTGTATGTGATCTTCCAATAGAAATCAATGGGTCACGACATGAATGAAGTCTCAACCTTTTCTCTACACCAGATAAACTGTTTTGGGGTTTATCATCATTGCCCTGTCTGAAGTGATTTTCGACTGTTTAGGTTAAGAGCAGTGATTGTACTTAAATCGTGTATTTTATAAAATTAGTATTATTACACCACCGCTTTAGCGAAAGGACACAGAGTAGTGTGCACTTGCAGCCTCCATTCTCTGGTCTCTCCCTCTGTCCCATCGCTCCCTATGACTGTTGACGCTCAATGTGTATAATAGCAACCTGCCCAACCATTTCACCTGTATTTGGTTTGTCACTTGAAACACATCCTTCCAGCTCAGCTCTAACCCTCTCTTCCTAATCTTTAAGTTGTGCTTTGTGACGGGTGGATGGACAGATGAATGTCTGGAGTACACGTGTCTCTATGACGCACCAGCACAGTTAAGAGCCGTGAGAAGACAAAAGACAATCCATGGATCAGTCTCCAATTACGGGGCGGTCGTATATCGTGCACTGGATCAACATTTTCTGTTTCACAAAGTATTTGAGGCCCACGACAACGAACATAACTTCGAGAAGAATTTGTAACAAAACGTTCGACTATGGAGTAGGAGCAAGATAACTGCAATAAAGAATACTTTCGCGTATGTCAATGCGACAATGGGAAACACAATTGTCTGAAAACTAATTAAGAACGTAAATACTTTTGTCGCATCTTCTGTTATTTTTCCCCAAATCTCCGGGATCAGAAACCTTAAGATCGTACGCAGTCAATTGTCGCAACCTAACTGAATACTGCCCTGTAAGCAACACAGCACAACAAAGTCTCAATGTAAACCTGAACCATGAGTGCTTAACAAACGCGGATTGTTTTTCCGACAAATCTGTGAAATGAGGGATGTCAGCGGAAATGGGTCTCCTCGTCAGAAGTATTCAAGTCCCTGTTCCTTCCAGGTCATATCCTAAAGGCAGCGTCAGGTTTGTCATCAGATGATGGCTAATAACAAAAAGTGATCAAGTAACACCACAGACATCCTCGACTTCACTGAGGACTGATAACGTGTTACTGGGACTAGCGACACAAAGACGCCATGCCAAGCAAGATCCTGTAAGTCAGCAATCTCAAAAAATATTCCTTATACGTCTCCTACACAAGCTACTGTTAGGCAGGGTCGTCTTAGTCAGCCATCTGAACAAGTGTCTCGCGCGTGTCTGCCTGCAAGACACTGGCTCTGATCCGACGAGTTACAGTCTGACCCTCCCGCCTCCAACACGTACAACGGAAGTAGACAATACAAATAAACGAGCAAAACGTCACGCACCTGCGATTCTTTCCCAAACTTTGTTCATTTTGATCATCAGGTGTTGGTCAGCGTATGATGTGGTGTCGACTGGTGGTTGGTGCCTAGGGTACCGATCTTGTCGACTCTTTAGTCCGGGGCCAGGCGGGTCCCGTGCGTCTCCAATGACCCAGCACGGGGCTGACCATGCGTAATAGACGCGCGTGGCGACATACCGGAACACAACACAGCTCGTGCGTTCAGTTGTCCCCTGATCATCATCATCTGCTACTGTTTCTCGTCAGCTGCGTAGATTGTGCGCCAGCTCAGCACAGCGGCGTTCCGCTGCACGGGACAGACCTATCTGCTGCCTACATTTCACACAGACTCCGGCATTACGCCTCACAACAACACGGAGGTATGCTTCAGGCCAGAGCACGTGCAGGGGTTAACAGCCGGCCTTCACCTTCACCTTACGTGCGGTGCAGTGATGACGACACATCTTGTACATCAAGACCACACGGTGACCGATACACGACCAGTCTCTCCAACTGCTGGCGGTGCCGTCCTCGCGGAGGTGAAAGAGGCTCTCTGCTCATCCCAGCATCTCCAGCAGCAGCAGTGGAGACCTTCATCGTGTGACCTTCACATGGATCAATCTCGGGCACGCAGCAGGATGAAGCCAGTGCATCTGTTGGGTGTTCATAGTACATCTTCCCCACCATGACCTCTTACCACCCCCACAGTAATATCCTCCCCTCCCCCCCAACATTTCCTCACAGCCCTAAAGCATGGCCCTATGCTAATGCGTGCCACTTTCTAAGCCAGTCAGTGCTTTCTCAAACAGGTGCCATTCTGACACTAATTATGAACTAATATTTCGTCACAAATCTTATCAGGTTAGAACAGTGAGACGGGAGCGGCGGAAAGATGGTTATTTGCGCTCCTCGTCGCCTGTGCACAGAGATCGTCTGACTCATAACCCTGAGAGGAGCTTGATATAATGTACAACTCCCCCCATCAACCCCCTTCCCCACGGTTGGCACGGAACTGGTGTGCGCAAGCGTTACGATGGTTGGCAACAGGCAATCAAAACTCAGGTATATTTCGAGAAGTGAAGAGGGGGAGCCGAGGCTGCAGCTGCAGGTCCTGTTTGTGTTGCCTCACCCTACTCCCTCCTCCCGCTCATGTCTCTGTATGCGCAACTACTTTCTAGGCAGGGAGCAGGGGGTCTGGCTGAAACACGGTTAGCAGAACGATGAAAACAAGGCTAGCGGATATATGAAAATGACAGGAAGCATGTGTGGCCTGCCCATAGCATGACAGCAATGCCCCGCCTCTCGATGGTGTGGGATCGCGTCCCTGGACAGACAGGCGACTAAGCGCCTTCTTCCAGTCCTCCATGCCGCCGCCGTCGTCGCCACACAGCGAACTGCTGCGGCTACCCCCTGACTTCCCGCCACACTCCCCACAGTGCATGCAGCATCCCTTTGCTTCCTTCACACACACCCCAACTAACAACTAGTTCTCCATGAGGAGACACAATCAGCTTGCAAAAGGCTGACTGCGGCTGCTATGTAGATTACAAAACTGCACGGGCAGCAATGCCACTGAACTGCTGCAGTGACTGTTAGGAAGTTTTACTGTCACTGACAAGACTGTTAGGACTCCCTGATGTCAATGACATTCTCACCCCCCCACCCCACACACACACACAGTCACACTGTAATACACTTCTTCCCTATGATAGTGTTTCCAATTTCTCATGCCACACACCTCTATCTGAAAACTGTTGGTAACAAGTTATTAAAAAAAAAATAGATGTTTACAACCTTGCTTTCAAAAGTATGTCATTAAGAATAAAAAAAACCACTCATTAGATCATGATGATACAGTATGTTTTGTTATTCCTCCAGAGTGGAAAAAATGCAGAACAATGTACTGATTAAGTTCTCCTCTCTAATTACTAGTTCAATTATCATTTAGACCAGAATTTGAGCAATGATAAAAATCAAATTACTCTGAAACTTTCCCCCTATGTCCACAGGAATAGCTATTATTCCACCTAGGATGCGCATCCCAGAGAAAAAAATCTTAATATATCCCTCTCAAAAAAAAAAAATCTTTCTCAGCTCAAAATGGCAAAAATATTTTACATCCACAACTCCAATAATATAAACATAAAATTCAGTATCACAAACAGTAAAATATTACGGAAGATTCAAGGGATGCTATCATCAGCTGAAATAATGACAAGGCTCTGTCTGAATTCCCTCCCTTAGACCATAATGCTTGTGTGAAACCACAGATTTTAAAATAGTCACAGGTACCAGGTAAGAGATGCATGTCAGATGAAGTACACCAAATTTTCAACTCTAACTTCACATAACAATAATAATTCACATATTGTATCTGGTTCTAACTTGAAGTTACTGTGCCCAATGCACTCACACACCTATGCAAGGGGTCTTGAGATCACAGCACCTATAATGGTTTATACCGGTAAATGAATGGATAAAACAAGGAAATTGTGAACAAATAAAGGGCCCCTAAGAGAAGAGGTAGCTCCTTTCTCTTTACCTGGAGTGGTGACAAAAGCAATAACTACTAATCCTTTCCACTTTTAATGAAACAATCATCATTGATTCAAATATTTTAATGTGATGCTCATTTTCACTACTTAAAAAAAAAACCCTTATAAATTGAATTTCGTGTATGGGTATGTCTATCTGTTATGTTTGTGTATATATATATATGCTTATGTTTGCATGTGTGTAGCAACTGTCTGCAAAAGACAGATTTCTGTCTGGGACTGCCTTGGACAGACAAGAAAATTTGATTTGAAACTACCACAATGCAAGCAATAAAAACAAAGGGAGGCCATTTTTGTACTCTATGAGTGCCTTTATAGAAGCCAGTGATGTGTCCTAAGCAACTCCATGGGAAGAGCATGAGGACACAACAATGCAGGCAGCATGATTTTGAATTCGCGGAAGTTTGTTCAGCTGCCCATGAAGTAAAGAAATCAATGTTGCAAGGCAGTAATCAACTTGGGAAAGAATACACAGCAATTTAAGTTAGAGACAGATACAAATCTTGCCAATATATACACCAAAGGCCAGTTGGCCATCTAAATACAGATGTCATGTAGAAAATGCAATCAGATAGAATATGAGAAAAAAAAATGCTCACCTGTTGCAATCTGCACTTTGCACTAATCAGCATGAACTCAGTTTATTCAGCATTCATTTTATCAACCAGCCTCCATTATGGCACTCAACACAGCATTAAGTACAATCAACAAGGCCAGTGACATCAGACAATGCAGCAGAATTGTACAACTGAGAGTCAAGTGCATATATATAATAAAGATGACCACAAGACCAAATGACACAACCTAATGTCTGCAGGTATATTGTGAACAGAAATGGTCTCAATATAAACCCCTGAGCAACATTGTACCTAAGGAGAGAAGTGCCAGACCTAACATTTCTGGTAGCTACCATTTGTGTAAGTTAGGTGAGGTAAGATTCACACCAGCACCACACACCAAGCCCCAAAAGTGGATGAAAGCCATTCACTCAAGATCACATGGTCAAATGATTCATAAGAGTAATAAGTCATCACCATGGTCAGATGCATTCACAAGACCATTGACCATGAAAACTATAGCTGTCTCACTGCTGTATGACTTACTGCTAAGGCTCCAGAGGATCATTAGCCTCTACCTTACCCATGAACTTAAACTTGGCAGCATGCTGCCTGCATCCCTACCCATCATTTCAAATGTGGTCACAGAGTTGATGACAGTGTCACAAACATAAATGTTTAAGCTTCTCAATGATCATGTAAACCCCTCAAATTTGTTTTTAACCCCAAAGTATTGCTGAATGATACCAAGTCACCAAACCCATCCAGCGTCCTTAGCATCCATGATTTCAGACATCATTTAAGATAGCTGGATGCAGAGATACATCACACTTAACATGATGAATGCCTATAATGTAGCAGTCACACATCATAGCTAACTCCAGACCCTATACATACAGGGAAAACTGTGAGCATGTTGTAGTGGTATTAGTCAGCATCAACCCTGCACAGTGAATGGGAGATGATAGAAGACTGAAAGATTGCTTATGATAGATAACCCAAACCTGTGTGTGCCCCAGACTGTAGGTAAGGACAGGAATAAGTTGTTCATGATGAAAGGTCAGAAACACTTTCTTAAAAGAATAAGCTAAGAGATCAGTTGACAAGCCAAGGTGAAGATTTACATCACCAACAACAACTATATAATAACGACACCAACCTATTAAACAAGAATTTAAACAAATGCATCAGGATAATAGAGAAGACATAAAGATCTGAGTAATTCAGATAAAATTCTTTGAAACTGAGTTTAAATTATTGTCATTACTTATGATGTATTTGTTTTGAAAGAAATTTGAAAATTAATGGCTTATGACAGTGTTTCCCCTAATTGCTTTCTTTCATAGCCTGATTGCATTGATTTTCCTACCTTGCCCCTGATGCAGGAATGGATAAATGGTTGATTTCACTCATGTATACTAGCACTGCATTAGATCAGTCTAGAAATGTGGCACTTTTAATTGAGACATGTCATTATTCCTTGCTACTAATATAGCTAAAGTGATAACATTTTTAAGAATGCCACATTTTCTAAACAACCAAACATGGACTAGTATGTAGCCCAAAAGCAGCACAGAGTGATAAAAGTAATTCCTAGCAAAAGGTCTGGTCTCCACCACCATCCAACCTTAGTTTTACCATAACGTATTATAAGCTTTAATATAATAATCATCTAAGCAACTACAAAATTTAAAATACTGTGCAACACTTCTCTAGTGATCACAGTCATAGGAATGTCATGAACACCCAAAATTATTAGTAACATGACAGCACATAATAGCTTCTGAGGCACTGCAAGCATTTTGAACTTTTATTTTTTTTTATGCAGCACAGCAGGCTTTTTATATCAGTACTCTGTAGTATGACTGATCGTATCATTTAGATATAAAATGAAAGAACCTTTTAATTTCTATTAAGTCAAGGTGTGTCAAATTAATTATTCTATATATAATGGCATGTCACAGTATATTTCCAGGTAAAAATGTTAAGGTAAACTGAAATCACAATCTAATACTTCAAAAGATATAACTTTAATACCTCCTTAAAAGTTCCCTTATTATTTGATACTGGCCTATAAATCATCACCTTAATAAAGGATTAGTACCCAAAATCAATTATTCACTATATAAATAATACCTCTGCTAAAAACGCTAAATATTATCATGAACAATGCTGTGACATTGACAACTACAATTCTGGGAAGGCTCCATGACCTGGTGGCGAGTGTGCTCAGCTAGAAAGTTGATGATTTGAATCTTGCTGAGGGAAAACTCACCCTGCCTAATAACAGATTCCTGGTGGAAATGGATTATCCAGGAGGCATTACATAAACCCTAACAACATTTAAGGGGCCACTAGGTTATGAGAAATTATACCTATTATCTAATTACAAACTTAATTAAACTGTATTGAGGCTAAATGAATCCCTGTTAATTACATGCAAGGAAAGAGACTGATAAATCATGCTTGACACTTAATGACAGTTCCCATTAAAAGCAATGCAACAGGAAACCCACTCTGATTCAATGATGTGCAGTTTCATAACAATGTAGTATAACTATGAGGTTTATGTATACAGCATCAAATCAAATGGCTTAAAAAATAAAACAAACTGCTTCAAATAGAACATTCAAAGTTGTGATGAAAATAATTTATAATTTCTTTACCTTTGTGCATCTCACAAAGAGACAGAGAGACACGCGTTAGACGCCGATAATTACAATTCTACAAGAAATCACTATGGTCAATGATGCGAATGACACATCTGCATCTGTAACTCAGCTATAAGTAATGCCATGGCCACGATACATCTAATATTCAATGCACTTTTAAATATGAATTTAAACTGTTATCGTGCATATGTCTGCAAAAATCATTGCATATAATGATTCACACCTGCGGGGGCTGATGCTGAACTTGAGGACACGCTATGTGACAACACAGTACAGGTAACAGTTAACGACATCACTGACTGCAATTTTACAGACAATCAGTATCTTACCTGGCCTGCCACGATGGTGACCAACTTAGGGTGGGATTTAAGTTCACCATCAAGCCATACAAGCTGATAAACACTGTAATGATCCGGTATTTCAACGTTTACTTGTGGAAATATTCGTTACAGGAAGTGGAGCTTCGACAAGATGGCGGAGGAACAACAAAGTCACGTGACCGGCACATTACCACTCGGATGATCAACGGCCAAATTTTGGATTATTAGCCAGCAAAAAAACGGCATTTGCTCTGGGTGTGCCTTGCAGCGATCAAAATAAAACAGTAACTCAGATGCGTCAAATTGCATCTTCAAGTTCTCCCTTCTATGGCGCATCTTGTATAAGGGCCACCGCACACGCACGGTGACGGCGATCTCTCACATGTTGTTTGTTGGTTTGTGATAACCTGGGCTTTGTGCACTTCGAAATGTTAAATATTTACTGACTGCAGTAACTGAAGCAGAGCAGTTTGAGATCTCCAGCCTGCAATCAGCGCACACGTGCGGGCCATGTAAACGCTTTGATTTATATATATATACTTATATAAATACACGTGCATGCATCTACGGTGTGCCCGCTAACTCCGTATTTTCCTATTTTTGGCAGGATTTTGAAAGTTAAAGATTGTCTTTTAGGAATGCAAAACATCTGTATGTGTTTCTTCATGATCTCTGCATAGCCGAAAGCGCCGCCGTGTTCTACAACATTTGCGAGGTGACTTTCTGGAATACTGCGCGAACTGCATGTTTACATGGGACTCTGTGTGTGTGTGTTTTTGTTTTTTGTTTTTTTTTTTTTTTTGTAGTTGTTGTTGTTGTTGTTTTTTGTTTTGTTTGTTTGGTTTTTTTTTGTTTTTTGGGGTTTTTTTTTTTTTTGGTAAGTCTTGATCGAATGGCAATGTCTTAATTGTAAGGCTGCTTCTACACTTCGAGGTTTTCTTTGGTCGTAATGTGCCCTATAGTCTTTGTCGCGTGTCACAACCATGCTCGGGTGGTCTGTATATGTATGAGTTTAACCACGGACGTAAAACTATCAAGAACCGCGATAAAATTCTTAAAGTCAGCAATAGACTTGCAATAAAATTTCTTTGTTTTTATTTCTGTCTTTTTTGGGGGGAAGGGGGAGAAGTCGCCATCCACGTCCCACTACTCAGAGCAAATAAACTAAAAGCATAAGAGCAGGCTTGATGAGAGGTGGGGTGAGGAGCAGGGGGAGCGACGAACGCTGTATACCCAGGCCGGAGGTTGTGAAGTTAGGCTCACCCTTGGCCAGTGGATTTGTTTCCTTCTTCTTTTCCTTTTCTTTAAAAAAAAATCAGAGGAAAGAAAAAACAAGCATGATACATACATGTGAATGTTAAGTTTCAAGTTTGTATCATAGTATTTCCAGGCTAATAGGTTGGGGGACCGTCAGGGTAGAGGGCCTGGGGTGGGAATCATATCCTCGCTGGATGCGCTTGGAGTCGAACGGCCGCTGGACACCGAGGATTTATCTCGCATGAACGTCTAGAAGAACGTTCGTGCGTTGAGATTGCTGGATTTATGTTCAGCTAGGGCAGGGGAGGGCGAAGTACTTATTTGGACCAGCCTGTCTGCCAAAATGTGAAGTGCACTTGTTTCATTTTTTTTTTTTTTTTTTTTTTTTTTTAACCTAGGTTAATTTGATTGAAATTCAATTTATCAAGAACAGCAGCGTTAGAAATCGGCAGTCCGTAAGATTGTAACACAAAGTACAAAGATAACAAATAACACGGGTGACATGTCTCATGAAGTTGTTAGAGAGCATCTGGAGGAGGGAGGGCGGATGCCTTCAAAGGAAAAGCTTGTTTTAAAGTTTTATTGTGAGTGAATTCAAACAGTTTCACTTTACACACAATAAATTGGGTAAGTGAACGCCTTTATGTACTAATTTGTTGTCTTTCTATTATCACTAGGTTTTTTGTGTAGTCACCTGGCCTGGGGTTTTGGTATTTTACTGGCGTTTCCTTATTCTTTGACTGCGATTACCTTCTGATTATCATAATATAACTCCATGTTTTTTTATCACAATACTTTTTATTAAGGAATTATTTTTATATGATAAAAAAGCAACTGTATATACTATACTTGGCATAACCAGTTAGAAGCTTGACAAAAGTGAATCGGTATTTTTGCCCCTGAATGCTGCTGCCTAAAGCGTTTTGTTTCTTCTAATTTCGGGAAAGGTGTGAAAGAGGTGGCAGGCACGTGGTACCTTCTACCCTAGTCTGACATGAGGCGCGTTCTATTCCCTCCATTCCTTGAGAGTTATGTGTGAACTCTCGACACTTGAAACTTATTGCCGCACATGGTGTCGGGTGCTGTCCTGGCACACTCAGAACTCGCATGGTGACGGCAATCTAAAGCAACGAAAAGCTTTCCTGTAATACTGTGAAAATTATATTTTTTCCCTAAATTCGCTTTAAAATATTATTGCAGACCATACCTGCACCCCACTCAAAGGTTTTGCCTTAAGCAACTGCTTAATTTGCCTAATGATAGACCTGGGTCTGCTTCCAGTTGTCATCGCTCCATCTCTAGCGCTTAGCCGCACCGCGTATGTATAGAGGATGAGGTCATAGACTTCTGTACTCGGAGATCACATCGACACAGGGCTATTTTCCAATCGACTAGGCCCTGTGACCGGTCGATAAATGGTCAAAAGATAGATGGTGAGCTTGTTGGCTCCATACAGAGCCCCAGTGTCAAAAGAATCAAATAATCAGTCAACCCGGGATTCCATGTCTCCATATAACCACAGACGGGACAGCACAGAGAGCGGTCCACTTGCTCTAGGCTAGATATAACAAGTCACGTGCAATCCGCAGGCTGCGATGCTCACCATGATCACAATGAACTCTTAGTCCTTTAACTATGTGAGAACTACGGAAAGACTTGTCAGCAGTTCAGTTCTGTGCCGCACTTCGCAGAGCTGTACGACTGTGCTGTAAATGCAAATACACGATCTTTAGCCATGACTGTGCTGTTAGAGGGCAAGGAATAATCACTGAATTAATCTCTTTGCGGTCCTTGCGGAGTGAACAATTAATACCCTGCATAAATTGTAGTTTCAGTTTCTCACCTAAAGTTTCTCCACAACAAATCATCTCTTAACTTCCTTGATATTTAAGTTGTCATTGATTTTTTTAAAATTGAGACTCGTGAACCACTCACCTTCCAAGGATACATTAATATCTTCTTTGCTACTGCACAGTAACTATTAATTTATGCATGTAAGTAAAAAGCGAGGCAGAATGTATGCTTTGCGCATGCATTATGTGTGAGCTTTGATATCTAGCTTGTTCACATGTAAGGGGAAAGGTACGTCTTGGAGCCTATGCAACTAAGATTCAGGATTTAGATTGTTCCTTTCATTCAGCGATATAGTTGAATTCCTTTGATAGCGGAGTTTATGTAATTGCATGTGTGCATTCATGCAATTGTGTGTGTGTGTGTGGTTATCCTCCCCGTCCCCCCCTAAGTGTCTTTAACATACTAATATAGTTACTATATCCACAAAGAGTTCTCAGCAATGGATGACAGTAGCAGCATCAAGCCCGTCGTCTTTATCTCGTTGCCATTTTCAGCAGAGGAAACTGGACAGTTGGAAGCGTCATGTGACGTGCGCTGGCTACCTGGGGCTCCACAGCCCCTTCACAGGGATGTCTTACTGTAGAACGTGAAGTCATTGTCTGGACTCAGGATCGAGTGGAAGCTGAGTTATTGGGCGATGCAGGTATAGGAGTGAACTGAACTCTACACAAGTCTTTTGACATGTACCTGTGACGTACGTGGTCCTGCTACCTGCTTTGTACAAAGTAAAACTAGAATATGATGAACACGTAGACCTAGAGAGATAGGTTAAAGTAACTCAATTCATCAGCGTAATGGCATATCAGAGACGAAAAAGACTAAATTAAACTGATATATGTTCTATAATTTAAAATAACTGAGGTAAATTTAAGTAGTTCGATGTTTTACAGATGAAGACAGAACCGCTGTGGGCGCCTAACTCGTCTCAGTTTACAAATCTAGCCGTCGACCCCTGTACCTTCATTTCCTCAACCCCGAGAGTGGAAAATCATCTGCACAATGCAAAAGTCTCACGTTCGTGTCATTCTGTTACACTCGGGACATGTTCCCATTCTTACAAACACAGCCATAGCCTTGTTGGCTGTTCAGAAAAAAGATTCACAAGTAAACATTGAGCACACCCTTTTCCTAGTTTAAAATGTTTTTGAAACATGCACCAGAAACAAGAGGAGGAAACTCAACGCGGAAAGATGAACACTGTCAGGTAATTTAACGAAAGCTGTGATGACAAGCTCTCGCTTATTTTTAGGTATCCTGACTCGCTGGCTGATTCGGCCAGATGCCTTCTGGTCCAGCAGAGGGTCCCTGTGTACACAGGACTGAGAGCGAAGTGGTGGTCAGTGAGAGAGCGTATGTAACGCAAGGCCTCAGAAACTGAAGGAGACAGTGTAAACAGAATAAAGAGTTCTAGAGCTAACGTTCGGCCTGAATACTTCAGGGGCAAGAACTCTGAAAGTGCTGTGCCGCAGTGTGCGGGTGTACATTATTTTGTATTATCTCCCTTACTAAAGTCTCATTATCTCGTACTTGGGCGTGGGGTAGTCCTCTGTTTTCTTGTGTATGTCTGTGTATTTTCCCATTTTTTTTAAAATCTACATATGATTAAACGCATTATTTGTACCGTTCATTTCGTTTTTGTTGTGGTCTACTCTCATCAAAGGTTCGACAGGTACGTCGTGTCCCGCCTCAGCGGACTAGCGAACACTTTACTTACACAGTGCAAAGGTACTTTTACCGTACTCGAGGAAAAAAAAAAAAAAGAGAGAGACCTCCCTTTATCCGTAACTTAGTAACGTAAATAAAAGTAGGCATTAGAAGAATTGTGTGGGTGCATGCATGATCATTAGACATGTAACCGGAATGACGATCACGTCTCTCGCTAAGGCCAACACCGCGTCAGTCCGTTCCTCTTTGGTGCTCCAGGGAAGAGGATAGAAGTTCAAAAGGATAATTTTTAACTAAAATTCTAGCACTCGTACGTCGAGGGTGCATTGTCTAATCTGCGTTGTGGTTTGTTTGTTTGTTTTTTGTTTGGTTTTTTTTTTTTTTTTAGTTTATTTTTATGCACCACAAACCCACACTCAGCCGACCTTGGAATCCACAAAACACTCTGCTTTTTCCCAGACAAAAGTGTCTTTTCTTCCACGGATCTTTATGTGTGTGTACGTTGCTGCTGCGTCACAACTACACGGACAACACAAATCTCACTCGCGCTAGTCATAGACGTTCACCTCATTCACACGACGAGGACATATACGTACGACACGAACGCATTCGTTCGGACTTTCACGCTCACACAGGTAAATAAGTTCAAAGACATGTTTATTTACATAATTTACACATACAACTATACTACATCTATTCCAAACTACCTACATAGTCTACCAAATCCTAGCACCTAACTCCCTGGGGTGGGGAAAGAGGGGGTTTGACGTGAGCCGCTTTCCAGTGGGACCAAAGCACCTGGCGGTAAATGGTACTTCTCATGTACTCAGGGTGGACAGAACTAATTAGCTGTACTTAGATGGGTGGTTTGAGTGACGCGAGCCGCTTTCCAGCGGGACCATAGCACCTTCGAGCAAAATGGTACTTCTCTCGTGCTCAACCAAAGTTTTACTGCTTTTCCGAGCAGGACCAGCCGCCTCTCGGTAAACAGGTGCAAGCACAGACTTTTGCCTGCTATTTACACTGGACAGTTTGGGTGCTACGTCACCCGCTGTTGTCGCGCGACCAAGTATGGGGTGGAAGGGGATGCGGGTGGAGATAACAAGCAATGTCAACGGTACACGCTGCCCTAAGCAAACGCTCCCGCTGCAGACAGGCTGTGCTTTGCTGTTTGGAGTGGCTTTTGAATGGTGTTGAGTGTGAATGAATGTAACATGAATGCGTAAGTCTGTTTGGCGCATGGATTTGTTGTGGTGTTATTTCATTATCGAGAAGCACTCGAATGGCCCCCTGGAACAAAGTGTTCTCTTTATTACATATGTGAGCATCATGCATGCATTGCCCCTAACTAATTTTATATTTTATTTGTAAGTTATATGCATTAAAGAAAATCCTGGAACGTAAAGAAAAATTATTTTACCCTTTCAAGAAAATTTCAAATAAAAGTGTGTTATAAAAAGTATTTTTTAAACAGATTTTATTTTTTGCCATTGATTTCAGCGATCGAGATTTAATTGTTACTAGACATATCGCTGGTACCCGTACGTTCAATTCCTGCGAGATGACAGCACAATCTTGACATAATCTAGATTAATTGAACGTAATAGATAAATTTAGTTTACTTATTTTTTGCATGCTTCTTTTTACCTCAAACTTTAAAACCATATCGATCAGCTGATTCTGTAGCGCCCACATCGCCAGAGAAAGATTTTACCAATCCTACGGCCGACATACTATCGTCCGATCGCTGTATTAATACACCCAATGCGCAGGACAATGCATAAACCAGAAGAATTCACTTTGTAACACTTTATTTAATCAAGAATAAGCATACTTCAAGCTTTTTGTATCTAATTATTACTTATGACAAATTCGAAAAATAGTTTTAAAGTAAATACATTAGAGAACTATTTTATTAATCTATGTAAAGTGCTTTCGGCGGTGGTACAAATTTTGTCGTCTGCAGCTTGACGCTTTTGTCAGGTGGTAACCCTTTTTCCATTTTTAGAATAGAATGTCTTTTGGCGTATACATATAAAGTAATTCAGATCTAATTATTATAATTTAACTTGTTTAGGTTGCACGAAAATGACTATCAAAGACGAAGCAGTGGACTTTGTGCTAAAATCAGGCGGAGCAACCTACGCTCTCACTGCTGCAGTTCTTGTTCTGGCAGTGTCTTGGCTCATCGGAAAATGGAAACACCAGGGCACCGTAAGTCAGCAACTCACAAAGCATTAAAATAGACCGAAATTATTTCATTTTGTGATTTAAGCGGCAGAACATTTTTTGTAACAGTTCCTCACAGAAAGCATGCACCAGACGTGAAATAATTTTCACGATCGACATGCAGTCATTATTATTTTTTTTTTCGAATGTACCAACTGACATGAGTACAAGCTAGACTGGTGACTTGGTAATGTTTTGTTTTAAGCACTACCTGCCACAGAGGCTTATATTACAATTGATTAGTATCTATGTTGCCTTGCACGTATTTTTTATTTCAGGAAAAATTACCTCCTCACATTCCTTCAACTATTCCATTCTTGGGTCAAGCCATTAGTTTTGCACAAAACCCTATTGAGTTTCTCCTGGCAGCATATCAGAAGGTAAACATTTGTGCCGTCAGCGACAGCAGTTGGAGAATACTTTTTTGCATGCAGTCTGTATGTGTGAAGGTTGGGGAAAGAGAGTATGAGCACTTTTGTGTATAATAATGATAAGCATTTATAAATCCCCAGCATATTATGATATAGTCGGGATTGTTAGACTTTTGACTAAAACTTTGGTAATCTAAAAAGGCCATAGGGTACAAACTTCATGTAAATGACAATGCTATTTACTTATAGCAATTTGAGGCTAGTAATTAAATGTGCATATTTCAGGGGTGGAGCAAAAGGCTTTTTTTCACTCATATAATTATTCCCTCAGGGCAGCAGTCACATATAATATTCAGTTATTTGCAATGAACATTTTTATAATTCATGCTTAACCAGAAGATAATTCTTCTAAAATTTTAATAATTTAAAAACTTGTCTTCTGCTTGCAGTATGGGCCAGTTTTCAGTTTCACCATGGTGGGTAAGACATTTACTTACCTCGTGGGTTCAGAAGCTGCAGCCCTCTTTTTCAACAGCAAAAATGAGAATTTAAATGCTGAAGATGTTTACAGCCGTTTGACTACTCCAGTCTTTGGAAAAGGTGTTGCTTATGATGTACCTCATCCAGTGAGTAAATTTTTCTAGTAAATAAGGTCTAATATATCTAACATTACTTCACATAAATAATATTTATATAGTCAGATATGTAAAGTCATGGAATTAGGAATGCATATTTCTGTAAGTCTTAGAGATAATTGTTTTGGGGTAAATTCCAAGTCGATAGTTTTTTGTGTGTGTGTGTTTTTTTTTTTTTTTTGGCAGTTAGAAAATGATAATAGTTATCTTTGTAAATATGTGGATATACAAAGAATATCATGAGATTTAAAAGGCCGAGAAACATGTTTTTCTGTCTTAAAACTCTACATTTTTTATACATGGTTATTTACACATGAGTTTTGCATGGAGTAACAGTGAGTAGTAGAAATGACGAATGTGACTAGACCTGTATTAAAGTACATGGAAAGTGGAAGCTTGTGCTACTGCTCTCTTCAGACATTGAATTCATATGGAGAGGTCAAAATTCAGGAGGAGATGTCTTTGAGCATGAAAGGGATTTACTATTTGTTTTGTTTTCACATTTTAATGTCTGTGTTCACATGTATTCATAAAGGGCAGTCCAGTGCTGCTATGGTTAGCGCCATTATTCACCAATACTGTGAAAGGCTGGCTGTCCTGGGTTCAGTTCTCTTCTCAGGCATGCCATTCTTTTTCTGCATGTCACATCTGTTTATGTGGCTGGCTGCCTTGCCATGATGTAGCCTTAGTTGCTGGCTCATTGTAAAACCCTTATCCCCCTCACCCAACATGTATTTATGGATACATATAGCCAGTTATTCATTTACATGTTTTGTGCATATAGCCAGTAAAATAAAATCATAGGCTTATGCATCTTTATCAGCATATGCACAGGTATTAGATACTTACATGCTTTTCCACTTTATAGAAACTTGTTTGTGAAGTTTTCACATGATCTTTGATCAGTTATATTTCTCTACCAGGTTTTTCTGGAGCAGAAAAAGATTTTGAAGACGGGATTAAATATAGCAAGATTTCGAGAACACGTGCACATGATTGAAGAAGAAACAGACAGTTACTTCCGCCGCTGGGGAAACAAGGGAAAAAATGGTGTGTATATGTTGGGGGATGGGGAACATTTACATTGCATGTAAGTGCTATAAAATGTTTTGGGTTTTTTTTTACAAATAAATTTCATAAAAAAAAAACTTAGTTGATTTTGCTAATTTTTCTTTATTCAGCTATTTCAAAAAGAATTTTGAGCCCACTCACAAAATTACCGAAGTTATAAGCTTTTAAAAATGTTTATTTTGGCGCCATTTTGGATTATTTCCATAGCAACTGCTAGTGTAACATGCACAGTAAAAGCATTTTTTAAACTTCCATTCAAGGGCAAACTAGTTGAAAAAAAAAAAAATTAGCGATATTGTATAAACCCACATTTTCTTTTTCTTGGGCCATGTTGGGCCTTAAAAAGGAGGTTTTAACTAGGTTATACATCCAGGAGAACTTTGATGTTCAAAATTTGCTCAATAAAATGCAAATCAACATAAGTGACATTTAGCATTTTGTTATATATGTTCAACATATCTCTGTATTTTGTTCTGTATGTTCAACAGATCTTTTTGTGGCAATGTCAGAGCTGATCATTCTTACGGCAAGTCGTTGTCTACATGGTGAGACCTCAATTTCTGTTTGTACAAACTAGTCATATTTCACTTTTTTTTAAATTCTTTAGTGATGCGGACAAATGAGTCACTATACGAACTTTGTTGAACAGTGCATCCAAAGCAGACTTGTGCAGAAAGCACTTTTAAAGCACCCTCTCTAAGTGGATAGTTCAATTTCGGGATAAAATCTCATTCTAGAAACTATGTAAACCAAAATGCTGGCAGCACTGAAAAGATTCATGATGAAGATTCGACAAAGAGTGTACCAAAATTTATCTCTAAATCAAAATCTTTACCTGTGGGTCTAACAGTTTTTGTTATCAGACGTAGCTTGTATTTCTACTTTGACAGCTTTACAATGGAAATTGTTGTCTGAAAGAGTCCATTGTTAAATACTTTGCATAAAAAGGTCAATAATAATAAGAGAAGACAAGTTTTTAAATTATTAAAATTTCAAACGAATTATCTTTTATTTAATCATGATACAGAAATAATAAACATACAACATATGAAGTAAATGAAGTATTAAACCTATAGTGCAAATTTAATGAACTGGTAGAAAGACCCTTGTTTCTGCCTTAGAAGACAGAAATGATGCCTTTCACTGCCTTGTTCTTTTCACCATTGATGCGTTGATGTCATGGAAGCAGCCATCTCTGATGTGTCATCTTTAAGTTTAGGAAACACAACCTGGATAATGAAATCAGGTTCAGAGTAAGAAGAACTGGCCAGTTAAGACACCAGTTACAAGTTTATAGCATAAGCATTTATTTTAAATAGGTATTAAGGTATTAGAATTTTAATTCTTTTTTATAGATTTTGAAGGGGTGTGTCTTATTACTTTTTAAAATACTTTTTGAATGCCGTGTGTCTACTTTCTCATAGGAAAAGAGATTCGTGCCATGCTAGATGAGAAAGTAGCACAGCTGTACTGGGACTTGGATGGAGGATTTACCCATATGGCATGGCTTCTACCTGGCTGGCTGCCTTTCCCAAGCTTCAGGTCTGGTTTCAAACATTTTAACTCAAAAGCACCTTAGTAATCCAATATATCTGTTATGTCAAGAATTTTAAAAGTCTGAGGTCTTGTGTTGACCTGACTTGGTGAGGGTCTTTAATATTTGGTAGGGCTTCTTGCTGTCACCCTGTACCCTTCCTTCCTCAATTGCCCAGCATTGGCCCTCAATTCAGTTCCCCCCTTACTGCCTTCATTTATCTAGGCTCTTGGTGGCACAGCTCACTTCTTTGGGTTTGGTTTTCCTTTCTCCCTTCAAGGCTCTCTTTTGGCAACAGCTTAGGACAGGACACAGCTATGTCTTGCATTCCTACCTTTTACAAGATTGATTGACTAACTGAAAAACTATTTAGCTTACACAGAAGATATATTCTTTGCTGGCCACATTTAACACTATATTAACAGCACTTTATTTCCATTTTCACCAATTTAAAGAGCATTTTGTACAGTAGGATGACTAGAGGAGGCCCACAAGGCAGTGACATACAACAACAATTCAGCATGTTTAAAATACCTCTCATCGTATTACTTGAGTATATTATGATGTTCTTGTAACGGCAGAAAACGGGACAAGGCTCATCTAGCAGTGAAGCAGATGTTTTACCAAGTGATTCAACGTCGTCGAGAAGCCAAAGAGCAGGAAGATGACATTCTTCAGACATTGATAGATTCTACCTACAAGTGAGTTTGCTAAGCTGACTTTATATGCTGATTATGCCGAGAATATTTGAATACATAAAATACAAAATCAAAGAAAATATTTTTAACTTGTTTATTTTGCCTAACAATAGTAAATTAATCTATCTTTTTACACTTTGGCAGTTTTATCATTTAACAATGTGAAGGAAAGGAGTCATGGTGTGGCTAAATGCTACTTGGCATATGTTCCCAAAGGAAAGGATAAACGCTAGAATGGAATGGCAAAAAAACCTGAAAAAAATAATAAAAATAATAAAACAATGTAGAAAATTAGTGTATGACATGAACAGTCTTTAGAACATAATACATGAAACAGAGAACAAATTAACGAAAATTAAGAGTGAGGAATATGACTCAAAACTGTGATCACAACAAAGAGGTAAAAGGAATTGGGGCGTGAGAACAGAAAAGAGTGGGTTATTCTGCCTCCTCTTCTAATGATTCTGCAATACATTTTTGCTCCGTAGACTTCTGTCATGCCAATAATTTATCACAATTAAAATCTGTTATAAAAGTTATTTTACAAAAAGGATCCTTACTATTTCCTATGCTATATAATTTCTATTTTTACTCTACCATATCTGGTCATATAGAAGTGGTAGAAAGTTGACAGATGATGAAGTAGCAGGCATGCTTATTGGGCTTTTGCTGGCAGGACAACATACATCTTCAACTACTTCATCATGGCTTATATTTTTTCTTGCCAAACATCAACACATCCAGGTATGCTTTTCAAGTTGCCCCTTTTTTCTAGTAGATTACATATACACCCAGGGGAAAAACAAAATACAAGAAAATTAGTCTGGCATTTAGTAGCTTATATGAGCAGTACCTTTCTTTTATTCTTTTTGTCTGTGCCTTGTTCTTGTATTGTTTTTCTTTTTGATTTGAATGTTTGTACCTAATGCTACAGTTAATTAAGGTGTCCAATGATGATGATACCATGCCATGATAATGTTCTGCCCACGTCTTCTGAAGAATTAATGGCATTTTATAATCTGTGAATATTGTGTTTCTGTTGATACGGTTGATTTCTGTCTGGGAACTATTTTGGTAAAATCAGATCCTCTTTTATTTAGCAGACGCCCAGCATGTGGGTATTTACAAAATGAATTAGTACAAATACAGATAGTTAGAAATGATATGAGAAAGAATTATGTTGTTTATAATCATGAAAAACAAAGATGAATGGAATATTCCTGTTGATATAAACCTACAAGGAGAATTACATCATTTCCTGTTGCTACAACCTGGGTGTTCTTAGATGCTCAGTAAATGAGGCAGCACCTGCCAAGTATTACCCTTGTTCTGGTGTCAGATTGTTGTCATGGAGACCTGTCTGCTCTGGCAATTTGTGTCCAGTTGAGACTATCCTTGCCCAAAGTTTCTGGTCCATTGCTAATTATCTAACCCATCAGACCACTTGGTATCTGCTTTCTATAAGCCACTAGCTGCTACTGATATAATTTGTGCTTTTGAACTATGCCTAGCACTTTCTAGATTACTGTTTTTTTCTGTGTGTCCATTTTAATGTCTCTGTGTTTATAGCATCCTCAGATAGTACCTAAGACTTGATAAGTGCTTTTGTGTGCGAAATAAAATAAGACAGTGCCTGCATTGAACATGTGTGATTGTATGTGTGATTGTAGTACTGGGAGTTTGTTTGGGGCTATTTTGTGCCATAAGCAAGACACATTAAACAGATGGTTTGTGTGATTGTAGTACTTAGGCTGGGATGGTTTAAGGCTATTTTGTGCCATAGGCATGATACCTGCTCTGCCCTCAGGCTTCAGCCCCCAGAAACCAACCAGTGATAACACGTTCAATAATAAGGCTTATAATGTGCATCCTCTTTCCATTGCATACTTTAACACTTTAACACTCTTTCAGTGACTTGCTTTAATCTTCCTGGCTTTGTATCTTACTACTTCTTAGCTGTTTTTCTATATACTTCTCGCCAATATTTCTCCCTACTTTTAATGTATTTTTTTCTCTTTTTCACCATATCTTCAAGAGAGATAAGGAATGCTGTAGATGATTGAGGCCTATACCCAGACTTGTTTGTTTGCTAGAATAAGGTATTTGAAGAGCAGAGGCACCTGGCCTGGAACGAGGCAGATGGCATGTGGGAGCCACTCAGTTATGATGTGCTCAAGGAGATGCAGCTTTTAGACTGTTGCTTGAAGGAGACACTGCGCCTGAGACCACCTATCATGACTATGATGCGTATGTGCAAAACTCCTCAGGTAAGGAAACTGTACACAGTGAGGTTCTTTTAGTTGTACAAGGTAACAGAAAGATTATTTTCAAATGAATGGTTTATTAAAGGATTCTATTTCCCCACAGAACATCACTCATTATGTACTTGTCATTTTCCACTGCTCAATCATTTGTGCATATGTCTTGAAATTGTGCAGGTCTTATTTTCAGCTCCTCATTGTCATGAAGGTGTTTCAACTTTTCTTGCTTTCTCACGACAATGAAGATTATCGCTACCCTAATGACCCGGCGCTAACCTCCCCAACCTCATGCTATTCTGTTTTCTGGCCTGTCTACCCAAACAAAGAACTAGCCTTCTGTGCCCCCTTCCTCTTAGCACTAAATCTACTTTTTGTCCACTAAATCTTTTTTTATTTTTAGAAAACATTATCTTCAGCTATGAGTGAGTGCCTATATGTTTCACCCTCCTTCACTGTAATCTGTTTGCTGGAAATTTGCAGACTGTGATGGGCTACACCATTCCTCCAGGTCACCAGGTTTGTGTGTCACCAACCACTAATCATCGCCTGCCAGACAGCTGGAGAGAGCTTGACCAGTTCCTCCCTGAAAGGTGAATCTAGCCTAGTATAGCCACAAAGTGATTTAATTTAAATTTTTTGTATATATATCAAATGGAAGTTTTTTGTGAGATAGATATGGATGAATATGGCTCCATGCAGCTTTTAGTTTTATGACCTACTGCAGACAACACATGGAGGGTAGAAAAAAGTACAGCATGTATTATTTTACATTTCAATTTTGTATGTTTACTGTGATCAGAAGTAAGTGGGGTTTTTTGGAGGGAGGGTGGTATAGGTGGCTCCAATTATTTATGGATTATCTACATTTATTTCTCTGAACTTCCCTTACATTCCAGCCAGAGAACTATGTTCTCCATCTGATGACTCTCTCCTAACCATTTATGTCACCAGAGCAAAAACATGATCACAGGATTTTAGTTACTGTGCATCATAACAATGGAACTCTCCTATTCCATATCCGCCACCTACCCACAATTGAATCTTTGAAATTTGCACTGAAAATGTACCTCTTCCTTAAGCATTACTCCTAGCAACAGTCCACACAATGCTAATCATTTGTCACACCCTTCCCCCCCTCCCATCCCACCTTTTCTGCTTATTGCTACTTCACTACTCATCTTCGTTTTAGAATTTGATTTTTCCAATCTAACTTTTGAACCCTTATTTCTAACAGTTGGACATAATGGTTGTTATTGTAGGATGGGGTATTAAAAAGCATGTTTATAGTAAAAATTTACATATCTGGCTTCCAATGCTGAGGTTTAACTTTTAAAATTTGCTCTGCCTCTAAAATGACCTGTCTCTAACAAGTTTTTTGTTTTTACTGTTTTGTTTAGATTTCTTGAACCAGATACTGGTAACAGTGAGAAATTTTCCTACGTTCCCTTTGGAGCTGGCCGCCATCGCTGTATCGGTGAATCATTTGCTTACGTACAGATCAAGACATTGGTGTCCTACCTGCTGAGAAAGTTCCACTTTGAGCTTGTGGATGGCTATTTTCCTGAGGTGGATTTCACCACCATGATTCATACACCTAAAAACCCTGTCATTGCCTATCATCTACGGCAGTGATACCGTTCTCTGGCCTTCACTGTGGACTGCATAAGGATATACCAAAGTGTAAGCTGGGAGAGTGGCTTGATTAGGTAAAACTCAGGAAAAGTTTGACAATTGAAGCTTGAATTTTTTTTTTGCTCTCCCAGATTTCTTGCATCATTAGATTTTCTTTCACTTTGGTAATCTAAACTGCATGGAACTCAGCTGTATTTGAAAATTAATAACGTGGCAAAGTCCAGACCTATTTGCCAGAAAATGTTAGGACTAAGCTTCAGGCCAGCAATGTTTTGCCGAAGACTACTCTTTGTAGCCTTATGAATTATATGGAAATCTAAACAGATTTCCACAAGGACTTTGAAGTATCATGTAGATTTGACTGCAGACAGAATAAATGAAGCTGAGAGTGGAAGGTGGTGGGAGACAATAAAGCAAGGCTACTTTAGAGACAGTTGCCATGACTTCTACAACAATCAATATAATAATTTTATAATTTAATATTTTAATATTTTGGCTAAAGTTGACAAAAACTTCAATATCTAAAAAAAAAAATTCTATAAAGAAAAGTAGAGGTGTAGAATGTGTAGTAGGCATTTCAACTTGAGCTGACACTGGGCTGGTGAAGGGTGGTATCTTTTTTATTTTAAAATATGACAGTGTCGGTGATTATGATTGATGAATAAATGCAATTTTTTGTTTAAAACTTTCTCAGAGTTTCTGCACTTCACATTTCATGAAGGGTGTGTGATTAAAAACAACACAAGCATATTCTAATTCTTTAATATATTAATTGTGCATTGTATTCCGTTATACATCAAATGTTTGGAAAAAAATAAGAGTACATGTTATAAAATGCTTTTGTTGGAATGGACCCTTCTTTCATTCAAAAGTTCTCCTGTTTTACCTTAACTTTATTTTGAGAATCTTAAAATCTATAATTCCTACTCATGTATGTATGAGTGTAGATACATACACATATACACACATACATCATGTTTTTTTTTTTTTAGAGGTCATGTTCAAGTAGTGTGAAAGTTCCAGGAAATTTCAGTAAGCTGTACAAAGAGACGCATTTAGTCCTGTAAGGAGAAAATGTTCGGCTTTCTACAACAAAAGATGTGTCTTGGAAACTTTCATTGTTTGCAGGCTACATCATGTCCTTCCACCATGGATCATTTTATCTTAATACTGTTGAAATCACCGACATGTATAGGTGGGTTGGTGTTTGGCTGCCGAGACTAACGCTTAGCCTCTTGCGAAGTTCTCCGCTGTTAGTCTCGGCGAACCTAAACAATAAATGTGACTTCACCGGAAGCCTTGTACACACCTGCCTCGTTTTAGTAGTTAACTGGATCGTCTACTAGCAGTCCAGTAATACAAGTTCGTGGTTGAAATACAAAGCATGACAAAATGTAGAATGCAAAATCTTTAAATGATCAGAATTACGTTAAAAAATATCTTGGTCATATTTATTTTGCTATAAAGTTGCTTCAGATTCATTGGGTTTAAATGCATTCGCCTGCAAGCAGTACATTTTTTAAAATCAAATGAACATTTGATCCTGCAGTACATCAAGGCAACAGCTGGCTTAAGTTATCAACAGAAAAGTGGTTTTAAAACATCTTTTTGATCTAGTCTTATATATGTGTTAAAGTCTTACACAGAACTTGATAATGACGTTGAAAGGCACACTACCATCACAGGCTCCTCTCTCTGTCAGGAAGAGACAGAACGTCTTGCATTCCAGAAGCTCGGGTCTGGCTGCAGTCGCTAGCGTGTTTTTTTTTTTTTTTTAATAGTGCCACTTGTAGTCTCTTTATCTGAGTGAAGTTGAAGTTTGGTGTGAGGTCTACTGGCAAGTCGTCCCGGCCGCAGGGTTTAACATCGCCTGACGGTTTGAGGGTTGGGGGAGGTAAACGGAACGGACTCAGTATTCATAGATTGTTCTGGTGGTCACGTTGCCATAGGAACAAGGTCTGCAGGCGCATGAGGAGGCTGTACCCACGTAGCGCTCTTTGGTGGTGCCACGACACTGGAAGACCACTGGCACGTAGCGCTCCTGATAGGGCTTGCAGCACGTGCAGTGCTGCACATTCCTCACCTGCTGCCTCTCGAAATGCCATTCCGGCTGAGAACGCGAGTGACACGTGCCCCGACACCCCTGGGTCACCACGCTCAAGGAATCGCAGCCGTCGAGCTGCAGCCTCTGCATCACTGGCTCCGTGCGACATGTCTCGCCCGGCGTGAAGTAGGTAGCACGCACCTGGTGGTTGTCGGGACGCAGCAGGGTCTCACTTCGCCGTCCACGCCTCGGCAAGACTTCAAAAGTCACGGCCGCCAGTGTGCTGCTGCTGCTGCTGCTGCTGCTGCTGCTGTTATTGAAGGTTGCGTTGGAAGCATGTAACTGGCGGCGGAGAGACGAGATGGACGCCCTGCTATTTTGCTCACTGTTAAACACTCGTGCAACGGACAGGCTACCGTCATTCGCCACGTCTCCGTGCACATGCTGTACAAACGAGCGTTTTTCACCGCTCCTTGTATCGTAGTTACCGTTCCATCTCTTCTTGTCTTCATCGTCTTGACTCGGCAAACGTCGATGTCTGATCGCAGCTAATCACATTCTCCTCATCTCTGCCTCCCTCCACACCACGCGCCGATACTGACGCATCCCTGTTGTTTACTTTGTGGAATTTATTGACAAACGGTCTGTCGACCAGCCCTGTAGCTGCAGAGTTCCACGGCGGACCCAAGAACCGTTTTGTGGGCGATGGGCTTCCAAGTTAACAAGATGAGCATGACGTTTATCAGACCCACCTGTTGCATCGGATGCAGCTTGGTACAAAGGTGGGCGGGTGTACTCAGTGTTGACCGTCGGCTCATGGTTTGGTGGTCGGGTGGAGACGGTGACAGGTCTCGCGGCTAGTGCGACAGACATTGCCGGGGTCAGAGGGCACATCCGACACCAGGCATCCCAACGCTAACAACCAAGGTTTTGCAGTGAACAAAGGGTTCAATCTCTCCTGATAGGCAAGAAGGTTCGGACGCAGTTGGCGCAGTAAAATACCCGGTTTACTCTGTGTATAGTTACCGAAGGGCTACGCATCCCACACTTGTCAGCAGCAGGAGAACTACACAAGCATCGTTTCCCAAGCTCATGGCTAGTAGCGACGACGACCTTTTACCTGTCATCTAATGACACCGACACACGGAGTGTGTAGCACAGACGGTGTTTCACACTGATGTCCGGCACAGCTAATTCTCAGTCTGCGGGGCTTGAAGCCTAGTCCTTGTTTGTCGTTACCAGACCTTGCTTTCCTGAAGCTGAAGTAACTTTCAAAAGTGATCAACAATGGCCAAAGAATGGTATAAGTTCGGGAGGTATTTCTCTCAAAGCAAGTTGAGTAGAGAATCAACAAGTATAAAATTGTGTCGTAAATTCATCTGCTGCTTAGAAGATGAAATGATGCTTTGCAAAACTGCCGTATTTATACTTTTCTAGCAAACGGCCTACAGATGAATATTTAGCCGCATGCCACCCACTCTGCCCACCAACCGGGTAGGTGGAAGCTCGCGACACGCGCTCATCGGTCCATCCACCTGCACACACGCATGCACAGAGGACTCGTGACGTTAAACTCACTGGTCCACCTCGAGCCCGAGGCTTCTCAGTTGACAACTTTACATTTTCCAACTCATTTTCCGACAGTGTTGATTTTGGCTCGTGGTATTTGTGTACCTGTTGTTGTTGTTGTTGTTGTTGTTTTTGTTGTTTTTTGAGGGAATGCAATGGATGAGATACTATTCCAGATTTTTAGTGTACAGTCTCTCCCATCTGTTCTACAGATACACGCAACAAAAAATAGTAACTTGCACTGACCTTACCAATTAATAAGGAGAAAATGATTTACATCCTTCATTGTCCTTTAATGTTTCGAAATAGAAGGACAAAAAGTTTTCCATTTTAACATTATTCAGTACCTGGTTATTTTGACTCGAATAAAGGTGGCGGTGACATGTTGGGAACTTGAAAAAGTTACAGTTAGTGGTGTACTAATTGTGCCTTCTTAGCAAAGTTGTCTGCCTGCCAATAAAATGTTAGACTGCAGAAGTCTTGGAAACATAGAAAGCATGCACTGTAAAGCCTGAGTGCACACTGCAAGGGCTAGAAAGGGGGAGGTTGCAATAAAGAAAGGGTAGCCTGACTATTGGCAAGTGGATGAAGATCAGCTATGAATTACAGACCAAGGAGATGAAATTTAGAAATTAAGAAATTTGGGGGTTTACCTTGTCAATCCCCGCTCCCCTATTTTAGACCAGTGACAGTGTGTGGTGAACCAGTGGTAGTAGTGTTTGGGGAAGGTGGGGTTGGGGCTGACCCCTCAGAAAAGATGCTGAAAGATCAAAAATATCTTTTTGCCTCCTCCTCCTCCACTGACCTGGCCTGATGCTAGAGTTGTGATTCTTCACAAAATGCAAAAAAAAAAAAAAAAAAAAAGGTAGAAAGGGGTTGATAATTAGAATCCGATGTGTTGTTGAGAATGTGGGAGGGGTAGCTGGAAATAACTTTCCTGATTGACCTGCCAGGGAGATGCTCATAATTCTTGGTGGTGCTGTCGTCTCTCCAGGGCCTGTTCTACCTTTAGGCAGTCACGAAGGTGCGTAAAAACGACTTTTTTTTTTTAAGTAATGAATGGTGTTAGGAAAAATATTTTCATAGGACATTGGTAGGACACCTTTTCTCTGTGTGTAGGTTGTTCTATGACTGTCTTCTGACCATTGTCAAACATTCCCCACCAGATCGTAGCAGCGACCTCTCTTTTCTAGAACCATAAAATTATTTGCTGTCACAATTTAACGGGTATACTCACTGACCATCATGAAAGTCAGAGACTAAAAGTCAGCAAACTAAATTTTAAAACCAGCATGAAATTACTTGGACATATTCCGTGATTTACTGTGAATTCACACGGAACGGCAGGAGACATTTGTGCCAAGTGAAGGCAAGCCACGGTACAGTTAAGTTAAGATCACAATTTATTATTCATTGTAGTCACTGGAACAGATCATTCACAAACAATACTATTCCGCCTTCACGTGTGTGTTGAATAATCTTCTATCAGTTTTATTTTAACGTTTCAGATTAATCTTATTCCTTATTAAGAATATTTAATCTCTGTATTGTACTCTACCCAAACGTACATACAGTATATATTCTTAGATATGCAATCATATGTACCTGTTTTTTTCAGTTTATTTCTGTAGACTTATTTTCCTAGGGCCAGCTTTGCCACCTGAGACGACAGGAAAGTTTGATGTGGCTACTTGAGTATCGAACAGTGCAGTCTAGAAAGTGCTAAAGTCTTAACAAGAAAGATCATAAAATTTCTGTCTTCAAATGTTTATCAGCATAAAACAACAGTCTCAAATTTTTTCAAGTGATTTGACGTTTTCAATTTTATAAGAGGTTAAGGCCTCAGTTTTACTTTTACTCGTTTATTAGGAATCAGACAACTCAGTCCCTCCCACTGCTGATTGCAACTTGTCAATCCAGATGATGCTGGAGTGAAAAACAACTTCCAGCTGGGACCAGTAGAAAGCTAAGAAAGCTTCTATTGATTTTTGCAAACTAGCAAGTCTCTCATTTTATGAAATTTGATTAGCTTGATATATTTAAAAAATGCAACAGATCACAGTGGACACCTGTAAAGACAGCATGCTGCCTTCATCTATACTGGGAAACAGATTATCACATAAGACATTTTTCAACGAACAGGTTTTGGTCACAAGAAGAATGCCAGCTAAAATTAAAGAGCCACAGAGACATGCTCCTTCACGAAGAGACTTCAATACAACAGGCACTTTTATTTGTACAAAACACTTTTAAAACTTTGAAGAATTTATTAGCAATCTCTTCTGCATGCCAAGACATTCCTACCTCCCTCCACCTAACGCACACACATGGTGTTCAGTAAAACCTCCTTGTTAAGACTTGCCAAAATCCATCAAAATCAGGTTGTAACCAAAAGAGGTCAATAGGGACGTTGACCATTTTGCTTTCATTCTAGGAACTATGACTTGAAACACAAACAAGTTCATTTATTTAAATGTTGAAATTAAAGCTATTAAAATCATATAGTTCTTTTCTTTGTTGTTTTTAGTCATGCATATTTATTCACCAATGTTTCGCTTGATTGGAGCTTTCATAGGGGAACTAGCCAAACATCTGCATAAACATTTACCACAAAACTCCAAGCTAAAAGAATAAATGATGACAAGCTTTAAAAGATGATTGAAGACAAAATCACATTTGTGAGATGTATTCTTTAAATTCCAATTTTATCCATGTTTGCTTAGTAAGATGGCGGCTGAACTTATTGAAACACATGGCTTTGTTGGTAATAATTAATGTTCATAGCTACTTATGTCATCAGTAATAGATTCATTCTTTGGGTTTGGGTCAAATCGACTTCAGGTATTGAGACCATGTAGTCTTACATGGGTTGAGATGGTGTGATATCCTAGAGCGAACTATGTTTGGATGTCTAGACATTAGTAATTCATAGGCTGGAAAGAGGCACCTATGACTCTGTCTGGATTGAGGTTGTTACTATGGGCTGTAATGGCGGGAAGCTGAGAAGACCGACAGCAGATGAGCTGTAGAGCAGCTCATAAAGCTTGTGTCTGAAAGGTTATATAAACCTTAAAACCTGAGTTGTGTATTTGTGAAGACATTACAGATGGTCTTGGCAGTTCCAATGCGAAACTAAAGGAGGATGGTCAATATAGTTTTAGGTCAAGATGACCAATGAACAACAAGCACTCCCTTTCAAAATGTATTTAATTTATTTGACATTATTTCTGCAGTAAGTCAGGTCAAACGGTCTGTCAAAAGCAGTCTATTTTTAAACTTACAAAAGCTCTTTTAACACCAACTTTTGCGACCCCAAAAGTGTCATAATATAACACAAATGGTTGTAAGTCGCATTGGGTAGTCATTTATATAATGAAATGTGCTTGTGAAAAAATTTCTGGGTCACGTTTAAGAGGTGGTCGCAATAGGGAAGAACTTAATGAGATTTTACTGTAGTCCTTGCATTCCTGCCTGCCCTCTGTATGTTCAATTATTCAGCAATGCTCTAATACCTCAAATGCTACGATTGGTAGAAAAGATTCACACAGAAATCTCGATTCTAATCAACTGCAAGAACCTCAAATGAATCAATCACTTCAAATACAAGTTTCTTGGTGGTAATTTATTGGAAGTCTTACATTATCTGAGTAAAGAAGTAAAAACTTTCTGATGCTCTTCTGCTGCACAAATCAGAGTGGTCTTCTCACATCATCCTCTGCTGCAGCCGACCATGTGCTTTCCCTTTATATTAAGCTACAAGAGGTGATAACTATGACAGGTGATAGCTACGAACTTCTTTTGTTAAGGAGAATTGTCAAGATCTCTAAAGGTCATCCAAAACAGCTTTAAGATTTGTGGCAAATTCTGTTGCAAAAGATCTTATGTGTTCTCCTGCTACTTATAACAGTTTGCTATGTAAACCATAACACTAAGTGTACACACAGTGTAGAGTGCATGTAAGATGGAGAAACACAGAGATAAGGATTTTCTTGAGCTGTCCTTATCAACTTACTGACTATACTTGTTTCATGTTAAGCAAAAACAACCAGAAATGTAGACCTTTATTTTATTTCCCACTCTCAGCAGTTCTGAAGAGCATCATTCCTCAGTTTTCTCATACTCTGCTTCTTGCCAAGTTAACTCTATCTCCATGGTTCTCCTTTATGAGGCTACACAACTATTCTGTAAGCCCAAGTTAACTCCACCTCCAGGGTTTTCCTTTATGTCAGATCTATAGTGTTTCTCCACTATTCATCACCATTTCATAGCTTGTAGTCAGATGCTCTTCTTCCAAAGTTACTTGCTCTCTTTGGCATCAAGCATACCTAAAAAGCCAAAGCAACTGGCCGACTGGTGTAAATACAGATACAGTACACATATATATGCACAGGCACACGTACACAAGGAATGGTAAAGTTAACAATACATAAAAAAAACATTCAACCAATTAAGTCTTGAGTGAAAATACATCAATGCCTTCTCAGATACTATAGTAGTTGAGCGTGTAAACACAAGCTGCTTATGAAGAAGCCTGTTCAAAAGTCATGCTAGCTGTACATGTGGACTAGAAAAACCCAGTAGTCCAAAGTCAGTTGTTTCTCACAATTCAGAAAACCATACCATTTGTCATCCACTCATCTAGAAAACATTTTCAAGGAGAAGAAATGATTTTCCTTTATCTCTTTGCATGCATTTACACTGAGAAAAAGGCAAAGAATAAAACGACAATGTCAACACAAACTGTCCCGACGACTCATCCTTTCAATCATCACGTCATTCTAACAACCACTGTTTTGTAAATGTTTTATGCATAGTAACTTGACGAAAATTCAACACTGCCCTGAATTATTGGAAGAGCAGGGAAACACAGTTTACAGTAATAACAAGAACTATTGCAATAACAAGAACTATGTGTTAGTAACAAGAACATTTCTAGGAGTAACAGCCAGCTATGGAAACAAATGGGTTGATCATCACAGAGTAGCAACTAAATAAGAAAACTGTGGCAGCCTTGACTCTTGGTTTTGAGTTTCGCAAACAGCTGTTTTTGTTTCTCTCAGCAGAAAGACAGTAGCTCACATTGCAGCTCTCATAGCTTCCACACAGCCTGAAGCATTCAGTACTTTAAAGACTGTGAAACAACTGTAGTCCCCATAATCCCAACAGATTTACATTATTTTTAGCTTCTGTTTCACACAAGAAGACACTGCCAGTACAAAATGAACAAGAATAAAAAAGTGGTACCAAACAGCAGGACAAGAACAGTTGTGGAGGTCACAGACCAACTGGCTTCATGCAATATTCCAGATTAGAAAACAAATCCAAAATAGTGACAAAATTTGTGTGCACTTTGGCTTAGTTTACTGCATATAACTATATCCTCACATCAACTCCTGCTGTCTATGAAGCATGTGATGTGTACTTCATAGGTGTGACCTCCTGACCTTCTTGCCTGTCCTCATTATTAACACATCTCCCTTGACAAAGGTGTACCTCACATTTGATAGCATGCCTTACACATCTTAGGTATGTAATACTTTGTACAGTAATAGTCATAATGAGCATCAACACCAACAGCATTTATAATATGTCGATACAACAGATAGTAGGCACATTTTTTCAGTCATGTACACCACTCAGAAAACATTCAGGCATAAAAAGCAGTACTCAAGCAAACTCAAACTCCCCAAAAGGAAGACAAATGTCTCATCTACTCACATTCCAGCACACCTAACAAGTTATGTGTACCTCATAAACTCAGTTGTACTCAATCATATGTTGTACTACTCAGTCCTGAGTTGTACTCAATCAGGTCTACGTCAGAAGCAGTTGCATTCTGCATCCAAACTGCATGCCAAGCATGACAAGTATTTCTGCTGAGCTCACAGCCTGTCTTTTCACTTAGGATATAGTTGTGTTAGCCTCAAAAGCTAAAACATACTGTTGTAGCTTTTTTCAGCTTAACTGTTAAGTCCCCTATGCTAGTCTACAAACAGTTCTGTAACAGAGGACATGGATGTGTTGTGATGACACCCAGCATATGAAGCATACCTTAGCTTCTTAATAAACAAACTTTGGATGCAGAAAGTACAAAAATCTGAGTATAATGTTAGCTCCTTATGACACTACCAAGTACTTACAAACTGGCTACTAATAGACATGAGCACAAGCATGTCTTTTCACAAGTGGACGCCGATTTCTCACTTCTGCAATGACCCTCAAGCACTCGTGCAACAAAATCAACTTTATACTGCTTACACATAGGTACTATAGGAGTTCCCAATGACCAGATCAACATGCTCTATAATTATGTATGTGCATACCTATACTGCATAATGCCAGTACATGCTAACAAGATCAACATCTCCAAAAGGAAAAACTGGCGACATGTCTTGGACATGTCACGTGAAGGACAGATATCATGCATACATGTTCGTAAGATCTCATTCATTTCATTTCTGTCAACAGCACACTAGCAGGCTACTTTGGCCCCTCCTCGAGGTCACCCACTTTGGTAGTTAAGTCCCATGATAAGAAAGCAGTATAGACACTAATAGTGAAGCTTGAAATATGCAATCCAACAGATGTGGCAGACCCATTTCACCTCCCCACTAACATTAAGTAAGCAACAGCGTCAGTCAGATGTGTTATATGCTGCAGGTACACAATCATAATATGCTCCAGCACTTCAAACATCAAAATCTACATACCTTTATAAGCATCTCACAAGAGGACTACATTTCTGGTTATAAAAGCTTTCTGAAGGTTTGCTAACTCAATGAAGCGTTGCCTAACATAATCTGTGTAGACTGATCATGAAGCAATGAGCAAACATGGCAGACACTGATTGTCCTGCAGCCATTGTCATAAGAGGGAGGAATGATTATGGGGAAAAACTCTTGAGAAAACATTTATTGCTATCAAAGCTTAGGTTCTGTTATTAATATCAGCCCTTCCAAGGGAAGTCATATAACTTTCACCTATGGACAGTACAATCCACATTACAGTGAACAATGGGAGACTAATTACTGTTACTTATAAAAAGGACAGCACAATCCACATTACAGTGAACAATGGGAGACTAATTACTGTTACTTATAAAAAGGACAGCACAATCCACATTACAGTGAACAATGAGAGACTAATTACTGTTACTTATAAAAAGGACAGCACAATCCACACTACACTGAACAATAAGACTCATCTTGCAATCCTCTAAGGGCTCAGCCGACAAAGCTACAGTAAAACCTCCCTAGCAAGACTCATAAAAATCCACCAAAATCAGGTCATAGCTGAGAGATTGTAGTAGGAAGATCAAGAAGTCTGCTTTTATTCCATGAACCAATTACAGTTAATTTATTGAAATGTTAAAATAAAGCTATTAGAAACCATAAGATGATTTGTTTCACTTTCATTCCATCTTGCTTATTCTGCCATTGCTAAACTTGACTAAAGATCAGGCAACCGACTAGTCCATGTATGCTGTGATAGATAATCACGCCATCTTAAAAATGCCCTATTTCTATTTTTGAACATGATTTGTGCAAACCATTTCAATAAAACACAAACAGTCGGTCGCAAGAATCTTTGTTTTTTTATAAACATATGACTTGTGCAAAAGGTTGTTAACAAAGCACAATCGACTGATATGGGCTGGTTAGAAGACAACAATGAACTGGAGTTGATCATTCCAACCAAAACCCAATTTACCCCAGCTATATCAACCTCCTGCCTGAGTCGAATTCACCCCACCATAACAACATTGTCCCAACATCAAAGGTCAAATTGGCGCAGGCTAAATAAATGTTTCTGTTTCAGGTTAGCGAAACATCTGCATATGCAATTAATACACGAAGAGCCTCCAGCCTTACAGGACAACAAAGGAAAATGTTTGGGGTCGTATCTAAGAAGGGAGTTGCAATACCGAAGGTCTTAATAGAGAGGTTTTACTGTATTACAAAAGCACCTAACCTCACCATTCAAAAGCAGACATCATCAACTGAGACAAAACTAGTAACTTGGAATGTGCAGTTGTTGGACCACACATCCTGCAAGGGCATATATGCTATCCGCAGTTGCTGTATATGCTATTTGCAGTCACTGTACATGCTATTTTCAGTCACTGTGTATGGAAAATCAAGGCTGGCAACATTGGCAAGACACTGTTTTCTTAAGAAAGTGTAAGTATATTTTACTCACCCGTTAAGTTTAATATTACAAAAAGCACAGTATCCTATGGCAACAGAAGAAGTTTGTAAGGTGGTGTGCTTTGATGAAAAGTAATGATAATCGTTTTGTAAGATATCTGAAAGGCTTCTTTAACTTTATGCCAACATAGAGATGCTATAGTTCTCATGCAACATTTGGTAAAAATGCTATATTTTGGATCAGCCACCTAGGCTTATCCTAGCCCAGTCTACTGTGGTACAGCACAGTCACACTGCATGAAGCATATGGGGTGCCAAGTATGTATAGAATGAAATGTATAGCTATAAAATGCATTCTTTACCTATAGAATTAAATTGTATAAATATAAAATGCATTATATACATATATAATGCATTGTAAAGCTATAGAATGAATTCTATAAGTACAAACTGCATTGTAAAGCTATAGAGAGAAAATTAGAGAAAATTCCCCTCTTGGCGCCCCATAGAATCACAGTATAGCATCATACTACCAGCCACAGGGTGTCTTTCAGCAACAGGAAATCAAAGTAGTAATCTCCCTGCTGCTGTTTATCTTACCTTCTTTATCAACAAGACTTCTGGAATGTTGGCTTCATTGTAACCCTCACTATCCACCACCACGTTTCCCTACAGCCATATTTACCTCCCACCCTCAAATATTATGCATTTTTAAAACCTAAATACAAATGGCACCACTTCCTTCATCATCTTCACTTGTATGAGAATACTAATCTCACATGTATTGGAATGTGAATTTAATGTACAGCTGTTTATTTATCTTCTGAAAAAATTTGTACATTTTTCCTGGAAAAACTTTGAAAAGCTGAGGAATGAGAGCCACCACTGTCACCCTGAATACGTCCAAGGTCAGACTGACATTTCTGAATGATGCTGAGGAAGCTGCTGATGAGGTATTTTTGACAAGGTAGTCATTTCTGACTGGCTGCAAGCAAGGTTAGGAACAGTGACTTTTAGACTTTATCTTCCTACCTAGGAAAAAGCAAGAGAACACCTTATATAGACGACTCTTGAAAGAAGTTAATAGCATCGTTTTCTGCACATTCTTTCCCTTTTGAAATCTGGGAGATAAATTTGTTGATTTGCTAATGAAAGCATTTTCGCTCCACATTGAAAGAACACTAAGGACTAAACACACTTTCTGAAGATGCACAGTCTCAGAATGAAACAAAGTTTTCACAAGGGTCCCCATGAAAGAGTTCAACTTTGGCTGAAGCTGTGTAACTAATGAAGCCAAGCCAGCTATCAAAAGTTAAGGCAATCCATGATCCAATCACTCTGCACCATCCTTAGGAATGTACTGTCTTCTGGAAGCCCCTTGCAGCACTTAAGCCACAATTGTCAGTGATGTATTGCCTTATTGGTTCTGCATGTTGCATTGAGTCCTCTCTCACGTCATCACAAATGCAGCATCTTTTAGAGGTCACTTAAACTAATCTCCCTCAAAAGTCTTGTACACAGCTTCCACTTGCTGAAAATCAGAATGTTCACTGGAAGAGCGCATCATACTCAAGAAGCATGTACTCAACGACCCTGCTCTGGCACATGGTCAGTACAGCCATATTGCTCAGGTCACCTTCAGCCCACATGAGGGTGGGACCAAAGACAATGGCAACATTCTGCACCTGCATTCGGTTTTCCTGACTGAAGTGGACCACGCTGTTAAGAAAACATAAAGTTCATGTTTGACTTTAACAGCTTTAATAGCTGAACCCAATCATTCTTTCGACAGGCACAGGATTTTTTTTTTTACATGTTAATTGCTTTTAGTGTATCTATTTTCACTGCATTCATGGCATGCTAATCTTAAGAGAGATGGGTAGACACAAAGATGGACAGACACAAAGAGGGTAGACACAAAGATGGGTAAACATACAAAGAACAAAAAAAGGGAAGGGGAAAGAAAATAAAAATAAAAAAGGATGACATGAGAAAGTATAGAAAAATCAGAAGGAATACAAAAGGATAAAACGAAAGAACAGAAAAAAAGAAACAAAACATAAGAAAGAAAAAGACAAAGGAAAAAGGAAATGAACAACAACAAAAAATGATATGAAGGTGAAGAAGGAAAGAATAGCAGAAGCAGAAAGAAATGAGAGAAAGTTTGACATCACAGCCTTTTTTTTTAATTGTAGGATTAGCACAGGAGGAACATGAATATGATGTTATTGACAGTTCATGTAACCCTTTCAGCATGTTTCTGAAACTAGCTAAACAACACTTAAAAGTATTTTTTCATCAAGGAATAATAACTGCTGAAAGTATACTCTGAGCTAATTAAGTGTCATTATTAGAAACTTGTCTCCGTGGAGAGTAATATCTTTGGTTGCACTGTTTCTCCTTTGATTATCATTCAGAGGCCAAGCTACTTGTTTTTGTCAGCGCCTCACTGGTTTCCCGACCAAAATCACTATCTTCTAAGTAAAATTTCCTAGAAGGACATTTATAGAAGCCAGCACATATTTACAACTCGATATAAAAGTGACTACCAGACGAAAAAGTTAATCTTATGAGTGACTAACACTGGTACTAAACTCACTTTTTCAAATGCTGGAAGAGGACACGCATGGTTTCAAAGTTGCTTTTAGGTAAGGAGGCCAGTGCCTCTTTAAAGGCTTTCAATTTTTCTTTAGAAGTTTCCTTTCCTGAAATGACAAATGAATACATCCTCAATAGCATTTTCCCCTGATTACTTGACAGCTTTTGCTACTGCTGATGGTTTTAGATCAAGTGCAAAGATTTGTAAGATGGTGTGCTGCTCTTTCCTGCCTTTGCCTGCTGCACTGTTGATTTGTTTTGCTTTATTTTTTTACTGTTAATTGTTTTCATCTAGTGCTCTCATAAATAAAAATACAGCATAAATACACCATTATTATAATGATAAAGATAAATATGCATACTGCTTCCACACTTTCAAAAAAAAAATCAAGGTATCGAGGTCAGAGCTAACCAACCAAAACTAAACTCTGGAAAGAAAACAGTTGTAGGGAATATAATTTTTCATTTAATAGGATTCCTTTTCTGTATGTTTAGATATGGTTCGAATACTGGCATGATTTTACAGGTCATTATTTGATATTGTATTAATTTTAAAGAGCTTCTTTTTCTATTAGCCATGATGTTATCCTCCACCTATCCGCCTACCCCTCTTGATAATGGCTTAAAACCAGATATTAATAAAACACTACAATCTCTCTTAAAAAAAGACTTACTGGCGGCATCAAGAAACTTGTTGACGCTCTTGAAGGGGAAAAGTGGCTCTTTTAACTCACGAAAGAACAGCTTCAGAGCACCTGTGAGTGTGTGGATATCCCACTGGGGGTCCATCAGATTGTGAGTATCATCTGCAAACAATAAACATGTATCTTCTTTTCAAAGTGCACGTAGGCAGACCTACCTGCTGCTCTAACTACAGAACATTAGTCCTCTTCATACCTATCTGGTTCATGGTGTCCTCAAGAGACCTACAGTTCTGTCTGTCAGCAGAATCCATTTTTTATGCATTCATTATGTTGTTCCATGTCATTTTCTGTCCTCTTTTCCTTATTAACTGATCTTCATCAGTTTCCTTTTGGTGAGCTATGTTTCCTCATGCCATCAACTGTCCAATTATGTCCAAATATTTTGGGAGGTGCATCTCTTTTCATTCTGCACACATGCCCCAGGCAAATCCACCTTCTGTTTTTGGATTTTGCATGGTTGCCGTATTTTTACAGCTAATTTTTATGATGATTTTTCTGTTAGTAGTTTTTCTTAGCTAGAAAATCTTAATTTTTCTACAAACTTTCTTTTATCTCTTCTAGCATTGTTTTACTTCTTTGTCTTTGTGGGAATATTCTTTCACCAACCCTTCCTCTAATAGGCATCTATAAGACTTTGTGTTAAGCAGTTTATGTTTTATCTTTTTCAAATGTTATGTGAAGTCTATAAAGCTATGAGAGATTTTGACTGGTTGTTAATGTAAAAAATCTACAAAGTGATAATGGAGATGGTGTTCTTAAATATGATCTGTGATCTACAAAGCTATAAAAAAAAAACAGTTCTGATGGTGCAAGAGTTCCTTAACTATTACGCTAGCCTCATATCCTCTGCACCTCTTCCTACTCTAGCCTGCTAAAAAAATAAAACAAACAAAATACAAACAAGTGAATTATTGATGATGGCTCAAACCTTTATCAATGACATATCGCAGCCGTTGAATTTCTGCCAAGTTGCCACTGATGCGGTACAATCCATCATGATCAAGACCTGTTTGTACAACAATGATGTTGATAAAGGCTATATCAGTATTCCTCCCAGTGAAAAAATGTCAATACATTTATAATGGTATGGTAAATCCTGGCTGTACCCTACTATTATAATTACCTTATATGTACCCTACTACTGCAGTTACCTTTCATGTAGAATACTACACCTTACTAATATACTTACCTTACATGTACACTACACCTACTATTATCATTAACATATATATATATACCCTAGTGCTGTAGTTACCCTACATGTACAACACTATACCTGCCATTAACATGTACCATAATACTACAGTTACATGTACAATAGTATACTGTTGTTGAAATGGGGGTCATGTTTTATTTGAAAAACACTAACGAAATAATGAAAAATTAACCCTTATAACTGCCCTGTTACTTTAGTCTCTTAAGGTCTGTACCTTTATTCTCCACAGCCGTGATGCATTCCAGCACAAATGTAGGAACACTGCATTTATCTCTTTCACATAGATTCTGAAGAGTTGATCCGAAAACAGAATCTGCAAGTTTAACACACACACACAGAGTTCAAAGGCAACTGTTTACTCATATCAAACAGAATAAGTTTAAGTAAAGATTTAACATTGAGCGTTTGAGCAAAGATGTAATATTCACAGAGTAGAGTAGTAATAATTTTTACTCCAAAACTAAGCAGACAGGGACTAAATCTGATTACTTATCTCAGTGAACCATTTTTTTATCATAATTTTAGCCTTTGTTTTTCATCATCATAAGTTATATTTATTGAATTCTACATGGTGTGTGACCATGAGAGTCTACTGCAGATTAAGAACAAGTTATTTCTGATTAGTTTAAACTATAATTTTAACTAGTCCTCCTGTCATGTTTAATTTTATATTTTATGGTTTATCTGAAATGCTTGAAATTCATACCTGAGTATCAAAGAGAATGGTAAGGACACAGAGAATGATAAGACATAAGACATACATACATACCTTTGATAATGCCTCGCTTCACAAGGTCTTCTTGTGTAGGTCGACGGGATATGAAGTTGAGTAGCTTGGCCTTGATGCCCACCATGCTGCGGCCTTTGTCCATGTTGACTCCCAAGCTGCCCTCTTCTGACGATTGGCTTCGGGTGATACCTGAGAACCCACAAGCAGTAAGAAATATATCACACACTAAACCAAAATCTACAAAAACATTTACAAACAACAACCAGTATAATAATGCAATACAAAATAAACCAGTGGGTGGAGACGTATGTCTGTGCCCATACATGTGTATGTATCAGACATACAACCCTGTGAAGCTGTCAGCCTTAAGAGAGTGTGTGTGTGTGTGGGGGGGAAGAATTGGTGTTTTATGCGGAGCCAGCAACTAAGGCTATGTCATGGCAAGGCAGCCAGCCCTGTAAACAGATGCCACATGCAGAGAAAGAACAGCGTGCCCAAGACGAGAGCTGAGAGGTGAACCCAGGACAACCAACCCTCACTGTATTGGTGACAGGCGCTAACCGTTGCACCACCAGACCACCCTACCAGCCTCAAGAGTATCATAAAAGTAAAAATAAATAAGAGTAAGCAGATCATACATGGATGTTAATAATAAGTTAGTACACACCATATAACTGACTTTCACTCAGCACATACCACACAACTGAGTTTGCACAACACATATCCATAAATGACCTGCTTTACTCAGCACACACTACACAACTGACCTGGTTTATTCAGCATATAAATAATTTACCTGGTCTACTGAGGGTACCCTCTGTATCTCTAGGTGACAAATCCTTAAAGAAAAAAATCAAAAAGAGTAGAAATAATTACAAATGATTTATACAGCACATTCGTAGCTCAAAGTTTGGCTTAATATCTCTCTCTCTCTCTCACAAACACGAGAATAAATTTATAGCATGCATCTAGAGTGACAATTGCACAGATGAACTTTAGGTGATAAATGAAACATTTACTTTTATAAGCCACAATGTACCATCTTCAGAAAATGAAACACAGTGAATATAGCTCACTGTAAAGCCATGAGTCAATGTGGCAAATAATCTAGTCACTTATTTGCTTACAATCTGATTAGGTTATTTTTTCAATGAGCACTTAGCTGCAGGATAATTTATATCCCATAGATTTGACATTTTTAAAACAAATGACTACTTTACCTAATAATAATTATACTTGCATATATTTATATAGTACCCTTCCCATGCACCCAAGCTGGGCTTAAAACACTTTATATACAGGTATAAAAGCACACACTTTTTTTAGGATAGGCATCAATCACACCTTCATACACCGACATGTGCACTCACAAGCATACAAGCACACAAGAACACAACACACACAAGCCTACATACAGTAGTACAAGACACCCCATAAAATGTTACTGTCTACATACAGTAGTCTCAGATTCTCCATGAATACTCGCTTGTCAAACATCAAGGTCTAGGTGTTTCAACTTGAAGAAATTTCCTGATTTTAAATAAAACTACAATTTTGAGAGTGACTGACCTGTGAAATGTCATTTGCAACCATCTTCATTCTGAACAAAAACTCATGAATGAGCTTTTCGTCTTCACTCTTGAAGAAGAAACTGATTTCCTGCTGTGACACACACCTGCCACAACCAAAACCAGTGTCAACACTTTATCGCTGTTACTGCTCTTTATAGGTAACATGATTCAGCGTGTCAGTGGGAAAAATTGTGGTTCTTGTATGATAGTTGTCAATACAAGAAAGACAGAACACTCCTGAGAATATTCCAAAGAAAGTTTCTGCCGCTCTCATGGAAATTCATTTCCAGTAACATCAGATTCATCAGCTGTATTGTTCTCTTTAAATATTCATCTGAGGAACTCATTTCACAATGAGATTTCTTAGAATATGGAATCTTGCCTTGTGTTTGATTCATAGCCTGTGCCAAATTCTAATTATATTAGTGAGCAACACCAAAGAAATGACTAAATGACATTGCTCTTTGACATCATGAGCACAGAAGAGACACAAAGAACACAATATGAAAACATAATGTATACATGGCTCATAATACAGGGACATGAAGTGTGAATATGAGGGCTTACAATACATCAACATGTGGTGTGAATACAGGAGGAAGAGAAGAGGAGTATGAGAAGAGAAAGGGTAAGAATCGCATAATGATAAGGATAGCAAATCAGGATGATATAGTATAGCCTGATAATTATAAGGATAGCATTCCAGCCTCAAGCTAAGCCCAGACTAAACATTAGACTAAATAAATGCCCAACTAAAACTGACTGGGTAAATTTAAGGTTGATGTGTACATAGTTTTTGAGAAATTATCCTTCTTGACACTAATGAAGCTAGCATAGACTCAAATTGTATTCACACCAGGATTGTATTCCGTTTGCTGGTGAATTCTCGTGGAGGGTTGAAGCTGATCTTGGCCCCGAGAAGGCTGATGACCCCCTCTGGACGTCCATGTGGGGACCCCGGTTTCTGTGCCGCTGCTTTGCTGTCTTTATAGAATACCAGGTTGGACGACTGAAGCACAACGAAGGTCTGATTCCAACTTTTTCTGTAGTTCCAACAGATAATAGTTAATGTTAGTTCTCAGGAAAAGCGTGAACACAATAAAAATAGAATCATGATGTACGTGAAGAACTAAAGTCAAAAGTGAGTCATATTTTTGCACACAGGCATTTAGAAATCTTCTGGACAGATGTACAAGTGGCCTCTCTCCAAACACATTTTACATGCAATTGCATTCTTTTACTTAAATTTCTCATGTTCAAAACCAATTTGAGAAGTAGAATGATCAAAAGGCAAGAAAATAAATTGTCTTAAATCGTCCTTCAGTTTCTCGCTTGATAAGAGCAGCAGTAACACTTACTTCACTTTCTTCTTGCCAGCCTCTGCAATCTTTGCTTTATTAAGGTAGCCACTGAGCTGGTCCTGTAACGGTAGGTTTATATAATGAACAATGACACTTCTGTCTGTTATGGAAATGATTCATGTTGCAATCTCACAATGATGGTTGACATTATTAGAAAGGTGACCAGGAGTGAATGACTACCCATGCAATGGTTACATAGCACCCAGAGAAATCTAGCATGCAACTACATTTTTCTGCTAAATATAAAAACTGAAAAATCATTTTGAACCTATTGTCATATTTACAAGTTATCAAATACAAAGGACTCCCCACAGACTGGGCCCAGATGAAGGACAACATAACTTTAAACATGATTAAAAGGCAGCCTAAGGAAACAGACTCAAGCAAGGTGCCAGTGGCCTAAGAAGGGAGGGCCCAAGCGAGGCAGATGTGGGGATTTGGTGGCCTAAGGATGTGGTCTAGATCAGGCAGATACACATGCGCAGCCCTCATGACCACACAAATATGACCCATGAGGTCCTTGGGGGACCCTCAGTTTGACATGCCTGGTCTAGATAGCAGTGGTGATTTGGTGGCTTGAGATGTGGTCTAGATAGTTGTAAGGATTTGGCAGCCTAAGAATGTAGACTGAAGCAAGGCAATGTGTGGCCTAAGGTGGTTGGTACCTGTGGGGAAAGGATGTTAGCATGAAGCCCATGCCTATTTTGTGAAGTAGCCTGTATGACTGTTCACAATACCCTATATATCTGAATGATGTGTTCTGTATTTATAGTCACTAATTGCCTTACAACAATTAAAAAGGCTTACAAGCATGTTTTATTTTACTTTATTGATTAACAAAAGTTTTCAAAGAGATGCTGCACTAAAGCATGAGTCATGTTTATACACTACAATAAAAGTCAAGCCAGAGATTATCTTCTGATAATAGTTGCATTTTTATACATTATCCCTTGTATCCTAAATATTATACATATCTCTCTGGTATCCTTCATGCATTCAATGAAGTCCATACCATTCATTATCTACCATTCATATTAACTATGTTTCTCTGTTCTCTCTCCCCCACATTCCTTTTCCCTAACGCACACATATGCATATATATATACACACATGCACACAAAAACACTACCCAAAATTTTAAAAATTCAGAATATTTATTTCTCCTAAATATGCAATAAGATGATGAGTGCTGATGCAAGAAGATAAAAACCACCACCACCCCGCAAATTATGTGACCTAATGTCTGCAGGTACAAAGCCAGGTATGTGATGAAGAACAAAAGGTGACAAACCTCAAACCTGTGTGCAGAAGGGAGCGGCAGCTGGAAGGAGGGGAGAGAGGGGCTTTTCTCAAGCTAAGCCAGTGCCAGAAAGGGTGCGAGCGTCATGGAAAGAAGAGATTTGGTATGAGTTCGGTGCACAGCAGTCTGGATTCAAAGGCATTCACCTCAAGGAAGCAAAAGTCCCATGGGAAAACTTAAAAGTGGCTTTATCATACTCTCTTCTCTGAAACTTTCCATCTGCATAACTGCACAGGTGGCATAAGCATGTGAACAGATGTAATGTAACCCATTGAGAGAATGAAACAAATGCTGTTTTAGCTGTCTACAGACGGAATTTAACCTACTGAGGTTTGTAACCGATTGAGGTGTTTGAAACGAATGCTGTTTAAGCTGTCTACAGGCCTAGTATAACCTTTGTAGGTGAATCACACCAATGATGCTTTAGTTGTCTACAGCTAAGATAGAAATTTATAAGCATCATGCTTACTACAGTAAAATCTCTTTACTAAGACCTTCCCGATAATGACCCCCTCTTACTTACGACGCAAACATTTTTGATGTTTTTCTCCAGAAATCAGGTAAAACAAGTAAATGTTGAAAGAGACTGCTTGTTCTATGAGTCAACTGTCATTTTGACCCAAACCATGTCAGTCCAGCCATAGCTACCATGTGTTAAATCCCAACACTGAAAGTCAAATCCATCCAGACTCAAAAGACCAATTATTTCCAATGACAGGAGTAGCTCTTAACTTCAAATATTATCAACAAAGCCATGCATTGTTCAAAAGTGTTTAGCTACCATTGTACTAAAAAAAATGGCTGCCTTTCAATACACATTCTTTGAACAAATCACACAATGGTGCACAGCCTGTGTCATTGCTCTTTAGTTTGGAGGTTTGTATTAAATGTATATACAAACATTTCGTTAAAATCTCACAATGGCACTTACATGTGATTTTTTTCTTAAATATATTTTTTTAAACCTAACATCTGTTGTCCTTATTTTTTTAGTTTGGAGGTTGTTATTAAATGTGTATACAGACATTCAGTTTCTATGAAACAGGTGTCACTCCTCAGGCATTCATTAAGTCTTGCCCTGGTCAATTCAACTTTTGGTGTTGGGATGATATGATCATGGCGGGGTCAATATGGTTTTTGGTTGAAATGACCATCCCCTCCCCTAACTCCCACTTAATCCCCAATCTCTTTACCACCACACACAAGTCCATTGTGCTCATTAACCATCTTTTGCAGAAGTCATAAGTTCATAAAAAAATATTGTGACCAGCTGCTCGCACTGTGTTGCAACTTTTTGAAGAAATTACGTTCAAAATATAAATAACACATTGTAAAAGAGTGTCTTTGCCACGATACAGGTGTACTGATCAATTACCCTTACCTGGAAACTTAGTTTTCCTAGAAATCAGGCTAACAATAGCTGATTAAATACGACCAAGTGAGAGTGAAAATAGCAAAAAAAAGGCTTTATGATGTGGTTTTTAAGAGCATTATTTTAACAGTTAAATAAATAAACTTGCACTTATAAGTGTTTGAAGTCATGGCTCATGGAATGAAGACAGATTGGTTTGATCTCCCTACTACGACCCCTCTAAGTACCAATTTTGGTGGATTTTAGCGAGTCTAAATAGGGAGGTTTTACTGCTTGACTACAAGATATCAAATAGTATAAAGTTGACAGCATAATAAGAATGAAAATTAATAGCTGTTATTATAAGAATTTACAAGAGTCATGAAGCTACAATGGAAAAATATATATTCTACAATATGGGGTGGGGTAGGGAAACAAGTCCTCAGAATATAAGTAAAAGCAACATTAATATATACAAGGGCTATATAAATATATGTACAGGATAAAAGCTAGAAAAATCAGAAGGTGATATTTTCAACTGTAATAGACGTAACAAACAAACAAACTCAACGATGATAAAATGGTATGCTTGAGAAGAAAATAATCACCCTTCACTCGTTTGTCCACAAAATCACATGAATTTGGGCGAAACTAACATCACCTTTGCACTATCCATCAGGAATTTGGGATTCAATGTCACTGCAGTCATGACTCTTGATAAACAAGTGACAGCTGTCTGTCAGTCTACCTATTATGATAGACTATAGTGACAGATGTCTGTCAGTCTGCCTATTATGACAGACAAGTGACAGCTGTCAGTCTGCCTATTATGATAGACTATAGTGACAGCTGTCTGTCAGTCTGCCTATTATGACAGCTGTCAGTCTGCCTATTATGATAGACAAGTGACAGCTATCTGTCTATTATGAGCTACACAAGATCAGCACCATCTGTCACATTCTTTCTATGCATGCTACCAACACTTTCGTCTTTCTTTGCTGGCTCCTGCCCTGACTATTTCTCTGAACTTCCTTCTTATGTCCCAGCCAGATGACTACACTTTTCTTCTGACGTCTGTCTCCTAACTATTCCTGTCATCAGAACAAAGATATATGGTCACAGGATTTTTATCTACTGTGGAGCAAAAACAATGGAACTCTCACTTTCCACATCCGCCACCTACCTACAACTGAATCCTTGAAATATGAACTGAAAACATACCTCTTCCCCAAACATTACTCCTAACAACAGTCCACACAATGCTAATCCTTTGTCACACCCTTTTGCCCCCCCTCCCACCTTTTCCGGTTATTGCTACTTCACTTGTCTTCCTTCACAATACTCTCAGTCCTTGTTACTATGTTCCCTTTGTATTTCCTGTATTTGTCTTTTATTCATCATCAGCACTGTTGTTTATCCTTCCATCATTTATATGTTGATTGTTCTTTTGTCCCTTGTATGTTGTCCATGTCTTGTTCGTAAGCGCTATGAGCATGCTCCAAGTGTGGGTATGCACTATACAAATCTTGCATTTACTATTATCATTACTTAGGTGAAGATCATAATATAGATGTCTGGCTAAAACAAGACTTTCCATGATTGGGTAAGTATGAACAGCTGCTACAGATAAATAACTATTATTATTTTTTGGAGAGTGAATCTTTAGTCAGTCATCTTTGTCTTAGTCATAAAACATTTAGCATTTTGTTTTAGTTCTAACCAAAAAAAAACACTATTAAATTAAAGCAGCAATTACAGTTCAGCATTGTTACATACAGCAGTATAAATTTAAAAACTGTTACTGTAAGTTTCATTTCAGAAGGCATTTGATGGAAGTGGAAGCTTAATAAAAGAAAACTCTTCACATCAGCAGTATCACAACTTTAAAAGCATTAGTTACAGATTTATAAAACTGTTGCAGTAGTTTTGCTGTTACAGTATTTGGATGTTAAGAAATGGTCAGAGTAAACAACATTACAGTAAGAAAGAAGCTTTAAGAAAGTTCCAATGAGCAGCCCTTGCAGGCTACAAAATCATTTACATGATTAGATGAGTTTACATATTTTTATTTTCTGATGTTTCACTAACAAAGCTCTTTAAAAAAAATGAGCTGATGGCTGTTTGTTCAAATGGTTGATACCCCACATCAGAAAGTTAAAGATATTGGTATGAACAAATTACATCTGAACACACCATTTACCTCCTGAGCACTCATAGAAGAAGGCAATTTTACACAACACCATATGAACTCAGACATAGGAGTATGAAAAAAGTTTTGTGAAAGATAAGCTGCATGTACGCCACTAGTTCCCTGCCCAACCAACCACTACTCTTATTGTCAAATTTCTGTATGATGAAGCCACTTTTGAGTAAAAAAGGAAAAAAAAGTTGCAGTACTCTGAAACTTTAAAGTTAAACTAATTTGTAAAAAAACTAATGGGGTGCAACATTTATTTCCAAAATTGGGTAAAGAAAATCTGGCTGAATATCAACCCAATTCTCAAGAAACATGCCTACAAACATAAGGCATTAAAAGAGGTCAACAACCCCACATTAAAATATGTATAGATACATATATGACATGAGAGCTTCAGCTGGGAATGTAGACATGTCATGAGGTCACAATTTTGACCTCTTTCTCTGCATGATGTTTGTACCTGTACATCTTGAGAAAAGAAGATGGGTAGTCTTCTAAATCTTAGGAAATCATATCTATTAAGGAGCTTTACTCAATCACCAGAAACAATGTCTCCCCCACTAGTCTTTTAAGTAAATTTTCAACATATCACTAAGAATTGTTAAAATGTAAGTATCAACACCAACTACTATCTAAAATGATTAAAGCAAATGACATTTGGTCCTGTTAAATGCTCCCAAAATACCCAGAAAAATAACTGAAATAAGCTCAAACATTTTTATTTTTTCAATTTAACATATAGGTAACTTCTAAACTCCTGATGCTGGTGCAGAAGCAAATCCTACTCAGATATTTTAGTGAAATGAGACAGGGTGCACTTTTATTTCCTTTTAATTACTTCTATAAAATCATACTTGACAAAACAGTTAACATTTACTGAAAACTTTTTCTTTTTTCTACATCATGGGCACAAATACTTAAGTAAAATTAAACCTACTCCTGACGCTGGTACAAAGCTGGGTGGCTGAGAACCAAGCTTGGTCACATCCAGATCACTTGGGACATCAATTTTTCCATACATGGATTTAGATTTCGACTGTCGAGTCAGGAAAGTGCTCTGCCGAAAGCTGCTGCCCTGATAGTCTGCTCTTCGATCCAAACTTTTGGAACCAGATCTCTGTCAAGAAACATAACAGTAGCCAGCCATAGGGGAATAAAACTCACAGTGATGTAACATGGCAGCTACATTGACAGTGACGTAACAGCAGAAGTAGCAGCTCAAGATGATGGCTACATGGTACTACAAAGATCGACCTTTACTGCTTCTTTAATGTCATTAACATTGCAACCAGTTTTTCTAGGTCAGCAAGCAGAGTTCATATCTTCCATCATAGCTAAAGAACAGAATGGGAACTTTGTGGGACTTGTGCATTTGGTAGTTGGAAGTAATGTTAATGGTGCAGGTGTGCCAGATCTTGTTTCTTCTCAGGCCATGCAGATTTCTGCCTTCCCACTACAATCTTTGGTCAGTGTGACTCCAAGTACCATAAGAAGGTGATCTCCTTGAGCTGTTGCCTGTTTCTCTGCTTAGCTGTCAACATTGGTGTGAACCATGACTTTGCTCTTGTCAGTACTGACCTCCTGCTCTGTCAGCCTGTTGGTAATGTATTGTTACTGCTCTCACTGATGTCAATGTTGTCTTCCTGGGTAATATCTACTACAAAGGCACTATATCTAATGACCACAGAGGCAGTGAAATGTAAGGGATTCGCTGTGCTTGTGACACAGAATATGGATGGCATCCCCCTTCATCACCTGATAAAGTACCTATTGTTGCTGTTCTGATATCCAGTGAATCAACAGCAGACTACAGAGATCTTCAAAAACGGTCACCTGTTGTCGCCTGAACTGTCAATTTATTCAGCATTATGCATCAAACAAAAGAACCACTTGACTTACTACACAGCACTTCCTATATACTGTGTGATAATAATAGTCATCATTTACATATGAAGGATGTCATGGCAACTGCCACTGCATCAGTGCAGCTCTAGTCTCTGTATTTCTAGGGATACAAGTGTTATTCTCATGCATTTGTGATAACAGCCTGTCAGGCCAAGAGAAAGAGAATTATTGCACACAGAGACAATCACAAGCATGCTCATTCAAAAGCCATCACTTCACAAGCTTATGTACAAGGACTTTGTACTTCCTGTATGGCAATAATAGATCCTGTATTATAGCAACTGAAAACAACTATTGCTCAAATTTCCTATGGATGCATAGAACAGTTATCACCATTTCCTCCTCTGACATTCAAATTTGTTTTGAATTCCAAAAAAGGGGCACTAAATCAAGTTTTTGAAACTATTCATTTTAAGATACCAGATAGCTATTCACGTTGAACTATCAGAACTACAAATTATTTTTCACATAGACAGTCATCTAGAACTTCAGCGATAATGTACCTCAGACATAGATCGCGCAGAAGCTGGCAACTCCCATAAAGTATCGCTGCTACCCAGGCGATGAAAGTATGAGCGTCCTCCCTGGTCCACCAATTGCTGCCACTGGTTGCCAGTGCAAGAGGACATTTAGAGATCATGCAGCCATGTTGCAGTCATGCATGTCATTCCATAATTATAGAATATATACAATCCACAAAATACAAACAAATGCATATTATTATAATAGTATGCTGAACATAGTAGGCTGAACAGACATAGTTCTTTGTGAGACATCTTTCAGAAAATTACTGGAAGAGTTTCTGAGATAAACATCAGCTGACATTAAGAAAAGTGTAAGTATTTTATGTTTTCAAGATGCATTTTAACTCTCCCATAGGTATGATTTTCTGCCGCTGGGAAATCAGTTTCAATTCATTGCTGAAGCACAAAGATCATTCCACATTCAAGCAGTTTTGAATTTCCTGCTATATGCATGCAGACAAAGTCAGCACCACTCAAAAGTCATAACAATATTACGTTCATCAGTAAATGTCCTTGCAGGAAATTTGAATTAGATTATATAACACATCAAGATATAAATTACTCAATAAAGAAAAAAATGTATCAAAATAAAAAAAATAATGAAAGAATAATTCTCTTAATTGACAATAAAATAATACTTATAGTTATATAATTATGACTAATATTGTTGTTTATTTTGTGGGAAAAGTGTGCAATGGATACAGTATGGAGGATAAAATTTATGTAACACAGTGATGTCATTAATTTAAAAAAATTATTCCCAAAATTACTGACAAAGATGTGATCTTTAAATAGGTCACTTGTATGCTATACTTGTATTGCTGATAGTTTCTGGAAACTCACAGGATCAACATCTATCCATAGAACAGTGATCTGACATGAGAGATGTGACATATTTTATCATGTCTTGTTCCATGTAATTAACGTCAGTATTTTATCTGTGCATAAGAAGCTAAAGCCATTCACAAAATATCAACTAACAGGCAGCATAAGTCTATTAAACTAAAACTATTATTTACGCATCATGAGTTTATTTACTACAGAGAAATACCACAAGCTATTTCTTGTTAATCTATGTTTATTTTTTAATCTACTAAGACCTCAATGTGTGCCATTAACTGTGCGCACTTTATACACTCTTTCATCAAATTACACAAATAAAACAATCAGTGTTGCTGTTGTATGTTATACAATCAACACAAGCTATCCCTTCCCTGTTCTCTATACAGCTGAACTACATTGATCCCAGAAACCTTGCAATCATCAATGTCTAGCTCCATAATGGTGGTCATACACATCAAGGAAGATAATACACATAAGACTCCATGCTCTCAACACTCATGTCAACAGAGTGTGCTCAAGAAAAGTGATAGATACCTAAACCTCCACATTGTCAGCTCTCATCTTAGATACAACCAGTTTATGCACTCAACAATATTCATTACACACTCACATGTTGACTGATGCAAGCAAAACATCTGTGATATTATTTTTGTGTTCTACTCACCCTCTCTTGTGTTGCTTTGTGAACATAAAACACATCTCCATTTTCGTCTACCTGTTCATACTCATTAAGGGAGTCTGTGTCAAAGCCTGCTTCACCCCTTTCTGCCTGTCAAAAGAAATGCATAACTTGGAAAACATCTTCTTCTGCCAATATAGGTTCAATTTATAGGCGTGAACGGTGCTACTGCAATAAATATCATGAAGTGTGTAAGTCAGTGGTGCCCAACCTTTTCTTGCCCAAGGGCTGCACAGGACATGACAAAATCTCGTGGGCCAGGATCATGAGATTAAAAAGGAAATTATGTTGTGTCTGGTTAAAATGAGGTGGATGTGACCTGCGGGCCATAGGTTGGGCACCCCTGATGTAAGTAATTAACTAAATACTAAAAGAAATGAGGTGACACAAGACAGCATGCAGCCGCTTGTACCATACAGCCGACCCTTAGGACCTCACCAACAGACATGATAGCATTTCCTTATCAGCCCAGATCTGAGATTTCCTGGGAGCATCTTCCTATCCATTTAAGAATCTATTTACCTGAGGAAGTGTGTCCACCATGTAGTCAATATTACAGGAATGATTTAAGATGCAAAAATGTTTAATTAACTCCAAGAAATCCATTCCTGGAAATGTCTTTTGCATTGTCCCATGTCAGTGAACAGTGTTGTTGCGGCCCTATGCTCCTCAAAGAATAACAAGGAATTAACTGAAATGAACATGTCAGTGAACTATAAAATGAGCAAACGAGTTCTTAACACAGTCATGGAAGCACTTCATAAGGACTTCTAATCAATTTCTTCAATTGCAAGCATAGAGCATTGATGACAATGGCCACATAAATGACGTAAAGATCCCTCGTAAAAAAATTAAAAAAGTAGATCTCGTGACATACTTTACATCCAGCATGTTTGTGAATCTTGAATACTCAACATTTTTTCCTTGCTAAACTGGCAGTATCTTAAAAAAAACTTGCAAAACCTGGATTTTATAGTCGTCCCCACATCCCTGTAAAACAATACAAGCCCATAAGTAGAAGTGCACATCTTTTTGTAACGGTACAAAGTGCTTTCAAGTGAAACTTGACTGTTATAATAATAGTTGCAATTTCTTCCCTCTGTAACAGGGTTATGTTATCGTGTATTGCAGTTCATCTAAGTTCATAAAACAACAATATCACTGTGCATCTAATAATCTTTTGCTTTTTTGTACTTTATGTCATTAATCTGTAATTTTCAACTAGGATAATAATAGTCCTAAAGATATTTTGCATTCAGAATTATGCATTTTGTATGATTTACTCTTAATAACAGAAGCTGAGGAGGAAGAGAGCAAGAAAGAGTGAAATCGAAACAAAAAAGTCTCATGACGAGAGTTATTTCCTCATGTCAGGCATTGTTTTACTTCTCTTCATCACAGCCTACATCCAGGCTTCCATTTCTTCACCTTCTTCCCAACATTTACTGTACTGAAAACATTTGGATAGTCATGGGGTACATTACATTCACTCCTCTTTTTATACTTGTTTGGTTACTTGACTAGAAAGGCACTGTATACACTTTCCACTTACATACTTTTTGCTTCCATCATTAGGGGTAAGACAACACAAACTTCATGATGCATCCTTCAGAGAAGTTCATTTCACAATACAGAAAATCTTAGCAGGAAGGCAATGGACTGTGACCATCTCTATCAGTTCAGGTCAGTTCACCACAGAATGAAAAAGAAAACAACAGAGGTGGAGAAGTGATAGCAACAAATGGAAGAGCAAGAAAGAGAGAGAGAGAAGATGGAAAGACAATGATAGAATGCACATGTTCTGATTGTAAATTAATCTTAGCAATGAGATTTTGACTTCATTTGCAATTGCAGCGTATAACTGTAAATGTGAAGTTGAGGTAGTTCTGCCCAGCAAAGGCAAGCCAGATACCCAGAAATATTTGTAGTGGTGAAATGTGAACCACAACCCACATATGAGTTAGGTTTAAAACCACTGAACTGCTGATAAACTAGCGTTTCTCACACTATCATAAGTTTACGCATTAGTACCAGACTATTTCTGTCTAAAAGGCAAATATGTTCAAATGATGTCTCTTCATTATTTCTATAGCATACAATTAAGAAAAAAAAAACTACAATACATGAAATCTAAGGCTGCAGTACCTTTTCTGAATGGATGTAAAATCTTGAACTGAAACTCTCTCTCTATACATATATATACACACACATCGTCTCCAAACAATATATATTATACTTTCTGCTTCGCTTATCTGAAAATTCCCCAAATGTTGACAGCTTGACATGAATGTGAACAAAATTCCTTAGGAACTTGCTATCTGGTAATAGAGCAGTGAAAAAATTAAAGAAACTAGTCTTAGTTCTGCGAATAAAGTAGCGAGGGAAAAAAGTACTGTTGAGACATACTTGTGATCTTTCTCTGTCATTTGCAGGAACAGGTGACTTCTGCGGTGGACTAGCTGGCTTTTCTTTTCGAGGCGGTTTCCAAGTCAGCTCTCCTGTGTCACGGTTATGGAAGAACCTTCTCCCACTGTGGTCATCATAAACATCCCAAGGCATGTCCTCCACCAGAATTTTCACAAATAATCCATCCTGCAGCTTGGGCATTTGATCACATGGCTGGGCATGCTGATAGGGGAGGTTGGCGTAGTCAGATTCATTACCCTAAAAGTTGAGAAAGTCTTAAATTGTATGAAATCTTGAAATACCGAAGCAATCATATGAAGAGTGGAGTGAGAAAGGTTTGAGGCTTACTAGTTACACAAAACAGCTAGTGTACTGTACCAATATCATACAGGGATTGCTGTGACACTACCTTTTTTTCTGCAACTGCTGTAACAACTAGTGCACACTAGTAATGTCATGGGTATTATGGTTGGATCACTATCTAATAAGAAAAACACTGATGTTTACAATTTCATGTCTTGTAAACAGAATGACTTGGGAATTAGCACTAAGTGAACTAAGCCCAGAAATAGAACATATCTTTATTTTTAAATTTGAATTTGTCTTTAAGAAAATATTCAATGTGAATAACTGGTAGTTCTTAAAAAAAATAAAGAAAGAAATAAAACACATACACACATGCCAAGTGCATGACAGAAATGTACTTGATCAAACCTACTAATAGCTTAGACTTTCAAGATTTCATGATCTCATAATCACACCTTCTCACCATTCTTACCATCTTGTTTCCAGATAAATTTGATAATAATGCACTCGGAAAACTTGCTTCCTCTGTCATTGTAAAAATTCTTTTGAAACTGGTACACTGATGTTTACAGTAAATTCACAATAACGGTTGTCTTAAGCAAACACACTTTATTGAGGGTGACACCAATGTTTTCTTCATCTTCACAAGTGAATACAGTGTGTTTAACTGAGGATTCCCAGTGAGTATATGCCATACAGGAAATATAATACATAACGAAAGCCACCGAGTGTCCCACATTCTTTAAAACAAATTGTTCCAAAAAAGCACTGTTAATGACTAATGTATAATATTGAATCACAGCTACATTAGCTCAACCGGAAAGAAATGGTGAGGTAGGGAGGTAGTGAGGTTTAATAGTGATCCTGCAGGGGGAAAAAACTCAGGGAAGTTAGAGGTGGAGAGTAAAGGCAAGGAGAGGGGCGGAGTTAAACGCGCTTTTCATGACAAGGAGAGGGGTGGAGTTAAATGTAATTTGGAAAAGATTGGGTTTTCCAGTTAAGAGAAGAAACAGACCAAAAGCCAGCTGTGTCAGGGAAGGGAGCAGAGAACCATCAGGAAACAGAGTAAGCCTCCCTTTCATAAATTCACAACCCCCTCCGACCCCCAAAAATTCTATTTCAGAAGAAGTGCAAATCTATCTGTAAAGCAAGAATCAGCAATGTCCACATCTTGCTATGGTTTATCCTTTCCTCTGTAATAAGAAAGTATTCAACAGCTTGACCTTCAGGCATGACTGTGGTTCAAGAATAGGCCTCAATTTTAAGGTCAGGATGTAATATATAAAAAAGAAAGCCTTGCCATTCAGGTCAGGCTTTGCTACAAGAACAAGCAGGCTTGGTCAATGATACTGCAAAAAATGACTGTCCAGGAAAATGACTGCTCTCAATAACTGGGTTATAAATGTCAACATCCACTTGTGCAACTCTTGATATTTAGTTGTCTGCATGCATATGAAGTTACATACCCACACACGTTATCTGTACATACACATGCTAAAGTATCATCAGTCATACAAAAGAGGGGCTGACCTAGCAGTGGTCATTGTTGACAAGATACATTTCCTCATGTGACATGTCCAACTCTGCTGTTGCTAGTATAAATAATACTAATGTAGGTGCCTTGTGGAATAGCTTGAACTAATCAACTCGTATCAAACATTACTTAAATAGCAAGGTAAGCCATTTTATTGATCAATTAAAGCCTTTTTAGTCCTAAAACAGTACTTTAAACCTTGCCTGATTTGAAGAAATTGGGAGCCTACACAATGTGTAACAACTTACAAAATGCTTATTTTCAATTAATAAACAAAAGCAACTCCATTGTTTAGTTTTGGATCTTTCTCTGCACCATATACAGTGGCTACACTACACTATAATACACTCATCAGTTCTCCTTTTTGTACACAGCAGCTAGTTTTATAAGCTATATTCTCTTTCTCTCTGTCCTTAATTGTTTCCAGTGATTTGGTGGACATCATGAGTTGTAGGAAATTTGGTATAGGCACACCAGCTGGGCCTGTACTGTGCCCCTTCCAGGAGGTCATCCAGTTGGTGGCCTGACAACTGTTTGATGTTACTCAGCCCCCCTTTTTTGCTGCTTGCCTCCTGGATATCCTACCTCCACCCCTCCCTTTTTGTAGACAGGATATGTCCAAACCAAACCAGTTTTCGCCCTCTTCATTGTGTGGAACAGAGGTTCCTGGGGACCAACCAGGATGGTGACCAGACTATAAACTATGTTCAGTGACCTGTAATAGCACAAGGCTGGGTCTCTTGCTTGGGTTTCATCACTATCTGTTACATGCATTCACTACGACTAATGTGCAGTAATTAGTAAAGGCTATCTCTCAAGGAGGGTATCTGGTATGGATCTACTTATTTCTGTTTTAGTAACTCCAGCTACACAATTATATATTTATTTAATTCCTAGCAGCAATGACCTGATTAAACAATCATACACTTTACAATTCCTGAAAGCACAGATATATATATTAGAAAATGTCAAGACTCTAGTAATGACAAGTAGTCTCTATAACAAACCCAACGAGATGTGGTAGATATTTAAGAAGCACAATCTGCAAGTCAAGTATTGATAAAGAGATGTAGGTAGCTGAGGATCAAATGCGGGCATTATATGAGGCCAAGCCCATTGTACAGGTATAGAATAACCTCTGTATGAACATTATAGAGAAAGCATGAGACCAAGCTCATTGTACAGGTACAGAATAACCTTTGTATGTACACTGATACACTGATATTGGGGCTAATGTTGATATTCTTTATTTCTGTAGACAGCTTCAGTTCTCTGACATTGTCTGGTACACATCACAGTTCTTATCATTATCTAATATCAAATTGAGTGTCTCTTATATCCGTGACCTCAGATGATAAGGTTTAAGCGCAGTGACTTTAAAATCCTGTGCAAAACATGGCAGAAGAAAACATCATTTTTTTGCTGTTGTCTGACTTTGCATTCAGCAAGCAGGTGTGGCATGGCACTTGCATAGAATGCATATGTGCCTTACATACTATGCTAGTCATACTTTACCATAGATCAACTACCATGATACAATCTTTGTATGAGACTAGTGAGACTATGAACAAATCCATTTCCATATTATAACCACTGTTATCAATGCACTGCAAGAAAAATACCACTACTGTTTTATTGCTTGTTTCTGGATCTTATGTTCAGCAACTTGCTGTAGTTTTCAGGCCAGGAACAATAAGCTATTGCAGGCTAGCTGCTGACAGAGACATCATCAACGCCATATGCATGCTGACATGATGACAACTGAACACTATATAGAGTTCTGTCTTCTAAGCAAAAAGAAATAATTGCTGGACTCAAAATGCTCAAAGGTATGTAACAAAATTTCACCAAGCACATCTTTATCTCTAATAGGGCAATCAAGTATAATACATACATTAGCTGATGAGTTGTCCACAGAGGGAATGTTGGCTTCCAAACGGTACTGTGCCAAGTTGACATATTCATCATCACCATCTGACTCTCTCTTCCTTATTTCTGGCATTCCATTAGCAGATGTTTTTGATGTGGGTTGTTTGTCTTGTAACTCTAAACCAATCACTGTTGCCGTTTTGTCTTCACTATCCAGTTTCCCAATAGATTTCTCTGACATGCGTTTTTCTTCTTCATCCAATACATCATCTAATGTTGATAAAGCATTGTCCAAATCAAGATTCTTCTTTAAGATTCTAACATACTGTGCAGGCACAAAGAAGCCATCTGTGTCTTTAGAAGGGTTGTTATTGGCAAGAGAACACACATGCCACCACTCGTCGTTTGTTTTTTCTAACAGTTTGTACACATCTCCTTCTTGTATCTCCACCGTTCCAGTATCATCTGAGTATGTATAATCATAAAGAACCTCCACTTCTTTTACATCTTCGACAGACATTGTAAAGATATAAAGTTTCGACGTTAGAAAATTATTTCTCCCAAGTGCTCAGTTGTATAGGGCGTAACTCATTTCTGGCGATAGACATGTAACTATCTTTTGCCGTTTCCTTGTCCTTGGCATACATTCTTCAAGACGGCTAGCACCATAATAATTGCCTCACAGAACGTGCTCTGTGTGTGTGTGCCTAAAGAACAGCCTCACCGATTGTTGTTACGACAATGATATGATGATCACCTTTTGCCGACCTCAGACCTCTTGGGTTAAAACAATATTCAACAAGTATCCAGCGCACTGTCTTTTCGCTGTTGTTTTTTGCCGAAGTTTACATTTGCGCCGATTTTTTGTTTCGTTGGCAAGGAGGAGAAAGCGGAAGAGCGTCCTGGTTTTTAGTTTTCACACAAATTCAGCACGCGATCAGAACGATACGCGGAAGCACAACAGAGGCTGCCATGTCAGTGTCGGGGCCTAGCAGAGTATGTCACGCCTAATCTTATTGGTCAATGTTGACTGAGTGCTTACATTACAGGGCTTTCGCTGTTACAAGTGCTAGCATTACACGAGTAACAGGACTCACCGTTAGAAGTGCTGACATTACAGGGTATTTCAACGTTACAAGTGCCAACATTACAGGACTCTCACTGGCATGTTACCATACAAGAGCTAACTGACCACAAGTTTGTTTCACCAAATTTTTGAAATCAAGGATAAATGCTATTTTTTTTTCCCGGAAAGCTCTGTTTTCAACAATTATATACATTTCTCTATAGCAACGGTTTTTGCTAGTGGCGTATGAACTGGGGTTGGGGGACAAGAAATAAAGATACCTAGGAGGCAAGAATGTTGAACGTCGTTTACTTTCCCCTTCCAAAGACAAGCATATATATATATATCTTCCTATAACCCCACTGAATTATACATATATATTGCATGGTTGGATGGTTACAAAGGTGATGAATGCACCTTCTCTTGGTTCTTGTTATGACCACACCCGATACAAACAACTGTATCAGTTACAATATTATCCCAAGTGTTTTTGGTGGCTATTCAATCAGTCGCGACCAGTTTTGATCCTTTTGAACTGTTGGTGAACATATATATATACGGAGGAGGTGCGCAGGGAGTGGGCGCTCAGTTTATGTCGATAAATACCAAAGCACCTAAAGTTAGAGGTTTTGTAGTCTCAAAATATACCACCTACCACCTGCACGTTTAATATTGTGCTATGCATCTGTTATATGGACACTACAGGACGAGAAATGAATTTTTTTTTTTTTTTTTTTTGCGTCCTGCCACCTCTGTTCCCACACCCCACTCAGAATGGATAGCCAACTTCTTAGAGTACCGACAGAAATTGCAGACGTCTGTAAGTCTATAAAAAGTTTGATACACACAGCGCAATTTACTTCCCCTAAGTGACCCAGCTGTTGAGTGCAGATCTCTTACAAAGGACTGCAAATAAGAAAGTCAGCGATAGTGGTGGCCACCGCCCTCACAAACGACTGTGGCCCAAACTAAGCGTGGTCTCGAACACGGTCGCTGGTTGGTTTGGTTGGTTGGTTTAGTAGGAAAGTGCTTCCACCTTGCCGCGATTTCGCACTGTGTGGGGGGGGGGGGAAGGAGGGGGAGAAAGCCAAAGTACCCAGAGAAAACCCCATCCGCCCATCCCTGTGTACATGTGTCACATACAAAGAGTGTCCCGAGACGAGATGTGAACCCAGAGTCGCTCACTGTAGTAGTGACGGTCGCGGGACTACCTTTACCGTTTTTTATACCTCCCGCCCCCTCCTCCGCTGACAACGTGAGGTCAATATAACTTATCTGCGACCTCCCTCCCCCCCCCCCAAAAAAAAAATCTTTGAGCGACTCAAGGAGGCAGTGGTACGTCCGTGCACCAGGAAAACAGTTGGCGGAGTGCAGGAGTGCTTAATCTCTCGGCGAACACTTACAGTGACATCACTCCAGTCGCCAGCAGTGTGTATGTGTGTATGTGTGTGTGTCTATGCGTGCCCGCGTACCTGCGGGAGTTAACAGCACCTGTTGGCAAGAAGCAGCATGCGGTGTCACGACTGGGGACACTGAGCACCGGGTTATAGCAGATCGCGCTGTCCGCCACCAGACTTCCTTCAGTCACCAAGCAAAGCTTTTCTGACCACTGTTTCCTCCCTTACAGTCGGTTAATTGGTGTTGTAAGGAAGTGGGGAGTTTGGTTTGGGGAGGGAGAGGGAGTCGGGGCTGGGTGGTAGAGGAGGGGCCGTGTAGTACTCGAACTGTTTTTTGGTTGTTGTTGTTGTTTTTTTTTAACTGCATTCAGCATTTAGCAACGGGCTGAGTATACCTATGCAGCATTTTTAAGTTATTTTGCAGTGAAACAATTGAACTCTCTCCCTTTCCATATCCGTCACCTAACCACTATTGAATCCATTTAAACGTGCACTGAAAACGCACCTCTTCCGTAAACATTACTCCTAACAACTTTTCTCATAATGCTAGTCCTTTTTCACACCTTTACTTTTGCAATAGCATGTTACTGTCAGCTCTTGTTCTTGTTATTTGGTTCCTCTTCACGTTTTCTGTATTTGTTTTTATCCATCATTATTATTGGTGTTTATTCTTTCATTGTTCATTTGGGAACTAAGCTGTGCCTGTCTTGTTCTTGTTCTTAAGCGCTATATAAGAGCATGCTCATTAGGAGTGTGAATATGAGCTTTACAAATTTTGCGTTTATTATTGTGGATACTGACTATACCTATAAGCTGTCGGTACTGGCTGTACCTACATAATGTACCATACTGACTGTTCCTATACACTGTCGATATTGACTATACTACATAATGTCGGTATGATTGTAATACTGTCGATTCTGACTATACCTATACACTGTCAGTACCTCCATACTTATTTACTGTATCAGTATGTTGCCCACACTGACAGTACTACATACTGTCCACACTGACTGTACTACTATTTGTTCTTAGTCAGCTGTGGAGGCTGCACGGTAAAGTCAGTTTGACAGGGTCCGTGCAAATATAAGTTGAATGAAACAAGTGGTCTTTGTACCGACTGTCAGCAACGTAAGGTTTTATTAAGTATGGACTTCGGTTTTGTCCATCTCAGTCAAAAAAAATATTTCTCTCTCGAACTTCAAAATTCTCGCCACTTTGGACAGGATGAGGAAGAAAATTATCTCCTGCGACTCGACTGAAATGTGATCTAGTGTCAACCACGGTTAAAACTTTTTGCTGCAAATGGCCAGACAGAGCGAAATTCTGATCAGCTGTTTCTTGCAGTCCTGCATGATCATGTATAAACAGTCCTTGGACTTAGATGATCCAGTTTAATTCAACTGACGGACGTGGGCCCGAACGAACATCGCCGTGATATTCAGTAGGTTGGTTGGCTAGCTGGTTGATTTAGTGGGAAAGTGCTTCCGCCTTGAGGCGATTTCGCACTATGGGGGAGAGGGAGAGGAGGGGAGGAAACCGAAGTACCCGTAGAAAAACCCCGACATCCGGCCCTGAATATTTGGTAGCTAACCCGTGTGAGCTATTTATAAGTTTGTGGTGTGACCGTGTGAAGGTGTGGTTCGAAACGTTAACGTCCTTGTCTTGGGTGTGACATATTTTTGTTGTGTAGAAATCTGTTAGCTGCTGTGGAACGTCTCTGACGGTAACGGCCTCAACGTGGAAGCGTAAAAAATAAGATAAAGACCTGGCACGGCTGACATGTAATGTAGGAAAGTGTAGTTTATGACAATGTAGTACAAGCTTGCCTGCTGTAAAGTAGATTACATATAATGTTGGCAATGTTTATGTGTGTGAGAAAGAAATTATTTCAACATGTATATGTATATATTATCTCTATACGGTACTATTTGGAATTGTCTTTGTGGATAAATAAAGTTGTATTGTATTTACACGGATTTACATACTGATACGCGAACGCTCATCGCCAACCCCAATAAAGGGCAGCTTGCCTTGAATTTGCACAAAAGATGGAGCCCATGGCGGGTATAAAGGACAGATCGAGACATCAGCCAGAATCACATTAGTGCTCGAACACTACTGTTGCTGCAGGTCCTGTGGGCACTGGTGTCTCTCGCAACCGGCAGCGACCTCTTGTATAACTTAGATGGTGCATCCTGAACACACGGACCTTGCACTGGTACATTCATTGTACAATGTCAGCCGTGTGTCTACGACTCGCGCTGTCAGAAAATACTATTGGCACATTCTACAGTGATGCTAAATATATGCCTAGATATAATGATCTTGCGAAATTTGTGCTTTCTGTACTGGCACTATGCATACATCTGCCATTTACTAAAGGTAAATTAATTGTCAGTGTATCTAAAACTACATGTACAGTGTCATCGTGTATCTAAGTGTGAAGGGTTAATGTACAACGTCTCGGTGTACAGTGTCACCATGTATCTAAATGTGCAATGTTACTCTTTATCTACACATATAATGTCACTATATATCTTTTCGGGTGAACGGGCGGCCCTATAGACACTTTCTTTTTTTTTTTTAAACACGAGACACAATACTCATCCCCTCTTCGACCTCAGCAGGCTTCACTTTCTGTCCGACCTGCTATCAGCGGGGACGCGGGATATGGAGAGATAAAACACGTGCTGTTTACACGCATCAGCCCACACAACTGGGGATTGTTTTATTTGTCGGAAAAAGTGCAGTTAATGTGGCAGACATTTATTTTCAACACTGAGGAAGGATTGAAACTGAAGGGCAATATAATGGCAATGCGATTGTATGGTCAAGGCTGGGAGTATTCTTCGAGTTCCTTCGTGATAGCTCATTCAGAGCAGTCATTGAAAAATTGATTGAGAGTAATCACACGCGGGTGATTTGTATGGTATTGAGATTGTACAAAAGTTGTCAGTTACAGAACTTCGTGCTTGAACAGAGGATTATGAAATCATGCAGGTACAATCTCATTGAACAGATCAGCTAATTAGCTGGCTTTAGCGCACAACAGGGATATTTAACTTATTTTATTGCATCGGTGACTGGTTTGTCGTTTGAACATGGGTCGATTCGACTTTCGATATTGGGACGATTTGGTCTGTGACAAGGTCGATATGGCTGAGGCGCTCCGGATTTCGGTCGAAGTGACGGGTAATTCTCCCCTGCCGTAATTTCGCGAGCAAAAGAATTACCAAGTGATACGATTTAATCCTTTTTGAATATCAAGACTTTAAATTATATCCAAACCGAGACATGCTAAACTCTACTCCACTGATAGTTATTATCTACAAAGAAACTTCAAACACTCATCATGGTCGCGTGCACTCATGATGAAAACAAAGGAAAGGTAACTCTCAGTCTTAGTAAGCGTTCTTGAAAACATGGCGGACGTAGAACATGTGCAGGTGAAGTTTTTCACAAAACAAGAGCAGTAAGCAATCAAGATTTGTTTTTAAACACGTACACGCAAATATTTCTGTGAGAGTGGGCAGCTACAAACCCTATTTTTGATAGTTTGAACACTGGCTACGAGTTCAGTTTAAGATACTAACTAAACATAGTTAAATGACTGCAGGCCTACACATTAATTCATCGGACTTTTGACAGTTGCAGTCAGTGTTTTGACTATGCATTAATTGATAACACTGTATTATAGATACCAAGTATTTTCTTAAACTTATATTAATAAGCTTTTAGTATAAACAATGCACCGGAAGGCGTACTGGCATTCTCCAGAGACGCGCAGCTTTTAAGGGAATTCGAATCCATTTTTGAACAAATTTATTTTGATATTTTTTGAATGGAGCATTCATTAAACCAAAGGCTCGTATTCAGATCTCGGATGCGCTGTTCTTTCTCAGCATGTGGCACGTTTACAGAGCCGGCTGCTTTGCCATGATAAAGCTCTCATGTCATGCTCTCTGGGTCTAAAACACCAATTCCATCCCCCTATTCCCTGTTGTCAGCTAAGCCTGACCACGAACACTAAAGCTTGAACATTTGCCACTTTAAAAAGCAAAATTTCATTCTCTAGAACCAGATACATTCTGCCACACAGGTTATAGTGTTTAGCCATCCACTGCAGTAATTTTCTTGTTTTCAGATATTCAGTCCCAGACACATTATTTTCAGTACCAGCCAGTGTTGACTCGAAGCAGCTCAGTCAGCTTATCAATAGTCTTTTGCAAGGTATATTTTATGTTTATTCACTTTTATAATTTAATACTAAGAAGCATATGTGTGCACAGTCATATATATACTCTTCCTGCAGTTGTGGAAACAAGATATTTTAAGTGTTTTTGGATGCCTTTATTTGATATCTTAGCCATGGATATAATAGTTTTAAAGTGTTGTTTAGATACTCATGATGTAAAACATTTCAGTGTGAATGGCTTTTTATTTTATCACAACTTCTCCAGATCCATAGTAGTTTTTAAAATATTCATAATCAAGCCACTTTTCAGATAAGAATCTGAATTGAAAAATTGAAAAGAAATAGTCTTAGTGTTTGTGTTTTAGTTGCTGCCAAAGAGTGTAATTTATATGTACCCAAAAAATGAGTTACACTGATTTTTTTAATGGTCCATTTAATCAACACAATTTGTTATGGATGCAGGTGACGCCAAAACAGAAGGTGATGAAGATTTGGTGAAGTTTGATTTTTTGCTTGATGGGGAAATTCTTCGAACAGCACTTAATCATCTTCTACAAGAGAAAGAAGTATCATCGGTATGCACTGCACATATTTTAAGACCATATTTCTTTTGTTCTTATGAATGTGTGTTTTTTGTTCTTTGCATGTTAGTGCATTATGTGTGTGCACAAGAGAAAGAACATTCACCAATGTCTTCAGCAATATTAACTTTGAAGCTAGATGTACCCATGCATATTCACTTGTGAAGCTGACTAAAGTGGAAAAAGTGTAAATGTTAAATATTAATTAAGATCTTGCATTTAACAAATGTTTTTTAAAGGCATTAGACACATTCAAATCATATTGCCATCACTCAGTAAGGTCACCTCCCTTGCAAGTGTCTCCATTAGTCACCACATTTTGGCTATTTTTTAAAAAAAATTATACAAAAAATACTATATGTTACAAAACTATAATTTTGAATTAGTTTTAAATATCACAGTTAGCATTAATGAACTGTTTTACCTTTAGGAAATGCTATATGTTTTGGGTTTTTAGAAAATTCATGTATATCAGCATACCCGAAACTACCTTTCAGATTCGTATTTCGGAAGTAGAGCCACAGTGATAACTTGCTATGTACGTAAAATATTCAAGTTATTAATGCGCAGAAGTACTTTTTCATCCAAACATGAATACACATTATCCAGAATCAGGAAAATCACAAGACACACAGGAATTTGGCTGATTTTACAACCAAACTAACAGAAAATACGGGGAACATAGATCCCCATATTCCGTCATATTTTGAGGGGGCGGGAGGTATAAAGAAAGGTAAAGGTAGTCCCGTGACCGTCACCACAAAGAATTTAAATTTAAAGAGACAGGATGGCCTGTCATGCAAGTCAAGGGAAGTAACTTGTAGAGCAAGGATTCAGCTTTAAAATGAGTTATGTGTTGCTCCTGTACTGTTAACCGTTCATGAATTAAAAAACTAATAAAAGTGCCGTACACGCTTCCAGTGTGACTTCTTTTAAAAAAAAGGTGAGCCACTGATCATGGCTTGCCGGTGCGATGGCAATGAGTTAATATGCCCCAAAAAAAGCAATTTATAAGTTAGGGAGAGAATGAGAAATCTGGATGTCAATAAACAACTGTATTATTTATTGAATAAAAGTGTTAAACAACCATTTTCTTTACACAGGAAGCTGTCATCGAACTAGAGTATGTTGAAAGACAGCCAGCCCCATATCCAGAGAATTCCCTTCTGCATGATGACTGGGTCAGTGCTGTGCAGGCAGCAGGTGAAAAGTGAGTATATGTTCGCATTAAAGCAGATCTGTGGACATTCGTGTGTACATTTTATACATGTATCAATATTTGCATATAAGGAAAAAGTTTGAAGTGAAAACAAATTTGATGGTGTTGTCCATGAAATATTTTGTTTAACGTAGAGAAATAGATTTAATGAGCTGATTTCTGCATTTGGATGCAGCAGATTGAACAGCAGTTCTCGGAGTAAGATTTTCAAAATGAGTGTAAGCCTGACTGTTAATTACCAACAACGCTGTATGCACTTCAAAACTTACCATTTCAGTCCACCAATTAAAACAGTATTTGAGAGTTGAAAATAGATTCTAGCTGTGCATGAAGAGTCATATTTTCAGCCAATGTCACTATAGTGTTCTATTCACATTTGTTAAAGGTATGTTTAACAAGACAGTCTTCTTTAAACTTATTTAGAAATTGCAGCTGTGTGTAAATCATAAGAATACCACAACACATGTAGGGGAAGTGTAATGTAATTTATATTACTGCTTTCCAAACAGCTCGTGCATTTAAACCATGGATGTGTATGAATAAGCTAGATAGAGATGTTTCAAATAGTCTTTAAACAACTAACTCAAGTTTGTGTCTGCCTATACTTCACTTACATTTTCTTGTGCAGAATTTTCACTTAGAATTGTTGATGTCTAGATTGGCACATCACTTTCTTTAGATTGACTTATTACACCATTGCTATATACATTACTGTAGCTTTCTTAGCTTTTCCCTGGCTATTATATCTAAACTGATGGAACCATTTACATTACCATTAATTTTGTTAATCATTATATTACACTTAGGTCCTTCCACTTTAAGGCAAGAGGGGTGTTTAATTGCTATTATTTTGTTTAATACTTATGACATTTAATGTGTAAAACAGTGAAGTTTGTTGTTGTCACAAGATATTTTAAGGTCTGCCTTCTGAACATTTTTCAGCATCCTTTCTGGTAGCTATGATAACACTGTACGTCTGTGGAATACACAGGGTGAGCCTGTGATGACAATACCAGCACATGCTGACCCAGTCAAGTGTGTGGCTTGGATTAGACATGGTATGTTGTTGAACCTTATGAATAACTTCCAGAATTGCCTCATATTTTATCTCTCAGGTATTTCTGAACTTGTCAGCATTGTCATCGTTTTGAAACCATGCAAACTAGATATCACTTTTACATGTACTTATTTTTTTCTTTCCTGCAGTGTTTTTTGTTATCAGAAAGTAAATTATGAAGAAAGTTTGGAAACAAAATTGATCTTTTTTTAATGCAATACTTCCTTCTGTTCAAGTCAATACCTCTTGAGTGAATGGTATGGACCAAAGACTGTCATCGTCACTAGGTTCATTGAAACACTAACTTAGCTTCCTTTAGTAAATCAGATGAATAAAAAGATGTTTTACATTTCAAACAGACACATCCGACATTGAAAGCACTTTTGTAAGTGGGTCTCATGACCAGACAGCAGTTATCTGGCGATGGCACAAAGAACGTAATGAAGTGGACTGTATTCATGTGTGTAAAGGCCACAGTGGCACAGTAAATTGTGTGTCTGTCAGCCCATCAAAGGAAAAGGTTTGTTATCTACCACTTTTTTTAGCACAACACAGCTGTAGAACATAATTTTGAAACAATCATGATTACATGCTTATTTGCTACTGTGCTGTGTCTTTATTGCATTCTTTTATTTTGCTGCAGATTTTTTTTTCTGAATTAAATGTTTGTTGGTAAATCTTTGTTCATGCATCTTATTTGCTTTACTTGCTTCCACATCTCTATAAAAAAAAAACTACATATTTATGGTTTGGAGACAAAAATGAACATGTATACAAGGATAATCAGAAAACTAACAATGGTGTCATAAATTATATCAACATTTTCGATTCTTATTTTCAGATGTGCACAGTTTCATGGGACAAAATGTTAAAGTTGTGGTCAGCAGGTACTGATAATTGTAGTACTTCTTTCTTTCAACATTTCATGTAAATAGTTCTTAGTCCACGTCCTTCAGAGCTGTCCCCTTATCATTGAGAAACTTTGTGAACATCTCCACTTGACATCAAGCTTTATGGATGTAGACCGGACTTGGAAGATGTGGTATTATTCATCTCACAGGCTGACTGACATTGTGACAGAAAAGTATCAACAAGAAAAAGTACAAGTGAATAATTTTAAAGACTAGTCATAAGAAAGAAAATGCAAATAGAAAAGAATACTATAAAATATAGTTTTCAGCCCAAGACAGTCATTATTTCTGTTCTCTTCAATCAGTTTGATTGACCTGTCTTCATTTCTGACCAAGACTTTAGCGGTACAGTCAGGAAGCTGTGAGTGAGGATGTGAAGCTTCCAAATTTGACATAACCAGTTTTCCTGATTCACTTCAATCTATTAAGACACACTTTCTCACAACTGTCATACTAATGAAATAAAATGAGTTTCACTAGTACTTGTATAAATAAAACAGGGGAGTGATAAACCAAATGTGACTTGCTAAAAGAAAAAAGAAATGTCTATCTTTTTAAACATCATCATCCATTTTTAACGGCAAGATTAGCTTAAAGCAAAGAAAATGTAAATTTCAACAGTTTTGGGCTAATTCATCAAAAGAAGGCAAGGGAAATGATACTATAGGGAAACTGTCATAACCAGAAGTATTTTAGGGGACACTGTTTTTAGAAGTACACTTATTTGTCACCATATCTATGAGAAACTAAGGGTTCAGATATTGTCTGTTGCCTGTCTGCAGGGGCGGGCATTGCGGGTTTTTTCTGGGTACTCTGATTTCCTTCCCCTGCCCTAATAGTGCTGCCTCGAGGTGGAAGCACTACTAAGTAAACCAAACAACCAACCGCAAGTAGTGTTACATGTGCTACTGCAGCTACATGGTGGTCACCATTTTAAACAAGCACCTGGATTTTATTATGTTGAATTTCAATTTAAACTTGGGGGACAAGTACAAAAGTCTAACAAATTTGAAATTATTGGTAAAGTAAAAGGAAATAATGATCTTTTCAGATAGATTTTTGTAGCTTGATTTTCTGTGATTATTACATTTATGCAAAAAGATAAAGCAAGTTAAAATTTCCGTAAACTTCCCTGCAAGTCTTAGTTTTTTTTTAAAATTCATATGTAGTGCTTCCCAAAGCAAGTGAAAGAGAGAAAAAACCCATCCAACCCCAGCTCTTTATTTTTTTTTAAAGGGTTTGTGGCTAATATTAGGACGTTTAATATTATAAGCTAATATTAATTAAAAGCCATCAAAAATAGGTCACACTTCAGGAAGTATCTACTTTGACATAAAGGGTGTACATGACAATATATGTGAAATCTTTTACACTAGCATCTTGAGTGGATGTTTGATTTCTGTTTTGATTTCATTATGCATTGATTTTGTGCAGATTGTTTACCAGAAGATGAACCAGAGTCAGACCGGCCAAGAAAAAAGAAAAAAACAGCAGCATCTAAAGCACAGACAAGGGTACACAAGATTATTTGCTGTGCTTTCGCCCATGCAATAGCCCAACTTCTTCTCCCTCGAGGGCCACACTGGACATGAAATAAAATCTTGTGGGCCAAAACATGCTTTTTTTCAGAATCATGACACTAAAAATGAAATTATGTTGTGTCTGGTTAAAATGAGCAGGCTGGATGTGGCCCATGGGCCTTAGTTTGGGCGCCACTGCATTAGCCTATTGTACTTTGTCTTCATTTTAAAAAAAAAAAATCCCATACATTGAGATAAAATTGATTGCAGAGGTATTCAGTTATATAGTGCAGGTTTTTAGTGTATAGCCTTTGCATCTGTTGCAGTCTCATTAGATTGGTATTTTCTAGGTACCTATTCTGACACTTTCTGGACACAATGATGCAGTCACAGCAGTACAATGGGTGGATGACACATCAGTTGTCACATCTTCAAGAGATCAAACAGTACGGATCTGGGATTTAAAGCAAGCTGTTCAGTCTAATCTACTGGTGAGACTTTATATAATTTCAGGATTGAATGGCATCAACATTTTTAAAAAAATTGTGTGCAAATGCTGATAGGATAGGACCTTCCATCTTACTGCTAAATTCTTTTATTTGTGTGGGCCACGATGTTTGTTGAGGGAAAGTAACAGGTAGCTCTGCCAGCCATTTTGTCACATCTTAATCTCTTCATGTTACAGCAAGGCTCAGAGGCAATTTTTGATGTTGCTTATTCTCCACTCAATGGTCTGCTTGTGGTTGCTTCAGCAAGTAGGCATATCCATCTATATGATCCTCGATCTAAAGGTGAGATTAGTCCGAGATCTGGAGATTAACACCAACCCTGTACTTACAAGCTTTTATTGTACATGACTCTCCTACTCAACACATTACTGCTATATTTTTTTAAAAATCTTAGTAATAACAATGTTTATCTAAGGCTTGCAGCTTTTTTTATCTTTTCTTCACAAACTTTGTAACTGATGATCAAGGTTTTGGGGTTGCACAATATCAATTATGCCATTTTAAGTTTTTCTAGTAGTAAATGGCATTTGAGTAAAGGCAAACACCCAGTTTCATTTTAATTCAGTCTCCAAAAATTATTGTTCTGATAAATTTTTTGCAGAAGGTGCAGTTGTTAAGCAATCGTTTACATCCCACACTGGGTGGGTTGTGAGTGTCGACTGGTCACGAAATAATGAGCATCTTTTCCTGTCGGGTGCATATGACTCCATCTTGAAGCTGTGGGACATTAGAAGGCAAGATTTTTACGTTCATGTTTTTTTAGATTTGCTGTAGACATGCACCACATTAGCTTAATGGGTATTTTGGAGATGGATGGTTGATGATTTCCTGTTATGCTTTGTGTGATGTGCACTTTTCCTTGGGGTTTATAGGAATAATTTTAAATCAATAGGTTATCCTTTAGATCAGTGGTTCTCAAAGTATTTCGGACCGCGGACCACTTTACTTAAGTAAAAAATATGTTGGACCACCAAGGCCTAAAAGTCACTCTGTACTATGAATTTCAAATTTAAATTGCCGCGTTTCATTACAATTGAAAACTAAATGTCCATTTGTGACAGTAGTATAGTAATACGTTGACATAGAACTACGTATACCTCGTTCTTTGTAATTAAAATGTTAATGCAAGGGATGCATCACTTTAAACATCACTTTGCTGACATATGACAACTGGCAGCTGCAGACCACCTGACTTGTGCCCGTGGACCACACTTTGAGAACCACTGCTTTGGATAGCTTTTAAATAAGACAATTTTTTTCACCTAATTTTTGTTTTTGGAAAGTCTCTGGCATTTTCTTGGCTGCACATATACAGTGTCATTTTGGTATGATTTAAGAATTATGCATATATAAAGTTCAATCTTTCAAGTTTAGTGCTGTGTAAATAGAATGCATTGTGAATATATCTTTGTCAAATTTGTTACACGTTAAACTTTCAGTAACACGGATTTTCCTGTTTTTTATGCTTACAGTCCCAAAGCTCCTTTGTACAACATGCATGGACATGAAGACAAGATCCTGTCAGTGGACTGGTCTGTGCCAGAGCTGATACTTTCTGGTGGTGCGGACAATAACCTTAAGATCCATCACTATAATGTCACTTCATGATCTTCCACCTCGTTTACCTAAAAACAAACTGTGATTAAAGTACATTATACTCCAGAATTTGTAATTTCTTTAAAGTTTTGGCAGGATGTGAAAATATTTCCTTAAACATCTAAGCGTTAATGGAGGGGCACAATTTGTACAAAGAACTAGTGACATGCTAACTTAGTATGTGCAAGGTTTTTACAGAAGGTATTACTTCCTTTAAAAACGGACTGCTAACATGGATTTCCACCTTTTTATAGCACAATGTGCAAAAAGCTAAATGTGGAAAATCTTTGTTTTAAGCGTATAACACCTTGAAAACAAAGAATACCTTTCTTTTTGGGTCTATTTTGTTGCTACATCATAAATATCCAAGGTAATAACCATCTAACGTTTATTTCACAGCAACAATTTCTGCCTTTATGTACAATATTAGTGACTACCACAATTTCAAATATGTGCAAGACAATCAACACAAAGACATGTGTGAAATGTGTTACCATTATCTGACACCAGAAGCCTAGATCATAGTAGTGCACCACATGTAATTTCAGACAGGTGAGGTACAGCGTGTATTTCCCCCACAGCTCCTAAACATGACATTTACAAATGCACAGAATGCCCATATCAGTGCTAGGATGTATAGAAACATGTAACAGTTACCAAAGTATATTAATGTACACTTTGAGATAAAGTGGAAGAGATTTACAAAGCAATGTGAAAGGATTAAGGGCATTTTCACAAAAAGTCCCTAAAACTATGATTCTTGCAGAAAAAATAAGTATAAATAAAGTAAAATTTTATACATAATACCTTTTTGGTACACTGTCTGCAATCAAATTCAACAGACCAAATAAAAGAAAAAAAGACACCCTCCACTAATGGTACAACAAAATACTCAGGAAAATTAAAACATTAAGGGAAACTTTTAAAACAGTTAACATTGAAATAATATAACCTGGGTTCATATGTTTTGTCCAAATCTTGTTTACTTGCTAATAAAATAAACGTGTGCTTGTCATGTTAACACAATATTGAAAACACTGCTGATATAATCCCTACTACAGTACAGGTAGAGACCAAGGCTCAAAGCCCGAGTAGACAAGCAAAATGAAAAGTGATAAGACCTATGCCCTGGATAAGCCTGTTTATGATGAAATAAATGGATATCATGGCCTGAGAAGGCATGTCAACAACTTAATGAATAAGAGGTGATAATAGACCCGAGACCTCGAGTTTGCCTGTTCATAATAAAATGAACCAGACCTCGTGGCTTAAGAAGGCTTGTTATTGATTTTTTAATTAAAATGGTAATGATAACAGACCTGCTGGTCAGATTAAGCCCTTCAATGAGTGAATGCATCAAGACGAGATGATTAATGCAGCAAAGAACAGCATTTTACCTTCATCTTCACCAATGTACAATTGTTCATGGGCCTATTTGCATTCAGATACCAATAAAGAAATAAGAGATGCTAACTGGCAGAAGCTGCCCAACCTGCTGAAAATTGCAGATGTGCCAGTTGTGAAAAAGATGTTTACTTCTGCACCTACACTTATTTCCCAAATGGATGCACTCATACATGCTTACACACAAAACATATCACCACTATGGTAATGTTCTGGACAATACCCACAGCTTTGGGAATTTCAAATCCCCTTGTGAAAATTAGTACAATATTTTGAAAGAGATGGGTATCATCCCACGCATCGACATACGCTAATGAAAACAGCATTAATCCACACATGCACCAATACAATCCACACATACACCAATACAATCCACTTAAACAAGATTGTCACACCAATCTTCTGACAAAAATGCAATCCTTTCATTTTTGCATTACTGGCCCACACAATGTTCCTTTGTAGTAGAAACCCTGAGGCGATAGGATCTACTTCTGTCGTCCTCGAACACTGTGCGACTTTCGACCCAAAGCTGAGCGAGTGGCATCCCAAGGTAGCTCAAACTCTCTGTAAGAGTGATATGGGAAAGAGAAACAGCTTAGTAATAAAAAGAAATGTTTATGCCATCTGCTAATAAACATGAAATGTGTTTAGCTAGAGAAATGTCTTAAAGGGTCGAAAGTACAAAATAAGTCAGATTTTTAATCTTAAAAGGTTATTGCTATCATTAACACTTTCCATTTAAGAACTTTACAAATTAGCAGTAAGAGGGAGTTATCAATGCAGGAACACAGCAAGGTTGAACAATGATCTGCACATGCCAATGGTACTTACGATGGCTCTATATGTGGAACTGCCTGGCCAAAAACCATAACAGGAACACTATCTAGGATTTCAATGTGGCTCACTGGAAAGACAACAGAAAATAGTCATAATAATTACAATTGAATTTTCTCAAATTTTCTTGTGCTGAATAGTATATATATTCTTTGAAGATATATACACCCTTGTGCAAATTTGATCAATTTTTTTCCAGTGTATTTAAGCTGTTTTATTAAACTCTTGACATATTTTAGCTGTTTTTATTTCATAACAGATGTTGACTTTGTAATGTGGAGCCAAAACATTCATGGATGATGCAATAATGCTGATGTTTTATGTTATAAGTGATTGTATCATAAACTACATCCAGTCATTTTCAAACTGGATGCTTTCTGCACCAAGAAACAGTGCAAATATTGTGGCTTTACATAAGTACAGTGAAAGACCTACAGAGACAGCCAATATTGTTGGCATCAGATTGGCCACTGTCGGCTGTATCCTAGAAAAACCAGTGATGCCTTACAATGTGATGAGAGCTAAAGGAATAGAAATTAGTTCATCGACCGTTTGAAGGTGCTTCTTGGAAAGTAGGCAGAAAATCTTGCAGACCAGTGATAAAGTAACTCCTGACCAAAGTGATGAGTCAAGCGCTACAAATGGGGATTGAATTACAAGCACTGGACTCTGCAAGATTAGAGACTAGTCGTTTTCAGTGATGAAAGTAATTTCGTCATCAAGGTGGAGCAGTCAGCATGCTCGGAGGTTTGTGCTGTGTTTTAATTTCTTTGCTGGCACCTGCCCTATTTCTCTGAACTTCTCTTCCCTTTCATCCCAGTTAGACAACTCCCCTCCTCGTCTGATGATTATCTTACTTTTCCTATCACCAGAACATCATCAAATGGCCACAGTTTAGTTATTGTGCAGTGAAAAAATGGAACTATCTCTTTCCATATCCTCCACCTACCCCCTATTGAATTCTTTAAATGTGCACTGAAAATGCACCTCTTTCATAAACATTACTCCCAACACCCTTTCACACCATGTTAGTCTTTTTTCACACCCTTCCTTACTCATCTTTATCATGATACTCTCAGTTCTTGTTAGCTGGCATTTTCTGTACTTGTTTTTATTCATTAATGCTGCACCTTGTAACGAACTTTATTCTTACTTTTATTCCTAACTTTTACTTCGTAACTAGAGCACCTTTCCATGTTCAAACTGCCCACTAGGACAAATACAGTTGATCATTGTCATTTTATTAGTACTGTTGTTTATTCTTAGTTCATGTGTTATTCATTTGTTTTCCTATCCCTTGTATGCTGTCCATGTCTCGTTCTTGTTCTTAGGTGCTAAGAGCATACTCCTTAGGAGTGTGAGTATGCACTTTACAAATTTTGCTTTTATTATTATGAAAAGCTGAGGAATGCCAAAATTGATCAATGTGTGAAACACCCACAAAAAATGTTTTGGGGATGTTTCAGCTATTATGGCGTTGGTTCCTTGCACTTGTCAATGGCATTATGCACTCAAAGCAGTACATTGAGCTGCTTGGCAGAAGACTTGTTTCAGTCGCGAAGAGGTTATTCCATGACAGATCTGGCATTTTCCAGCAAGATCTGACCCAATGTCATACTGCGAAAGAAGTCAAGAAATTTTTCAAGGATGATCAAATAAAACTCTGATCTTAAACCCAGTTGAGAACTTGTGGTCTATTTGAAAGCACCACCTGCATGGACTTGACTGCACCACCATGGAGAAGTTGATGTAGGCTTTAATAAGAGTGTGGTACAAAACCCTAAAATCCAGCAAGACTGCTTAGAATTTGTGGATTCAATGCCAAAATTACATCAAACTGCAGCTGAAGAATCGAGCAGGTTATATCATGTATTGATGTGAGTGTGTTAATACTATTCTTACAAAAAACTTGAACTGATTTTTTTTTGTGCCGTTTTTTTAGGTTTGTTTCAATTAATTTGCACAAGTGTGTGTGGGTGTATATATATATTATTAAAAGATAACTGCTGCAAATCTATTTGTGTGTTTCTTAAATAATTTGGATATGAAATAAAACCTACTTCAACAAAAACACTATTTGAAGGTTATTGTTTAACTCAGAAGCACCTAACATCTAAAGTCTCTAAATTATTTCTCTTAAAGTTGATCACAAGTGCAAGAAAAGAACATACATTCGTCTATGAAAGGAAGAAAAGTCTGAATGTCCCCTTTCTCTTCTTGAGAGGTCCTGGCAGCCTTCTCCTGTTTGCCACGCAACTTCTCAAAAACCCGTTGCTCACGCATCCGCTGAATGTCCCATCTGATACAAAATATTTATATTTTTTAAAATGAGAAATAAATGATGTGATATTCATAAATGTAAGACTAAATAATCCTAAGCAATCAAAAGCATTGTGGAGGGAAAGATTTATATGCAGGCTGTTAAGATTTGTTCCAAAGAAAACTGCACAAAAGAGAAAACCACATTTCAACTTTCCTGTAAACTAAAAACTACTCATTATTTTTCTCCATTTAGTTATGTCCTTAATTTACCTACCACGGCATTATTTACTCTGACATTTATGTCCATCTGAAATGGAGACATGCTCTGTTAGTGTGGCGATGTTGTTTGTGTGATGAGACTGCAGAAAAATTCACATTGCTGTGCCCAATGTGATCCTTAATAAATGAAAGAGGCAAGGAATGTTTCATGCTGTTTAATAAATACACAGCTATTCATTGCACTATGCAAACTGTAAGTGCAAAGTGCATTCTTGCATCAGACTAAAGAGCAGCAAAGAATGCCGAGGACTGTTTCTAGTCAAGAGGAAATAAACACTGTGGTGCTGCAAGCCACCTCCCTCCCTCTCATAGGGTACTCTAAATAATGTGAGATAATGTGAAATACTGCATGAATTAAACATTTTTAAGAGCCAAAATGTAACAGGTAAAATAAACATTAAAATACACTCCAATTCAAAATACATGAATCAAACAGTTTAAATACTTAAAATCTGCTTTGTTTATAAGATCCTTATTATTATTTTTCCCATAACAAATAAAAAAATGATCCAGAATTTTCTTATTACCAGCTGAACCTCATTTCATATATTCCTGCTTTGCCATTATGCAGAGGGTTAGAAGTTAAGTCAGATAATGATATGCCTCTACTGTCTTAGCGCTCCATGAGGTATTTATTTAAACCAAAGCACAGATGATTTGGACTAACTGATACATTTAACAACTCACCGTTTTCTTCTTTTTTCTTCCATCTCATGTTTTTGATGTCGCTTCTGGTATGCTTCATCTGTAATATTCTGTAAATTGAAATACAGTATTACAAAACTAGAGAGTCAAAGGAAAAAATAATGACAGTAAAGACATGGTCATTGTCTACAACCAGAAAAGTGATGCATTTCTGTGAAAATACTTGTGGAGGATGCAAAGGTGATGTTACCTTGATGTGATCTTGGTAGGCAAACGAGCAAAGATGTATTTCTTCTTCTCGAACATAGGAGGGCTTCCTTTTTATCATCATTGAGTTTAAGTTAGTTTGACACCATCCAGACTTTGACTTCATTAAAACAGAGTTCTATGGTGCTGGTAGCAAAGTGAGACTCAGCCAGTGGAGTGGAGCAGTACAGTTGCGTATCATCAGCATACGATTGAAGAGAAACATTGTGAAACTGGATGCAAGATGAAAGTGGCTTCTTATACAGAATAAACAGAACTGTGCCGAATACTTGAGGGATGCCCCAAGAAAGACCATCAACAAACACAGTCGGCATCAAATCAGTGAGATAGGAGTTGAACTACACTAGTGCAGGTCCAGAAATCCTGTAGAGGGGGTGTGTACTCTACGAAGGAACAGAGAGTGGTCGATGGTGTCAAATCCAGCAGACAGGTTCAGGAAACATCACCACTGTCAAGGGTAGATAATATGTCGGTGGTCACTTTAATTAAAATAATTTCAGTACTGTGAAAAGGTCTATATGCTGACTGAGCTTCAGTGACGGTTGTGCTGATGATACAGACTGGGTGTTAAAAAGCTCAACATTGAGGCAAGTGTTGAGTTGTCGTGCAGGAGAAACATGGCAGTCTCTTGTTCTCATACGACCATGATAAACTGATCGGTTGTATTTCCAGCTAGTGTTATGGGTGATGACATTTACTGGTACACTTTGATCGCGCCAATGCTGATCCTAATGCTGATGACGAGTCAGAGAATCTTCACAATGGCTGTGAATGTTCAAAGTACTACACACGGTGCAGAAGGGAGTGTGCAAATGATGTATGGAGGAAACATGATCCAGTAAATAGTTGACAACAACAACAGCGAAGCAGAATCTGTGTCAGAACTTGGTGACGAGGGACATGCAACATGAAGTGTTGATTGAGTGAAGCTCATACTTCCTCTTTCAAACTTGTAAAAAAGTTTATCAATGAAAAATGTGCTTTGTAGTGAAGGAGATGTAAGGGCTGAGTGTAACTTAAGCACAGAAAAACTGCACACTAATCATAACCATAATGCCCAAATAATTGGCTCTTTCTCTGGGTGGGACTGCATAGGATTCCTGTGAAGGATGCCCTGGCATGTACTTGTGCGCCATGGGAAGTGGATCTTTGTCATTGCTATGCCCTGTTTTGGATTCTTTGCTTTTATCTGGCAACATTACCTTCACAGTGAAATGTAACATGACACCTGAGGACCCTGTCAACCCAGTGGGACCCTCAACTGTGTGATGTTGCCCACAAGTCTTGATGATACTCTCTATAAACACTGCCTGGAGATTGCTCAAAACCAAAGTGACAAACAAGTGGGGTATTTTTCAGTGTTTTCCTGACAACCTCTGACCCTACTTCAACAATGTGAACCATGAGCCCATGCCCTTGCCACAATCAACTTTCCTGGAATCTAGATGACAAAGATGATTAGGTCCTGCCATGACTTCTTGCTGTGAATGACTGTGTAATGACAATTATCCATTGAAGGAAGGGCATTCAAGCCAGGGACCTGACTCCTATCCTTGTAACAGTAATGTGATCATAGATCAAGAGGGTGAAAGATGTCTGAATGTTGTTCACAAAAATGTGCTTTTGAATTTGTGACATGTGTGACTGAAGATATTGTTTAGGTTGAAACTCAGACCGTTTACAATTTACGATTCACCTGTGAGAGTCAAAATTTGATTTTGAAGTGTATTTTTGTCATTTGCATTTCACCCAAGTGTGTTCATTTTTCTGCCTCTATTTACACAATACACTGTTTGGTGTAGGGTTTTAAGTGTATTCTGAATGTAGACAGGCATACTATGCTGTTTTAACAGGGTTTAATAATAACAACAATTAAGGGCATTTATAATGTGCAGTACCAAGACAGATCGCACTCACTGAGCAGACCAGTAATGATAAATGAACAGATAGTAGACAATGACATACCTGCAGGCACAGAACATAAAGTATTGGATGGAGGTAAGAATGATACTATAAACAGCTGGATCTGTGTTTGATGGTTAACATGACAGACAGAATTACAAAGGAGTTAAGGAAAGTCAAATTCTTTTGTCCAGGACAACCAAACATTATATAATTTAATTATTATTTTAATTGTTTTAGAAAACAAATGCATGTACTGACTGTAGTTTAGCAACCTTTGCTTGTGAAAACAAGTAGCATAGCTTGGAGAAACAAAGTTGTAACACTTAAGGTCGTGCCATCTTCAAATGGAGAAGTTTATGTGTATCCACAAATGTGCACTAACACACAAATATTGTAGGTATCAAACTGGTAGACGCAGTTTCCCAACTCACCTCAGTGCCCTCAAGCTGGTACCTGTTTGTCAGCATTTTGATCCTCCACCCTGGTGTCTCCACTGCCCACACAGTAAACACACAGTAAACACACAGTAAACACACTAGATAATGCATGTTCTGTCAAAACTGCAAGTTTGGACTGGAGTGAAAAATCCTGTACAACTACAATCTTGCCAAAACAAAGTGGCCAGAGATTTACTGTTGTATTTATTTACAAGGAGCATTCAGTATTCAACTCAAGGTCAACAATGGACCTGGTGCAATTAAATAAACTTCATAAATTTTTGCTATGGCAGTGATAGACAATTGGAGTAACTTGTATTAATAGACATGGTTAAGTTGAGGTGTTGTGATGCATGGTCATATGACAATGTACTGTTGTGACACTTTAGATAAGGTTTTGAAACTTCACTCCCAGAAGGGTAAAAGTTTGCTGATTGCTGACGTCGAGTTAAAACTCTAGAAAGATTGATAATTCATGAAGGAAATCAATTATCTACTGAGTTATGTTTCCTGATGTGAAAACTAGTGATGACAGACATAAGGACCTATGCACACATGACATAAAAAAATACTCAAGTAAATACATGTACACACATAAGTATGCCAGACATCCAATTCAGTTCTGTGTTCTAGCTTTACATGACAATGTCTTGCATGTCAGTAGTTAGTCAACATACCAAACTCCCCTGTGCAGACCTCCTTTTCTTCTGGCACATCTATGGGATATTCAGGTGGCATATCCACAAAGCATGTAACAGGGTACAAACACTCTGTCCTGAGCACAGGAGATGGGTGTGGATCTTTACTTTCTTCTTCAGCCTTCATCTCTTCTTCGCCTTCAGACTCATCTACATCATTATCACTTCTCTCCTTTTCTTCTTGTCCGTGCTCATCTTCCACACTTTCACACTCTACTTCTGATTCATCATCACTAGAAGTTAATTCTGTTTCACATCTTTTGTCTGCTTGTGAACTCTTTTTTGTAACTTTAGCAGGTTTTCGTAATTTAACTTGCTGCCTTGCTTGGCGTTTCCTTCTAGGTGTAGCCTCTAGTTTCATAATCCTGGAAAACAGTTAACAAATAACAAAGATTAATAATAGTAATGCTTATAACAACAACAGAATACTTTTACACAGCTGAAATTTATGAGGTAGTTAAAGCCAATATGAAAACAAAGTTGATGGAATTGTCAACTTGAAAAATAGTTTTTCACCTGTACTTTTTGCCTCTCTCATGCCCACACTCATGTATACACTGTCTCATGTATACACACAATGTATACAAATACTACACATATCTCCCCTCCTTTCATACACAGAAACAAGTACAAAGTGGTTGTCTCAGTCAATAGCATTGATGAAGGTCTGTTTTATACTGAGATTCAGTTTTGCATACTGTGAAAAAAGTAACTAATTACTACAGAAGGTAAAGAGAAGATAAATGTGTATGATACACACATCTAAAATAATAAGCAGATTTATATAGCTCATTTTTCAACTGTGGAGTTGACTCAATGTGCTTTATAAAACGAGCAACATCAAAATGCACAAAAAATAAATGTTTAAACACTGACCAAACTTAAAAAAATTCTGTAGAGACATAGCAACTGACACAAAACAAGAGGAAAAAATATACTGCACACAAACATTCCACAACAACACTGCATCAACAGGATAACACCAAAGTTATACCTATACATGATACATACACTTTTAATATAGGTGTACAATGCATTATTAATGGTGAAATAATGAATGGCTTAAAGTTTCAGGTAGTGAGTATAAGGTGTTAACAGATCTGGATAATTTATAAATGGTATTGGTGGTCTTTTACAGTTTAGTATGACCTCTTGAAAAAGTGTCACAATTAAACTCTGTGTAGCCCTAAATCTATTATGAAATTTTTCCTTAAGAATATCAAAAATAACATTTTCTTCAGTTCCTTATCATTCAAAGAAAAATTTTATTGATACCCTGTACAAGTACATTTATTACTTTCTCTGCTACAAGCAAATCATAAAACACATCATGAATACAGTCAAATCTCGCTACTATGCCACACCGCTACTATGCCACACCGCTACTATGCCACTCTCGGTATTATACCACTTTTGCTCGGTCCTGACTATAAATTCAATGTAAAATAAATTTACTATGCCACCACCTACTCTCGCTACTATGCCACTATTGTGTGACTGTTAAAAGGCACAAGTTGTGAAATTCCGCGCAGTGCTCGATTATTATACTGTATGGTAGTGTGGGACATCGCAGTTAGGTGGGATGGAACATAGCACGCACACAGGGAGGGTGGAGGCTGGCGATAGGGGGTGGTGGTCGCTGGCCGGGTGACAGCCACGTGACAGAGGGAGAGCGGGAGGGGGTCAACTAGCGACAGGATGCAGGTGTGCGGATGTGGTTGGGAGGGGTGGAGGATGAAGAGGTGAGGGGAGAATGAGAGGAGACAGCTAGCACCAGCCGACGATTCTTGAGAGCTTTGGACGGACAGATAACTTGAGCAAATAAAGCCTTTTTTATGAACCCTCGCTACTATGCCACTCTCGCTACTATGCCACTTTTGCTCGATCCCGGTAGGTGGCATAGTAGCAAGATTTGACTGTATTTTATAAAATATATTACAATATATTAAAAAATAGATTATATTAAAAATGTAATTCTAATATTAGGAATTGTTTAACCTTTCCTAAATTTGGCATAAACATACATTTTTTTTTTAGCTTTTATTAGAATTGTATTTTATGAGCTTCTTGTATTAGAAAAGTGGGACAGAATCATTCACTGATAAAAGAATTATAGGACTGTTCTTACTTCTTATGCTTGTCAGGAGGTACCTGTGGTGGTGTCTCTGTGATCTCTTTAGCTATCTGGGCCTCAAGTAACTCCTCTTTCTGCTTCATTAGTGACACCCTCCTCTCCACTTTTTCCAGGCGGCATTGTAACTGAGAAAAAAGGATCAGTAAACCATTTAAAAATATCTGATGATGTCAATACATTTTTGTTAAAGAAAGTTTACTCGTTAAGGCACAAAGCTTTGTGGAAATTCAGCTTTTAGGGGTGCACCAGTCTATATAGTAATTACTGGCATTTCAACCTAAATATATTCAAAATATTTTTTTGAGTGGGTAAATTCTACTAAATGTGTAAGTATGCAACATTTACATGTGATATGCTGATTTTCTCTTTATCTGTTATAAGAGGCCTATCTTATTTTAACTGTTTTATAATTTTATATTTTTACATGATCTTAAAGGCAATCTTTTGTCATTTTTTATTATGTTTATAAAAGACAAATCTAATGATTACAATATTCAGTCTCACATTCTGAGGTACATATTAAGCATTTTAGTGTATATCTATATGTATCCAGAAAGTGTTCAGCATCTAGTGGTGCCAGATTATTCAGTTAATTTTTTAAAACTGTAATAAAGTGTTTAGCAAACTAAATTTAAAAATGCTTTTGATAATAAAGTTGACATAGTAAACTTTTTACAAATTTGTGGACATTTTGAAGTTCTGATAAATAGCAATTCCAACTGTTCACCAACATGACCTATGCAAATCTAAATTAATGAGTGGGACATTTAAAGGAATGTGACCTACTAAGTCCCAAATTACTACCACTGCTAAAAGTTCTTTAGTTAGATACTGCTTAATAAAAATCTTTCCTACTGAGTTCTATGTATGCAGCATTAATGTCTCAGTAAAAGTAAATTTGTGTTACTTTAACATAGTTTTTAATTTTATACATTTGAATTAAATCACACCTCAGTCTAGCCTACTACTTTAGATGAATGCAAACCGGAATAACTGAATCTTTCCTTTAAGACACATTTTCACACTTTTTTCAATAACTTACTTTCACATTATGTTATTACTGACTAGCTTTTTTAGAACGGACGCCAAACTGCATTTGCATATTTTAAGTGCGGTCGCTTGAAAGCCTTATACAGCTTCCTAAAAATATCCAGGTCTTGATTCCAAAGTGAAAGTTAGCGTTGCATAGAATTAAGCACAGGTCTAAGAAGAAATACTTTTGAAAGCAAACAAACTCCATTTTATTACTGGAAAAACGTATCATACCCTTTGCTTTGAGTCTCACATACACAAGGATACTGCCAAAACAGGCTTTCCACTCGCAGTGAGCAGAGACTAAAGAATGTTGAAGCCTGTCACGCATCCCCCCTGCCCCTCCCATGCTTGTGATCCATTACACAAGGCCCGATCACTATGCTACCAAAGCGCATTTTTAATTTCGTGCATTAAAACAAAAGAATACAGGAACTTGTGTAATTAAATCTGATCTCTTACAAAAATCGCCACATCCCAACGCATTTGTTTTTGATCAGGATCACAGAACTCGCACACTCGATAAATTTTACGTCGGGAAAACATTTTTAAGGCTTTAAAGGTCGTTCACCTTCTGAAGAAACTCTTTTCCCCATCTGAAATCCGAGTGGAACGGAAAAACTATTTGTGTGATGAATTTCAGCATTTCTTTAGTTGGTATAAGCCCACCAATTCTAGTTTGCAAATGGCCGGCGAAGCTTGTTGAGCAGACGACCGGCCATTAGCGACTCGCACACAACAAAGACAGCGCAACATGTCACATGATTGGTCATGTGATCACAACGACCCCCCCCTCCTTGCAGAAGTGACGTAAAAAGACAAACGTTTCTTCATTAAATGTTTTCTTGTGACAAATGGAGACTAAATTTACTAACCATATTTGATATTTTCCTTAATTCTGAGCTTAATAGTAACGATGATAATGTTAAAAAAACAGATGATTCAAAAAGTGGAATGAAATAAGCGTATTATCAACAAATACCCCATTCGGGCCTATGTTGAGATTATTCGGTCACTTAAATCCACACTCAGTTTTCCGAAATAGCAAATGTAGTACCGACTCAGTCGCTTATATGTGCGAAAAAAAAGTCGCTACTGCTTTTTACCTACCGAGGTTATAATGACACATGGTGCACGAACCCAAATTTCATAGTATTCTCTGAATTCCAGCACATCAAAGTCGATACTATAGTTAAAAGGTAAAATCACCTGCACTCTATAACCGAAACTTTTAAAAGTAATTTTTCTTAGTGATTTTGCATTTAGGTTCTTAATCCAATAATACACAGACTAAGCCTGCCATCTCCGAAACGCAAGTCAAAACAAGAAGTCGGCCATTTTCACTCCAACAGTAACTTTTTGACATCTCATTGTCAGTACTTACAATATGGGTTTAACACACCTAAGTAAATTAAGATCTGTAGCACTTACATCGTCTTTTTCTTTTCTTAAAACTCCGATTTCCTTGTCTTTGGACGTTAAAAGTTCCTGCTGATGTTGAATGAGTTCAATGTGAATCAACAGCAGATCTTTTAGTTGTTTTAATTCTTCCGATCCCTGATCGTTGCTTGCTGAGCTCAGCATCTTCCCTGTCATACGTGACAACGACTCATCTGATGTAACACCATTGAGTAAAGCAGATTCTCTATGGACACGTTTTAACTGTCCTTCCTTTTCTTTGGCATACTTCAAGCTTTCTTGAATAGCAAGCGACAGCTCCATTTCAAAATCCCCATTTTCACAATGGGTTTTAGTGGCGACTCGTCTCCGCGGCAGACTGTGTCTTCCTTCGGAGCGGTATTTGGATTCCATTGAAAGGTCCGATTTCATCGTATCTCCGGTCATAGGATACGTTAATGTTTAACGCAACACTAAGTTGTAAGCAATGTTTCACAAATCAGGCGGGCCTTCCATTGAAGTGTTTGTATGCTTTATCAAGAGGAAACCGGTTGTGCGTGTTTTCTGTACCTCACAAACTGAAGAGTTCCATTGTCGATAAACAAAACGTGATCCAAGCCCCTCGCAAGAAGAGCCGAGAATTTAAACTTTTAATACGTCCATGCATACTTGCATACTCTTCTCGTATAAGAATGTAAACTCATTTACTTTCTCCCTAATATCTATGCAGACGAAAGCGTCGTCAACAATGGAGTCTGTGTATGCGAAGCTGGCGGTAATATTCTTGACTTGATCTAGATTCTTGACTGTTAAGGTTAGGATCGGAGTCGTGTACAGTGCACTGACCCCGTGAAACAATGCAAGGCACTGATACAAATACAATAGTGAATAGAAAAATATTACAAAGCATTATATTTCCAACACAAAACGCTATTTCACGGCAATTACAAGACTCGCTTAGTTATTTAATTTGGGATTAAGAACGCATTTAATTGAGAATATTTTTAAAGAGTACATTATTGTACTTTATTGCCGAATGGTGCACAATACATCCGTTTGTTGTAAACGATCGCACGAGTAGAGAAGACTGCTAAAAATTTTCCTGGAGCAAGCCTCTAATTTGTGCCTCACATCTGACAGATTCAAAGAAAAGGGCACCGAGACGAGAATAATTAAAAATCAACAGCTCAAACAATCTAACATCAATGTGCATATATATATACTTTGTTGACACACATATATAAGCGCATGTGTGTACGCTGTCCATCGCTTTCTATACTTATTGTAAATCGCAGTTGCAATTGCAAATTGAATTGATGCAGGAGACAAAATTATACAAACCTGAACATGCATGACCTCTTGAGACAAGTAGCAAGAGGACATGATCAGTCAATGTATATTATTTGCAGTCTGCATCTCGCCGATGACGCTTGTGTTCTCCTGTAAAACTATTCACACACACACACAATGCAAATGTGTACATAGTAAGTTTGATGGCAGACAATCCTTTAAAATAACAGCAGATTTGATTTTACCAAAATAAAACACAGTGTAAAAGCTAGACTGTCCATTCCATTTACATATTCCTTTAGATACATTTTTGTGCAGCACAGATCCTGAAATCCATGGAGAAAATGTTAATATTTGTAATTTTTAAATAAAAATGTCTGAAGTGGTTTATTTGTTTAATCCTAAGCAGTCTGATGAATAAAAATTTAGTTGGTATAGGTTTTATGTTCGAAATATTTTTTTCAAAGACTATCTTATTTAGCTTCACTCCACTATTGCAGGTATACTGACGCTATCGAATTTACCAGACAATATAGTGACTAAAAGTGTCGACGCTTACAAGCGAAATGTGCAGTATTAAGGGATCGAGTTAGAAAGCCGCCGCTCACGGGCAGGGCTAACAAATCCTCCAAAATGATGCTAGAATTTAGTGAACACAAATCACGCGAAGCTCAAGTCAGCTGCCATTCAACAAATCGCAGTTGTATTGAGCGCCGTGCGGATTGGATCGCACGTGTTCCCACTTTCTTTCTAGCCACAAAAGTGCGGGAACTGTTGAAAAGACATTCTTATGTAACTTATCCATGTCTAGCGCTAATGTAGCGTGCCCGTTAGATATGTCACAGCACTTTCTGTATGTGACATCTTGCGTTAGTGTAGCATTCCTAGAACTTGACCAACGCGTTTGAGACCCAACCGAATGCAAAGGCATGTTGCGCTAAAAGCCTCCCCCCCAAAAAAAAACAACAACAACAACAAAACAAAACAACAAAACAACAACAACCGATTTTTGAGAAATTCAAGGTTGTGCGGTTTCTGAGGTATAAATAGTGGAATTATAACTATTAATTATTACTAATTAAGTGTAATTTATGTAGCCATGAACCACGCACATGTAGGAGCATGAACAAAAATTAGGTTAATTTGTAGTACTGAACGAACAGAAAGATGGGCAACGATGAGGATGAAGAAAAAAGAAAAAGCTCAACAGTAATCAACAGGGATATCAGGCACGGCAGAGTAGCAGACTTATCAAAAGATATAAGAAGAGTGGATAGGAGGAGAGACAGAGAATGGGTTAATATAGTGGGTTGTGTTTAAAAGTAGTGCTCACGAAAAAAAATGGTGTTTAATGCACGTTTAATAGACTCAATGGTGGGTAATTGGGGGGGGGGGGGCGAGGTATAAAAGGAAGGGAGCTTCACTGGTTTTCTGCACGAGAGCTAACAAGCTGTTGACTTGATCTTATTGTTTCTGTGACAGGAGTAAACGGCATGCGCTGGTCAGACCAAGAGCGGACTAGAATGCAGGGGAGACATTGCGGTTCAGAGAAATAGGCAAGACAAGCCCCTTAAAGAAATTAAAGCAGAGCACAGACAGCTTGTATTGAATGTGAGCACGAACGGACAGTGCAGAATGAAGAAGTGACATGGTTGTACTATTTGTTGTTGTTGTTGTTGTTGTTGTTGCTGCTGTGAGCATCAAACGTGTAGCAGAATTCTGTACTTTCTGAAGTTTGTGAAGAATGTATGCAGGGCTTATATACAGCTTGTTTGTCAAGGATGGTGTCATCAGTGACAATGAAGTCCATATTCCATTCAGACGACGCAAAGGGAAAGCTGACCTCACCAACATTGGTGGTGATGGGTAAATATAGTCCGATAGTCGTTGGTCCATTTTATCGTTTCAGGAGAGGTCTTGATTTGTTAGGATTCAACCTTATTAGAAATCAAGACACTGGGGCATAATCGTTGAGAGTTTTACGAAGACTAGCTTCCAGTTGATCAATGGATGGTAAGTGGTACAGTGCACTATTTACACACGCTTTCAAATTCATGACATTGAGGAGAACACTATTCGGAAAGTACGGGACGAATAAAAACGTTGAGAGAAACAATACTTTGCGCCTGTGTATTTTCTAAGCTGACCAGCACTCGGACAGCGTGAGGCACACACACGGTTCTGCATACCAGGGTTATTTTACGTTTCTAATGTTGCGTCTTTTGTTTTGTTTGTTGTTGTTGTTTTATAAATTTTATCATCCAAGAGAAGGAAATATTGAATGTTTTCATTAGTTATCGGGTTTTTTTTTCATTTTACTTTTAGTGACTTTAATTTATTCTCAAAGGCCGAATTAGGGGAGATAACCTATAGTTTACTGTTACCCGTCACTCTTGATTTGGCATTTAAGTCTCATACACAATTAAATTTAAAAATTTAATATTGCATTGTCACCGTAAATGACACTTTTTCGGTGGAAAGGTAGTCCAGTGTAAATGAAAGTGTTCTCATTTAAAAAAAAAACCTATATATAGGCTGTAACTTTCAAATATTAGCGAGTCAACAGGGGCTGGGAACCAATTAAATCTATTTCCTTTATTTCTTACAGGGAAAAAATATTTGGGATAACGAATAACTTTCCAGAACGGAATGTGTTCGTTAAGCGTTCCACTGTAGATGATTTTTTAAAAAGTGTGCATTACTTCCTAATAGAAAAAGTTTTTTTAATCAACTTTTCTGCATATTATTTAATTTTTGAAAAATTTAGTAATTATGTGATTGAGTATAAATATTTTTTTTTTCCTTTTCATGACAACAGCTCGTGAGACACTGAATATGATTCATCCACTGTTGAAATTCCATCCGCTGTCTGAAGCTTCAAAACAATCTAGGACAAAGGCTCGTCGATGCCAATGGACTAATTTAATATTCCTTTGAAATAGTTTAAAAAAAACACAAAACTGCGGTTTTAAGTAATTTACCAGTGTGACTCAATTTTGTTTGATGTAACATTGTGGCTTTGTAGCCGAGTGGTGGGGGTTGTGGTGTGGCGACAACGTACTTCCAACACACAAATAAAGGCAGGGACAGTGAGCAGGTGTGCGACCCTTTAATACACGGGCTTGTACAATGGCCAAAGCGGTGTTGCATCGCCATAGGCTCTAAAAATCAGACTGTCTCTTCTCTGTCACATGTCTGCGCTCCATCTCTGATGCGCCGACGTCTTCGCTGGTTTCGGCTCATCTCGGAAGGCTAACTTTCCGCGATGCTCCTATACTGCCGGGGCAGTTAGCAGCTTTAACCCGAGCCAATCACTGCCGTGTATTCTCTCTCGCGATGCTCCTATACGGCCGGGCATTAGCATCTTTAACCCAAGCCAATCACTGCCGAGTATCATCTTTCGCGATGGCTCAGCAGGTCCCACCAATAACAATCATCCGCCGGCCCTTGCAAAAACTAACAACAAGCGCCGGCCTATCGGCCCCTTACATCCCCGCCGACCCTTTTTCTAACAGCGTCCTCACCGATAAGCTTTAGCTAGCAAGACTAGGGCCGATATACAAGCTCAGCTAATTATGCTTGCCACCGGGGACCTCCAATATTTTAAACCTCAAAAGAAGAGCTGTTGCTGCCGAGATGTGCATGCCATCAAGGTTTTAAGCAACGCGCCTGGTCACACCAGCAGCTGGTATTATTCACCCAGCAGATTTGCCTTTAAACAAAATATCTGAACTTCGCCTAACCGCTGAATCTGGCCGACTGATTATCGTTCTCTCTGCTGCTGGGGCACGATGATATATATAAGGGCAGGCATTCCGTCAATCTGTCCCGTGTGTCATTCCCGTCAATGGCATTTCGTAGTCACAGCAGTGGGAAAACGAAAAGAAAATGAACAAAATAAACAAACTAATCAATACTTACAACATATGTACGTGTTATCTACATTGTCAATGCATAGTGTCACACAAAACAGTTTTCTACACGTGTGAGTTTCATGCCTAACTGCAACCCGCTGCGATCTGCGCGGCTGAGGTACTACAGGCACTGTCACTTCTGGCACCACAAGCACTGTCACTTCTGGCACCACAGGCACTGTCACTTTTGGTATCACAATAGTTCTGGCTTGGGTGGGAGAGTAGCATACCAAAACGGCGTTTCTGTCACTGTCGTTGTCCTGACAGTTCGGTGCCTCCGGCAGTTGAATGTCCTCTAATTGAGAAGACGGCTTCGCTGCTATGATGTCGTTCCTATCGAGGGTGAGTGCAGGGCCCCAAACAAAAGGCCTGTGTACACAGCACTGTAATCCCCAAATGGCCGGTGTGTGATATTACAGGTACTCCAGCTGCTTCGCCCATGGAATATATCCCGTTGAAGTCCTGCTTGACACTGCCGTCGTTGTGGTTGCCGTGGTGTGGTCGGCGCGACGGTAGCGCCATCTGGTCTCGGTGAGGGCAGTCTGTGATGTTCACGATGGTGATAGCATTGGTGATGCAGTTTGGGCATCGGCCCGTGCAGACACGTGGTTGCGGTGTGGTTGGCAAAGTCCCCGCAGTTGCAACACCTGATTGTTTTGAAACTTTTTCCTTGAAATCGGCCGGCGATCACTACCCCGGCATTCCACTCTTCCGACACCACAGACGAATGTTGCTTCAACGCCTTTGTATGACGGTCTGGATTCAAATTATACCACTTCACCTTTGCCTAGGCTTCGAAAGCCTGCTCTGTGGATAACTGACTAGTGGACGTCTTGACCGCCATGATCAGGTGTGGTGAACCCCAATCCCTTTGCCACGTTAAATTACCCGCAGAAACCTCGCCTTCTGCCCCCTCCACCATCGCTGTCATGGGGATATCTGGATTTCTGGCCCTCCCGTTGTCTTGTCTGCTGTCGTCGCAGATATTTCTGTTTGTGCTGACAATCAGCCTCGAAGGGGGAAATCACTTTGGGTTTTTTTTATTGTGAAGCTGGGAGGCCGCCTCCATCTCCAGCTGTCTGACTCGTGTAGTCACACGATCTATCTCATCTTCCCTGTCATTACACATCTCTGTCTCTACAAGTCGTTCCGTCTTAAGGATAACGACAAAAGAAGACTCATAGTCAGCCAGATGTCACATCGAATATGGTAATTTTTAAGCCCTTTGACAAAGCGGGTCGCCAGGTGGGTATTGGACACGGCGTCGCTCTGCAGGCTGTTCGTTTTCGCCAGTAAATTCCGGAGCATCGCGGCATATTCGATGACCGCCTCCTCACGCCGCTGTCAGCGGTTATAAAAACTGGCAATGACATCGACAACATCTTTCCGCTCGCTGTATGCCTTCATCAGGACATCCAAGATCTTTTCCGGCGTATCTATCATGTCATGAGGGAACATCAGAGCTCGCGTCTGGCAGGTCCCTCAAGCGCGCTCAGGATATAACCACACGCCGCATTCTGAGGCATCGGGTTTATGGCGAGAGCTAACTCGACCTAGCTGGAACGAATTGACTTTTGCTGTGGGGTGAAATGACCTATGACCGTGACATATGTATCAAAGAGACTAGTGCTGTTTGTCTAGTAGGATATATCCACTCTCCGAATGGAAGCTGACCAACATACAAGGGTCGTTTAGAAAGTTTTAAGCCCCACCCAAAACCATAGCTGAAACTTTTTTGTAGTGGTAACACACAATCACTTCTTATAAAACTAGAAAAATTAATATAGATTTCTGTTTTGTGTGGGTGAGGCCCATACGAAGGTGAAGGGTAGTGCGACAAATCTCAAAATGGACAAAACAGGGGCCCCAGCAGTCATAAAGTATGCAAAACAAAGGTATCACACCCAAGAAAATCCATGACATGGTATAGACACTTGCTGAGGACTCCTCTTCCTATGCAACTGTTAAGAAGTGGATGCTGAATTCAAGCGTGACAGGGTCAGGTCGTCCAAAAATTTCAACCACTGATAATCGTTAATGCCATTCACCAAATGGTTTTGGATGACAGAGGTCTTACTGTCCAGCAGACAGCTAAGTCCATAGGCTTTAGTTCTGGTTCAGTCCACACTGTTTTAATTGAAATCCTGGGGATGAGCAAGCTGTCTGCAAGAAGGGTCTCAAGAATGCTAACGCCAGAGCCATGCTGACATTTCCAGAACACTTCTGACTCACTTTAAGGCTGCCCCTGAGAATTTCTACCACAGATTAGTAACTCAAAATGAAACATGGGTTCATCACTTCGAACCTGAATCAAAGATTCAAAGCAAACAGTGGAAACTGGTTCTCCACCTCCAAAAAAACTGAAGCAGGCAGCAAAGGTTGGCAAGGTGATGGCTTCTGTAGGCGTAATCATGCAAAAGGGAAGAACTATTAATGGATAGCACTATGCATCAGAATTAGTCAAGTTGAAATGCAGAGGGAAGCTGAAGGCAGATGTGCTCTTGCTCCAGGATAATGCACCCGTTCACTCTCCTCAGGTTGCAGTAGTTGAAACAGCCCCTTACTCACAAGACTTATTCCATCTCACTTCTACCTGTTTCCTAAACTCAAATCCCACCAATGAGGTCGCTATTTTTTGAAACAAGGATGAGGTCACGTGCAGTGGAGGAATTTTTGATACTCCAGGATGCCCCCTTCTTCCATGATGGGACTGCAATGCTTGAACATCGTTGGACCAAGTGCATTGATGTCAAAAGGGACTATAAAGAAAAGTTGTAAAAAACTGTCTCGTTTCTGCAACTCCTTCTGGGTGAGGCTTAGAACTTTTTAACGACCTTCAGTGTTAATAGATTTATCAGTGTCTTAATTTTTAGAACATTAATGTTTGAAAAATATCCGATAAAATTTACTCTATTTGCTGCGTGGATACATCACAGTGACAACATGATCAAACATTGCTTTATTAACAAAAAATATTTTTTATCAGAAGAATCAACTTTTTTCCCAACATGATAAGCGCTGTTAATTTTTACTTCAGTTTGTCTTATGCTTATATAATCTTATTTTTCAACTGATAATCTTTATTGAGTAGTCCTGTAACCTTTAGGTTGTTGTGAAGCAAGACTAGATTTATTCTGTGGACATTGTTTTTCCTTTCTCTCTCTTTTTTTTCGTGTCAAGACGACAACACCTGCTGCCTTTACTTCTCCAACTCCTTAAGAAATTTGTTTTTAATACTTTAATCAGCAAACATCTTGGATACAAGACACAATTTTGTGACAGCCATATGTTTATGCAGGCTCAGCAGCAGGTGTTGTGCTACTGGAGCAATTTTGTTGTTTTCCCAACTCCACTAGCATATCTCTACGAGATGTTAAAGGAACAGAAGGACTTCTCCAATAATGAACATCATTTCCATAAGCTGTGTAGCGTCTAGGCCCATCTGGACCCATTAAGGTTCTCAGAGCAATGTTTCGTTCTAAAAGTTTGGTGTAGAACTCTGCTCCTCCTTCAGTGTATTCTTTGCCTAGCTTGCCTGCCTGCCTGTCCACCTTGCGGTCTCTGTACCATGAATAAGTATCTGATGCAAGGCAATATACTATAGCTCCTATGCCTGTAAAGAATCCATATAGAATAATACGAGCAGGCAAAGTTGTTCTTTGGGGCAATCGATTTAGTCTGTTTACTGCAAACCCAAGCCAGTATGCAATAAATGCACTTCCCCCAACAAATAATCCTCGCAAATGTACATGGTGAGTATGCAAGTAGAAAAGTTCTCGAGCAATAGCAAACTTTCGTGCTTTTTCACTCAGGACCAGTGATTCTTGAAGGCTACGCCCAGCTGGAGTGTTCCAGTCTATAGGCTTATTGTTAATTGTTATTTTCTCTTTGTCAATGTCATCAACTGACCGATACATGAAGTTTATAGGGATTCCAATGATTCCCCCAGGCTTAGTAAAAGTGGATCCCCGATGAACTATATCTTGGCCATAGGCACTAAAAAACTCCACGTTGGCTTCACTGACTGGATCCCATCTGACTTTGTCCAAGATCTGTGGTAAAGAGCAACAGAGCAAACTGCCAATGAACTTGATATTTATAGCATTCTGCTCTTTTTACAAGTTTTTGTGTTTCACAATATACAGGGACTGGTTAAAAATGTCAACAAAAAGTCATGGAAATTTATGATGCTATCAATGTCACAAAGGCCACTGCCCAAAAATCCCAGTGGCTATTATGAAACACAAATACTTAGCAACTTGCCCTATTGGATTAATAAAGTTGTATTGTAATAATGGGTTATGTGGACACAGAGGCTGGAAACATAAAGGGAGAATGATAAGATGACAGAAAGAAACAATAGATAAGAAGATGGAAGCTGATGGTGACTGCAAACATATCTGAATATTGTCAGTTCTAAATACACATCTATCCTTTCTAAGTTTATTACACATAAAGTGTTTATACCTTAGATAAGAAACATTTCTAAGGGTTTATGACCTATAACATAAATGCAATCTCCTATTCAGAAGCAGGTGGAAGGGAACTAGTCAAGTATCTGGCCCTGAAAATGGGTGCCATATTATTTGCAGAGAAAGAATAGCATGCCCAAGATGAGATCTAAACACAGGACAGCTGATAAACACTTAGCTGGTGCACTAGGTTGTGTCATTTAAAAGTTCAGCAACATACAAATGTCATGCATTTTGGAATCACTAAATGTAAAAAATTTATTTGTTTAATGTAAAGATGTTGTAGAAAAGCATGTGAATACACTTTTAAGCATGCCATAATAAAACATATTTGAGGAAAAATATGCATAAATCTAGAGCAAAAATTCTGGTTCCAACCTCTTGCCCAATCCTTTTACAATCTGCATCCACACTTAAAGGCTCCCCATTTTCGTACATTTGCAGAACCTGCATGTATCGCTTCAGACCCCACTGATGTGGATAAATAACAGCCACATAAAGCCCAGCTGTGCCAACAGCAGCCACATACTGCATGTTGGACTTCAGAATTGTCAGAACCATCCTAAAGACTTGTCTTCCTGCCTGCAAGAAGATTATTAAGAACTGAAGCTACAAAAGCTCAGATAAAAATACATAATAAAGGCAATAAGCTTATGCAAATTAGCTCTAATGATTCACTTTCTTATCTCTATTCCCCAAAATGTAATTTATTGAGAAAAAAAATTCAGTTTAAATATCTAACAGAACAACTAGCTTACCTACTGTATGATAAACACTTCAGCCTGACAAGAAGCTTCTAGATACTAGTTGCTTGCAGACTTACAGAATCAAAGTAAAAAATAAACAGTACTAAGTATACAGCATTTTGGCAGAAAAATTCGGTAGAGTCTTACTGGAAATCTAATTCTCTTATTCTTCAAATGTTTTTTTTAATAAATCTAACAATAACCAATATGCACCCTGAATATAAATTATTGGTCATACACAGCTCGATCGGTCAACTCGCCAGAAATACGACTGCTTGGGAGGCATATAATACGGGAGCCACTTTACACCTGAATAAAAACCCCATAAATAACCGAGGGTTTTGGACACCTCCAAACACAAACTTAAAAAGACCTGGAGCGAAGGATGAACTTCTTAAAGGCCATTAAGCTAACAGTAGCACTACCAACCACTCATCGAAAACAGAGGATATTGATGAAAAACAATAAGAAAAAGAAGAAGATACTTTATTAAGCAAGAAATCATATTACAACCACTGCTCAGGACAGTGTTATTGACTCGGGTACAACCATGGACGTGGGTACAACGACCGAATCTCCCTGGACGTAGCAGTTTTCAGTAAATATTGCCATTGCTTGGCAATGTTTATTCTTCCTACGAGCGCATCTAAAACTTCCAGTAGACTGCTTCATAAACATAACAAATGTGTGTTGTAGAAATAAATCCATAAACTAAATTTTAAAGAAAAAATGCACCATTTCGGCTACTGTAGCTGAAAGCAGTGGACTACAAGGTGTTTCTCAAGGTGTCCTCGCGGAATCGAACTTCCGGTTCCGAGTGTCCTTATTTGGGAAAAGTCGGCAAAGTCCGGCAAAATCCGTCAACTCCGAAGTCAACACAGGAAGGAGGCTGTGTGTGTGTGAGATCATCAGCCTTGTGAACAAGTGATAAATCTGTTATGGCTTTTAAGGCAGTTCAAATCGCGATAATTTTATACAGCGGTTTTGTTTTACAACGCAAAGTTTAAGCTGTATAGTTTCTGCTGCTGATAAGGACATAAATGGCATTCTTTTCGAGACTGTTTAGCAAGCGGCGCTCTCGCCGCTATGAGCACCGCACTGAAATTGGACAACCACCTGAAAAGAAAAAGAATGTCCTGCCTTGTACAATTGTTTTGTTGGACGACACGGAAATAACTGTGGACATACCGGTGAGCAGTTATGTGTATATGTAGTCACACTTTTAATTTTCCAGTTTGCAGTTTTATCAACTTGCAAAAAAGACTGCACTTCGCAAATGGCCTAATGTGAAGTGCGCGGTCCTTTTTAGTTTAGAACTGCTTATTTTGTTATCCACTCCCAGGACTTACCGCGCAGATTTTGGTTCTATGTTTACCCCAAGGGCTATGCAATTGATAATTCGGAATCGGCTCATTCAATAGCAGTTTACAGTTGATCAGTCCAGAAACTGATAATATTATTAAAATATTATTACCTGTCATTTTATGAGTCCCATGAAGTCGATACTCACTATAGAAGCGCATTTTTTCTTTTAAAAAACTGTCCATGAACTAGACAGTTCAGAACCAAATTTATATAAATATGTGTTTAACGTTAGGTAGCCTACATCATACTTGTCATGCCTCTTTGAGGCCCAGCTCAACAAGGCAGGAAAAGAAAGAAGAAAAGTTTGTTTCCATCAACCAAAATGTGACTGATGAATGTATGAGTGGATAAAATGACCTCCCAATTGCAGCAGGGATTCATTGGGGTATCACTTTTCAGTTTTTAAATCCTTTTGGATTCTGTCAGTTTATTGGGTAAAGGTTTGATCTTGAGAACAAATGCTAGCAGGAACTGGCACTGTGGGAGCAAGCTCACCAGGGATGATAGGACACATCAAAAGGAACAAAACTAAAGAATTGATTTCATCATTACAAGTGTTTATTTTTGGAGATATGGTACTTGCAGAAATCATAATTGTGCAGATGACTCTCTCCCCTACAAAACAAATCATGGAAACTATGTTTTAATTTGCTGTTGAACAGGTCACAAGTGAATAGTGTATCCACTGTCAAGGAACTTGGTGTTTTAGTTCGATTCTGGGTAACCAGTTTATTCAGCACTGCACTGAGAATTATCTTTAAGAAAACCTTAAGAGAGATTTTTATGAAGCATTTTTCCAATTTAAAGTAGTCTTACTGTGCTGTACAGAAAAACAAAATCCAAAGTAAAGCATACAAATATACTCAAATGTAGAACACTGACATAGACCAAAACATATGAACAAGAAAATATAAAGAAATACATTAACACTACATCAGAAGGAGCTTGTGCTTGTGTTTCAGTAGTGAGCACCAGCTGTTGTGTAAAGAATGGATTTTGTTTTCTGCAATTAAAATGTGACAATGCTCACTGTGTTGACAAAAGCATGAATACCACTTTGTGACAGACTGCATTGTACATTACTTTTGTTGGTTTTTCGGATCACTAGCTAAGCCAGTATATTGGTTTTATACTCCCATGACCACTTAAAGTGTGGACGTTTTTTGATAGCATTTTTTCTACCAGGTACTTAACATGCATTGTTTATTTTTTTATGTAAGTGCTGACCAGTTGTTTTCAGATTGCATGGAGAAATTATTTAATAGATTCTTTGTTTATACCTTGGAAAACTGCAAAACAGCCAGTAAATTATTCTTTGCACTCTGGAATTTGCCCCAGTTTGCACCTTCCAGCTTAATGTTGCTTAGTTTTCTTAGCGGTTAGTAGGTTGCAATGATCTCTCTTATTGAGACGGGTGGGGCTAGCTTACCTTCAATGTGCTGTAATGTATGTTTCCCTTTCATATCATTAAAACCAGCTTGAAAATTCAAATGCTCGAATAGCAAGAGATTAAGAAGTCTTATTTTAAAGTGTTGCACTTCTATCTCAGAAACGAAACTTGGCAGGCTTAGTGTGGAAAAGATCTGGTGGATATATTCTATTTAACAAAAATATCAGGAAAGCTCTGCCTTAGCGTTGGTTTAGTATGTCACAGATCTTAAGAGGGCCTTTCACTCTATGCCCTTCACAATGTCATAGGCAAAAAACATCCTATAAACAGCACTCATTAAGTTAAGCAGACTTTCTCTGCTACAGTATAGGCTTTGCTCAATAGCATGAAATCAAGAAAACAACAGCGATTGTTATAAGAGGAATCAGGGCTTCTGCTTACGCAAAAAATTGCGTACAGTACGCATTAAAAGTTCGGAGGACCCCTTCAATTTTCGTCAATGGGATCCCCTCCAAAGTTGGGCTAAGAACAGGGACCCCTTAAAAATCTGAAGAAGGGGTCCCTGGGACCCCAAAGAATTTAGCCTTAGCAGAAGCCCTGGGAATTATAATGAAAATGCTGTTTGGTTGTGAGAGAAATGTTAATAACAAATAGGTGTGCATAATACTGTGTGGACTGGTTATAAAAGGAATGTAATAAATACTTTATGATTGTAGAAGGGGATTGAACCTGCTGCTATTGAATGATTATTATTGTTTGACATCACAGTTTTGATACCATTCTAGGCAGCATTTAAAACAATGACATAGTTGTAAGTTGTTTGGATGAATGGATAGCTTGTGTGTAATGTTCTGCATGTCCTATGTTGGTAGCAGCCAGTCCTGTATGTAGCTCTCGCTTAGTAAAGTTTGACTGTAGGGATCTTTTCTCTTTTTCAGAAAAAATCATATGGCAGTGTGTTAATGGAACAAGTCTTTTATCATCTGGATGTTCTGGAGAAGGACTATTTTGGATTACAGTATACAGATCATCACAATGTTAATGTAAGTCTAAGATGTCATCAGACTGTTAGATACATGTCACTGTATCAGAAAAAATACTAATATGAGGAATTATTAAAATCCTGTGACATAAATTATTGAATTTTTAAAAAAGTCACTATTAGAAAAAGTTGTTTTTCCTGTCTGACGTGCTGACATGGAATGTTTCAGTTGAGGTCTTTCTTGCTTGCTGGTGTTAAGCTTTCATGTGCTATCCGTAGCTTAGAATTAATGTCATTCTCAGGTGATTTGTTATCAGGAACTTAACATGTCATTATAGACCAGCCTGTCATGTTGTCAGGGATACTGATGCTTCTGTCAGCTTGCATGTTGTCAGGGGCCTGGCATGTTGTGGTGATACATCAAATTTAATTCATTCTCTTGTCAGTGAAAAACAGTCTACTGTCCTTTACTACTGGGGTAGATTTTCAGTATTTCTGTCTCAAAGGCTGCTAAAGGGCCAGTGATTGGGAAAATGACAAGCTACAAAATTTGGAGTGGAAATCTGTTTTACCTTGATTAAAAATTGTCATTTTTTTCAGCATTGGCTGGATATCACAAAGCAAGTGAGAAAGCAAGTAAAGAGTGAGTACTTTGTGAGAGTATTTAAAAATATTACTGTTGTCACATACAAGTTAAACATTTGCTGATTCACACTGTATCAACAAATTCCTCATTCTGTCCAAAAGTTAGTTTCAAGATTTTCCAACATTTTTTGTTTTGATTTTGGTGCATTGATGTCTCAGTATAACACTAATGTCTATAAAAGTCTGAATAATTTGCAAGTCATATGCATCTTATGCACCTAGACATACGTGTCTAATGTCATGTTTTAAAATTGGAAGTTTACTTGCAAGAAGCTATATTGTGAATACTATGGTCAACAAAGCACAAAACAGTATCAATGCAAAAGAAAAATTGTGTACATTTGCATTATTACAATTTGTTCTCTAGCATTATCCCCTTACAGCATGATGTTGTACAGGTTTATGTTTAAGCAGTACCAGCAGCATCATGTTGTCATAACAATATATTACCCAGTGTGATATTTAGTTTACCCTTGTGAGTAACACACTGTGTAAGTAGGTTTTGTTTAAAGTTCCCATGCCTCTTGCATAGTCACTCATTTGATCAGCCTAGAAAATACATGTACATGAAAAATGATGTGCCAGTAGTTTTTCTGAAAGTTTCTGTGCATCCCATGTGGCCCTCATGATGCTCACCCTGGTATCAGAAAAGCCAAAATGAGTATAAATAGCATGCTGGTGTGCAGCTTCGTGGTCAGTTGGTCAGACAGCTGTGGCTACACCTGATCATCTACCAGGACAAAGAATGAACAATTGAGATGCAAGAGCCAAAAGAGCATGTCAGAGATAGACTGGTCAGGTGTATCAATGTTGCACTGGTGTGAGCACAAGAGAGACTGATCTGAGACTGTAGAGACAGCTGAGCTCCTAGTCTACAAGGAATTATCAGAAGAGAGTTCTGAGACCAGTGTAAGAAAGTTGAAGCTTTTGGTTGCATTCAAGTCCAGAGTGATGGACTTGCAGTCATTCAGTCCCATGACAGGGTCCACTGCTCTTTCCATTTGGGGGAGATAGTCGGCAGGTCCTATACAGAACGACCAAGTCAGCAGGTCCTATACAGGACAACCAATCCAGTCTTTGATGTTTGTAAACCAGTTCTTTCTTTGTGTATGCCATCTCCACTTTGCACCTATGTTTCTTTGCATTGTTTGTGTGTTATGTGTGTGTATAATAGATACTGTATATGTGTGTATGCACCTGTGTGTACCACTAGCAAGTATATGCTTACAGCTTAATGACCAGCGACATGTGGGTGTTTGTTGAACTTGATTATCATCACAACTAAATTTTACTTTGATTTTCTGTTTTAGTTGGTCCACCATACACCTTAAAGTTTCGAGTCAAGTTCTACTCATCAGAACCAAACAACCTTCATGAGGAGCTCACAAGGTCTTAATTTTTCTCCCTTTAGCGCTTTTTCTTTTAGGGTTGTTTCACTTTTTCTCCCACAATGAAGCTCAATGCTTTCTATGGTAGACTGAATGTGGGTCCTGCGCGCAATGGATAACTTTGCTAGCATACACTCATCTAGCATTCGCCCACACACCTAATTACAACACATTCAATAAAGATCTTAGTAAAGATACTTCAGTACGAATTAAAAGAATAGAATTAAACAAAAGAGTACATATATATATATAAAAGAATAGTTTACAAGTATTTGACAAAATCTTAAAAACTTATCTCTCTGGCATCTCTTCTCTTACTGTTCTCTCCATAATAATTCCAATGTTCACAAGTTCACCAAAGATAACAACTCACTGTTAATTCCAACGTTCACAAGTTTACCAAAGTTCATAATTCACTGTTACTTCCAATGTTCAGCAGTCCCTACTTCATATACAATAATACTGCTAGTCCCGCAGACCCTTTAATGTCTTCTACAAGACGGACCTTCTGTCGGCTACTCACTAGCCAGCCGCCTGGAAAAGTGACGTTTCTACCCCTGCACCCGACTTGGTTCGTTTCTTCCTCCCGGTGACCTTGGACATGTAAACAGCGCCTAAAGACGTTACTAAAAGGGGGTGTTGGTCGCCTTGGGCGATACCCGGCTACAGTTGGTCAATAAGGGGTTGGACTGTTATACAGTTATCTCCCCTGGCCGTACGTGAATCGCGGCCGCTGACGTAAGATGTTTTAGCTGCCTCGACTGGCCACCGGTGTTGAATGGGGTAGCTAGATGGTTGTTGCGTCAGCCTGGGGAAATGGGTGCCAGCTTGCCCAGTTCACGGTTGATTTTCCCCACACTAATTGCTCTCATCAAGACTTTACCCCAACATTAATAAAAATAGAAAATAAGTAGAAAATACTTTTTCTACAGTTTTGAAAGTAGTTTAGATTTACAGGACAAAATTCAAGTTTTTTGTGTGACAATACTTATTTTGGTTGAACTCTATGGTTTGCAGGTATCTGTTCTTCTTACAGTTGAAGAAGGACATCTATGCCGGTCGACTCACATGTCCTTTTGAGACCCTCGTGGAGCTTTCTGCGCTATCACTTCAGTGTAAGGGGAATGTTGTATACATAATTTTTAATGACCAAATGTAGTGTTTGAATGAAATGAACATTTTGCCTAATGATATGTTTTTGCTAGGAATGATGGTCTAATATTGTTGATTTGATTCCTATAAGTAGCTGGAAAGTTTGCATAAGCCTATGGCAGCATGCTTTTTCAAAAGTCTTAAGGTATGGTATAAGAAACCATTAGCATTCATGGATAATCAATTTTGCATGCAAATTTGGTTGGGGAAGGGAGAGAATATAGCAGTCTCATGTTTCAGCCCCAGTGTGTAAGTGTATATACAGATATGCACATGCCTGTGAATGCACACACACCTCTTATATGTGTAATATCAGTTTCTAATTCTTGTTTTCTATAAGAGCTTGCAGTCATTCACACACAAGACTGTCATACATTCAATAGTAACCATCACTGGTTTTATTAGTGCCAGTCCAGTGAGCAGTGCTAAAATTTTTGTCATCAAGACCGTGAAGATTATGGGTTGTAGGCATGTGGCTGTCTTGAACGAAGTTTTTGTCACCAAGACTACGAAGGTTATAGGATGTGGGCATGTAGCTATTTTGAATAAAGTTTGGTTTCAATTTCAGCGGAACTTGGAGATTTTGATCCTCAAGTCCACACACCAGGCTTTATTTCAGAATTCCATTTCATTCCAAACCAGACAGAGGAACTTGAGCTGGCTGTTTACGAGCATTTTCAAGAAATGAAGTACATAGATTGTTGTCTTTCTTTCTTTTTGTTATTTTGGAACATTCAAAAATATTTTTACAGTAATTGCGGCATGCGCACGTCCATGTTTATGAATGCATTTGTATAAACCACTGTTGTTACTTTGGAATATTTTCGTAAAAATGCCTGTGCCATCTTACGTGACATACCTCTACCATTTTTGACGAATATCATGGACTTAAAAGAATTGTTACCAATAGGAAATACTTTGTGTTAATTGTGGCCCTATGCTTCTCGAGGAGTAACAAGGAATAAACTAAATTGTGTTAATTGGTTGACTTTAGCTGTGGTCACGTAGAATTGACTGAACACAGGTGTTTGCTGTTTTTTTTAATTGTGACAGAGGTCTGACTCCGGCTCAGGCAGAAATGCAGTTCTTGAACAAAGCCAAGTGGCTGGAAATGTATGGGGTTGATAGCCACATTGTTATGGTAAGACCACAGGTTTAAAGTCCATATAATTCATGTCTTGCTTAATGGCTAAAAACAAATGGAGTTAATATTCATGAAGCTAGGGCAAGGACAACAGTAAGTAGAAATATACACCATTCAGTTGCTTTCTTCTGTATTTTTGAAATAAGAGGTGCATAACTCATGACAACATGTATTGTGTATACGTTTAAATTAGGGTCATTGCATTTCTTACTTGTAGATCTTAATGATGATGATAATAAGTTAATAATTGGTAGTTCCTCCTCAACTTGAAAACACAGACTTCTATATTTGCAATTTTAGGTGTTTGCTGCAATGGATAGGGAATTTAAGATACTCATATAACTTATGAAATGACATTTTTAAGGTATTTTTTAAGATTCAAGATAACTCTTTAACATAATATTTTAACCCATTTTTGCCCTAAAACATCCTGGACTATTTCTTTTTCGTCAAATTTTAAATTGAAATCAACTGCAGTTAAGTGGCTCTTTTCTTCAAATAATTCATCTGCTGTTGATGTGGTTATTTGGTTTAGCTGCTGCTGCAGTTCTCCCTGATGATGTTTTTGGTCCTAACTCTTTCGCTGTTGCTGACAATCTTCTTTTGTTTCTGTCACCATTTCTGATTTTAACCATTGAAATGTTTAGCAGTATCTGAGAGATATGTGAGGGCTCAAAGACCTCACTCCCCAATGACCCCTAAGTCAAAGGACTACCTTGACCTTTCTTTTAATGATGAAATGTCAGCTTTCTTCTTTCTGGTTTATTACATAATGTCTTAGGAGATGAGATCTCTGATCTAAACTCTTATGTTTTCAAACTCGTGAAAAATAATTTACATTTTCAGACACCTTTGTCACAGTTTATTTAATTTGGATTTCTCTTATGTGGTTTGTGCATATTTGCATATGGTAGGAAACAGTATAGAGTTTTCCAGAGATCCATTTTAATGAAGCATTTTTTTTTATGCCAGTGAAGGTGAGTTAATATGTCGATTGAGTGCAATACTTGGAGGTTAATTTTACAAAGTAGGTTTAAAAAAGAACAGTTTGTGCGGTTGTTGTGATGTAGAGACAGTCTTGATTACTATGTGCAGTACCTAATTTTTGCATTCTAAATGAGGCTGTTGTCTTTTTCAGGGACGAGACATGAATGAATACAGATTAGGTTTAACACCAACAGGCATCTTAGTTTTCGAGGGAGCACAAAAGATTGGACTGTTTTTCTGGTCTGTACCACTCATGTTTTTTGAACTCAGGTTCAGATTAATATTTCATGCCTGGCACATCCCATGCAAGTGACGAAAATTTTAATTTTTAGCCATTTTGAGATTATGCCATAATATGAATTTTCAACATGTCTTCTATCCACTCTCCAGGTGGCTTTTCATAAAACCACACAAACACGCTTCGGAAGTTTTTGGGTATCCCACATTGCATGTCATGGCTCCGGATGTAAACAAATATCGACAGTAACTCAAAGCTAATTCTGGGATTCTTTCTTTCTGAGACATTAACACTACATATTAAATGCTCATTGTGCCTATCAGATGCTCATTTCTTCTAAAAATACCATGTGCAAAAGAATAAAAACCACAATGCCATTTTTATATTGTTGTAGCAGTGAAAATAACATAACTTAATGAACCTAATTCTGTTGTCAAAATCACCATCACTCATGTGTCTTTCATAATATTGTTTTTCATTAAATGGACATACAGTACTGTGCAACCTTTGGATATAGATTTTTCTAAATGTATTTTGAATTTTGTTTAGGCCAAAAATGACCCGTCTTGACTTCAAAGGGAAAAAACTCACACTTGTTGCAGTTGAGGATGATGAAAGGGTAAGGCAGTAGCTGTTAATCCTGTAGAATCATAGAATTTACATTTGGTAATTAGATGGCATAATTTTATGCTTTTACATCATATTTAACAATACTGATCTACCGAACACACACTGTCTCTCCCTCTTTGTCCTTTAACTGTTTCCATTAATTGGGTGGCCATCATGAGCTGCAGCAAATTCGGCTTATGTGCCCCTTCCAGTACTCATTTAACTGGTGGCCTGTTCACTTCTTGACTCAACCATCTCTTTTTCTGCTTGCCTTGTCGACATCCTCCCTTCATACATCACTAGAGAACTGTCTTGGGCAATGTGTCATGTTGAATGACATGCCTGAACCAAACCAGCTTCTGCCTCTTGACAGTGGCAAGCAAATGCTTCTGGGGACTGATCAGGATGTTGAGCAGACCTCGAACAAATTCGTTTGACTTCTGTTACCTGTAGGAGATAAGAAGCTGTCTCTGAAGGCATTTCATCTCGAATGCCTGGCTCTTTCAGTCCATATCAGTAGGGTCCAGATTTTGCAGCTGTACAGCAGAAACCATGTAGTTGTATAGCATGAACGTTTTTGAAGCTAATACTCCTGCAGTATCATATCTTGTTCAGACTTGTCATTGTTGCAACTCTCCATGTGGCATCTGTTTACAGGTCTGGTGTAAACCACCAATTCCCCCTTCCCCCCAAACTTCCCCCGCCATTGTTGCTCCCTGCCCTCGGAAAAATAGTAAATGACACTTTTTCCTCTGGCATCTTCCCAACTACCTTCAAAACAGCCTTAGTGAAACCGCTGTTAAAAAAGTCTACCCTTGACATCAGTGTGCTAAACAGTTACTGCTTAGTCTCAAACTTGCCATTTCTTTCTAAAATCATTGAGAAAGTAGTTCTCAAGCAACTTCTATCCTATCTTAACTCTGAAAATTGGATATCTTCATCACAGTCTGCTTATTTTCCTAGCACTGAGACTGACCTGCTTAAGCTGATAAACGACTGTCTGCACTGGATAGAAGTGACATCTCATTTTCTCTACATTAGACCTGTTTGCTTCCTTTAATACTATAGATGACACTACTTTCATTTATAGAATCCTGATTCTATCCTCCCTCCCACAAACACAGTCACGTATGGACAACGGACCTCCTCCCTCTGTTCTGCTAAGCAGTGGAACTCTTTTCCCCATCACATTCCCTACTCGGACTCCAAGGCTACATTCAAACACTCTGAAAACATATCTGTTCACAGAGTGCTATCACTGAATTACTATTCTTAACTTCCTGGCAATACTGTCATGCTAACCATCATGTAACGACTCCATCTTATGCTGTTTATAGTATCTGCATCCCTTCATTTCTACATCCACTGCTTTACGTTCTACTGTTGTACCTCATCTTTATGTTGTTCAATGTGTATATATGTACCTCACTGTCCATTGGCTGTTATCTTTCATTTATCATTATTGTTCTGTTTAGAGAGTGTGATCTATCTTGTTCGTGATGCTGCACATTATAAATTCCCATTATTATTATTTGATACGTTGATAGCTCTGTGGTGCACCTCTCTTTTTTTTTTTTTCAGGGTCAGAGTCAAGACCATATCTTTGTTTTTCGTCTTTTGAGTGAAAAGGCATGCAAACATCTTTGGAAATGTGCTGTAGAGCATCATGCGTTTTTCCGTTTGAAAGGACCTGTCAAAGGTGGATCCGGTCGTCAGAACTTTTTCAGAATGGGCTCAAGATTTCGATACAGGTGAGTAGTTTAGGTGTGGGTTAGAATTTAGAATTTGCTAGAAGTGATTCATGTTTTCAGCATTGATGAATATAATTTTCTTCTGAAGTGGGACCAGTAAGTCATGTCATGGGTCTGTGTTCTTGCTGAATTGTGGTCTGTTTTTATCATGCTGCATACAAAATTTACTTATTATTTGACTATCATTGCAGTGGACGTACTGAGTACCAGACAGCCACTATGAACAGAGCACGGCGAAGCGTTAAGTTTGAACGTAAGCCTAGCCAGAGATACTCCAGGAGGCCTACCTTTGAACGGAAAGAAAGAGAAGAAAAGATGATGAGGGAATCAAGACGACGAGAAATTGAAAAGAGACGAGCAGAAGAGGAAGCTAGGTGTGTGCATTGCATAATGAATTATTTTAAGAGCAGTAGGTGCTTACAATCCACAGATATACATTCATGAAGGTATTTCACTTAAACTAATGATCTGCAGTGTTACTCAAAGACTAAAGACTTTAAATCTGCTTCGAATACTGACCATAAAATGAATGCACAATGAAAAATGTCAGCTATAGGTGACCAGCAAAGGGTATGCCATTCCAAAAAGTCTAAAGAACCTGGGCATTTTTAAAGTTTTCTGCACAGGTAGAATTGATACAGACTTAAAGGGAAAACAACAGATGATAGATATGTGGTTTAGATTCTCTTTATATTTGATATTGTCATATAGATGTTTTTAGTTGGACTGTTTGTGTTGCTCTTTAGTACCTTGTGGTTTACCTTGAGAATGAAGATGGCAGGATCTAGAGAATGATTAATTAATGAATGCCTACCCCATCTCTCCCTCTCATCAGTGTCATGTTTTTGACAGAGAAAAGCAGGCTCGAGCCACAGTGGAGTCAGTAGTGGATGGTGCACTTCCAGAGGTGAAGGTCTCTAGGTTAAGCACTCCTCGAGCTTCTGTCAGCAGTGCCTCCACTACCCACACTGCCCCGTCTAGCCCATCTCCAGGGTCAGAGGGCAAGATCAAGCCTGATCCTCCGGTTCAACCAGCCCAGTCTGCATTAGAACGTCTTGATACCCTGATCAAGGGACGCAGCCTTGAGAAAACAGTTAATGGAGAAGTAGTAGTAGGAAGTGGTGGAGTACACCACAGTGATGTCAACCTCAAAGGTATGTAATGTATGTAGCCCTGTTTAAACTCCAGTCCTAGCCTTTTACACACTGTACCGTATAACCTCACAATCAGTGATACGGCCATAACACACTCCAAGTATTTGAAAGCTAAGGGATTTCAATCTTTCTGGCATGATTTTGAACTGGTTCCTATCCTAACTGACTGCATCCAGTGGTGCAGTGGTTAGCGCCTGTTGCCAGTGCAGTAAGAACTGGCTGCCCTGGGTTCAGATCTTGGGCACTCTGTTCGTTCTTTGCATATGGCACCTGTTTACAGGCACAGCTGATATGACATTGCAATGCTGCAGAATTTATATTATGAGTATCAGTGATAATAATATTTTAAACTAACAGCCTTAGAATTTGGTGAGCTTATTTTTATTTCAGATGCCTCAGAACATGCCATTGCCAAAATGAAGAATCTTGATGAGTCCAGATCTGCACCCTTGAAAAATAAGGATATTAACACTTTCAAGAATAATCAGCTCAAGTTCACTGGTGGAGCAACCAACATCCCACCTGACCAAATGAAATGTAATATTCTCAAAGCCAGAATGGAAGAAGACTTGAAAAAAGGTTGAGCTTTTCCTGAGATTGTTGAGTTTAAAACGGATCCATTTATTATCACGCTTCACTGGGTTTTTAGGTTGTGTTTGATTTACTTTTTTTGTATCAACATTTACTCAGTGTGCTACAAGCTAGATTTATTTATTGTGTTGAATACAGTATTTATGGAAATGGCTATTTTATTTATGGCAGAATTTATGGAAGAAGTGATTGAGGAAATGACACTTTGTTACTGTTATGTAAATATTTTAGTTTCCCTTTTGTAGGTAGTTTCAGTGAGGTTTCAGATTGTGGGGTTTCTATGTAATGTTCTCTTCAGGAGGGGGAGGAGTGGTAGGAACAGTTTCAGATGGCTGATGGTACTTTTCTTGCATAGCTGATTAGTCAAGTAGAAATATTTTGATGGTACTTAGTTTGCATGACAAATCGAGGCATAATTAAAGATGATTTGAGATATTTTTAGGGTTCTTAGCTTGCAAGACTTTTGGTTAAGTAATGAAAAAAACGTTACAGTGTTTTGATGGTACTTAGCTTGCAATCTTATCAGTGAAGCCAAGAAAACTATTTAAGGTATAAATAAACAGCAAAATTTGCTAACCATTTCTGTTAAATTTTCAGCATCTGAAACTGATGGCTGTGATGAGGTGGATGAGAAACTATCAAGAAAGAGGTAAGTTTGGTAACTTTCTCCTTCCTTTGATTTGGCCTCTGTTTTGTTTATCCCTTTCTGAGAAACAAGTTAGCAGTGATGTGACTGCTTTTGCAGTGAATGAAGGTTTGAGATTTAGTTGAGAAATCAGTGAACAAGGAAACAGGTAGCTTTGTGAAAATCTGAATGCAGGCTACATAATTAAGTGCAGACTACATTATGGAGTGGCAACATTTCTATAGCAGATGTAATCATGGATTTTTTTTCTTTAAACCATCATTACAAAGATTTGACATTACAAATTTTTGAAAAAACATTTTGCTATCTAGCAAATTTTGTACCATTAGTGGTAGACATTTTAATCACTGTGCAGAATTTTCCTCTTCTAACAGTTACTGCTGTTGCATTACCATCAAACACAGAAGACACTAAAGTACTTAGCTGATTGAAATTTTTGCTATGCTAGAGCAATGAAGGTTTTCCAAAAACTCATTTCAACAATTTCATTGTTTTGTGGATGCATGTTATTCCCTAGTTTTAGAGTGATATTTTATGCAGCAATAACTTTGTTGGGTTTTCAGTATTCCAAGCATGCTATTTTCTCTCTGTTTGGAAGTATATGCTTGTATGCATGTAATGTTTTTAACTGCACAGGCACTATGGTGTAGTCGGTACAATATTTTTCTTCTTCATGGCGGCAGGGTTACAGAAGCAAAGAGCCAATCGATATTCTGTTGTAATCTAGCAAGATAAAGCCAATGGCTACCAGACTAACCATTGGAATATTTTGTGAGATTTTTACAGGAAGTCATTTAAAAATCTTGATATCTTTAAAGATCTTTAAAAATTTAAAGGCCTTTGTATTCTGAAGCAGTTTTATCAGCTTTTAACCAAGCTTTTTTTCACATGTATATATATATGTATTCAGAAGGTTACATTGTTTCATGTAGACATAATTATAACCTTTTCTATTTCTGTTTGTTTCTTTTTCTGCTTTTATTAACATAAACTGCTGCCTGCTGTTAAGGAGAGGAAGAAGCTGTGATAACCAAACTGTCAATGTGTAATAATGCTGCTGTCATGCCCAACCCTAATCAGGATGAATACTTTTGCATACATTTTGCATGTAATTGTATCTTTTGTCACACAGTTATGCTTAAATATCTTGTATGGATTTTTTTTAAAGGTAAGACGTATTTTAAAGTTGCATGATATTTTGTAATTACATGGTACAGATCTGTGCATTCTTGAGAATGTGATCTGCTTTCACAAAAAGATCATTCAAAATGTTATAATGAAAATAGTTCTTGTTAATACTAATAAGTTCTGCTTGCATAGTGTAGAATCCCAGGATATGGCCAAGCTTCCTGAACTTCATTTTACCTGGTCATGAACATGGAATACAATGAATAGAGGAACGGTGTAAAATATTCTATTTTCAGAAAGATAGGCACATGCACACATTTTAACCATGAACAACAGCAAAAATTAGAGTTATCTCTTAGAAAGTTGGAGAAGTGGGAGAATCTGTATGTCTACTGTTAAGAAGGCCCTTAACAGTGTAACAGAATAAGCGTTCATTTGAAATATTTAGCAGCAGGCATGTGCTGCTGATTTATTTGCAAAAGATGAAATGTGTTTTTCTGTCATTTTCGTGATTGTTTATGAACTACACCTTCCCCATAAATATCATTTTGTGAAAGCTGCTCTCTTTCTACACGATATGCTGATAAAATTGAGGCATGAATGTTTTTGGTGGAGTTGTAAAAGCTGACAGTTTCCACCAGGTGGTGTGACACTTTCAGTCTGTAATACAAGCTCGTGGTCTGTTAGCTCAGATTAAAATGCTGAAGAAATATTTTGTCTGTAGATGCAGTAAAACAGATTTTTAAACATAAAGTGATTGGCGATCACTGTAAAATGGAAAAAAGTGGTTTACAACACTAAAGAAAGTTTGTTTTTACTATGTGGACACTCGTACTACTAAACGTTAGGAAATATAGATGTTTCTAACCCAAATTTTGACTTCAGTCTTTGTTTATATTATTTGCTGAAATGATTGATTTGTGAATTTCATCACTTAATGCAGGTTTAGGCTATCAGTCCAACAACCTGCATTTTGCAAAAGAGCAATATGAGATCACCATTGATTTTATGTATAATTTATTGCAGCATGATAATTAAACCCTTTAATATGAAAACTTCCTGTCACATATGTTGAATTATTATCACTTTTGAAAATTTTTGTTAAAGAGATACGCATACACAGTGTAACATTGGAAGCCATCTTCTTTTAGTGTATAACTTGCGAGATGGTATTATCCTATGTTTTTCAATTTACAATAAAACTGAATATTATCATATTCAAAAACTTTTGGTTGAAGGACAGACCATCCCTCTTTATATAAATTAACTTAGGTGGCTGAAGAACAGATGTTTTTGATGCAGTTCATATGTTAGTGAGGTATGGTATAGCACAGCATTCATTATACTTCGGTGGCTGTCCAGCACGTCTGCGCAGTAATAAAGATATGCCGATCATATTTTGTAGATGGGCTGTGCACATGTTCTGCGATGAAATGAAGCATTTGCAAACTGATACATTAGAGAAAAAAAACTTAGCAGTACACAATTAATTGCCAAATTTCTTATCTGTGAAAATCCAATTTCCTCTGTACCTACAGGTCAGACTAAGAGTCAGTTGGAAAAAATACAAAGTTTATCACAAATCTACAAACTTTTATAAAAAATTATTTGAAAACAAAACTTAGGAAATATTTTGACAACAGTGTCATTAAGTCATTTGTCACACACCCATTTTTTCCGCTACTTTCCTGCTCATCTTCCTTTGTAAAATCATGATATTCTCAGTCCTTGATACTTGGTTCCTTTTTGTGTTTTCTGTATTTGTCTTTTATTTGTCATCATTACTGTTGTTTATCCTTCTGTGGTTCATGTGTTATTTGTTGTTCTGTCCGTCATATGCTGCCCATATCTTATTCTTGTTTTAAGTGCTATGAACATGCTCCTTACGAGTGTGAGTTTGCACTATACCAATCTTGTGTTTATGATTATTATTAACAAAATATACCCCACCTCATTAAAATATTAATTCCATATAAAAAGGACTGTTCTGCCGCCACCTAGTTAAATTTCTATAAAGAGGGATGGGCCGTACTTCTTCAGTCAAAAATTGGGAGGAATATAATAATATTAAGTGGTTTTATATGTGGTAAAAGCCCCAGGAAAATACCAATTTGCAAGTTATATGCTTTATCACGTATGGGAATTAAGTTTGATGATGCCAGCTCTGTTAAATCTTAACTTTGCACATGAAAATATTGCCACGACACAGGCACTATTTATTTTAGCAGAGTGTTCTTTTATTTCTCATTTTTGATAACCCCTCTATTGTAAGTAAATGTGCACAAGTTATTTCAGTCAATTCGCAACTCACATTTTTAACAGTGGTTGAATGACTTTTTACTATGAGATCAGTGTGCCAGGCAGTCATGTTGTAACATGGTGACTTACTGCTACTACCAATATTATTGGGCCTAATGATTTAATGAAAACTTGCATTATGTAGAATTAAATTGTTCTAGAGATGTGTAGAGGTCCAAGTATTGGCAAGTACATAGGTTCATAGATACAACTGCATGGAGAGGTGTTTACATAGTTCATGAAGATGTTGGAAAATTTTATTAGTTGGGAGTAGATAGTTGAAGGAGTACTGTTATGCAGTGAAACTACCTGTAAATTTTTTCTTTTGAAAGCTCCTCATGGTTTTTTTTTTACTGGCACACACTTGGGCACTGCTTGCTGCATATTACAGCATTTGTTGAATGAGGAAATTACACTTGCTTTTGATGAGGATACAGATGTATATTTGACATTAGATGACCTTCATAACTTATGGTTTGATAAAGGACAATGACAATTCTTTATTAACGAGAGGTAAAATAATCAAGAAAACGCTTTTTTTCATTTAGTCCACGCCCTTTTCGGGGAAAAAAATAAACTAAGTAAATGAAGTAATTAAGTACTATGAGAATAATAAGTAGTATAAGGTAAGGTATCAGAGGAGAGTGGAAGGTGAATATGTACAAAAGTGATGGTTAAAAAAAACCATATATTTGCAAGGTTTCCTTGAGTTGGGAGGTATCTCCAGAGGCCTCATCTAGTTTTCTTGAATGTATTTAGGTAGATAGCGCTGAACGCAGTTCAAGGAGTTCAATTGCTTAAGATGGAGAGGGAGGCTATTCCATTGCACGCTCCCTGAGTATTTCAGACTTGATTTTAAAAGGTCTAATCTAGGAACGGGAATATTCAGTTTTGGAGAAGTTCTAGTGTTATCTAGTGTGCTCTGAGATTCAGCAGTGTCCCAAGGATATAGTTTATCATGATGATTTTCTTTCTTCTTTTTTTCTTAAACTCTTTTTGTTCTAACCAGGATGTCATTTTTGCTAGTCAAAGTCTTGTGGAAGAGTAGCTGAATGATTCAAGTAAATCTTTAGGTTTCTGTCATTTGTTAACTAGGTGACAAGTCTTTTTGAGAGATCAGTGCTCAGAAACGTTTCTAAACAACTTAGAAATGTATATCACCTTTGAGCTGTTTGGTTTATTGTTTAAAGATGTGGAAACATTTCAATCTCATGCTGCATGAAAGAATACATGTCTTGAACATCTGAAGCTTTCTACAGCATTTGGTGTCTACAGAGTAGCGTTGTCATTTACACACAAAGCTTTGTGCAGTATTTAGCCTCTGTATAGCTGAGTAGAACTGAGTACATTTGGTTGATGGAGGTTAGTGTCAAGTTGGTTGTTTGAAAACAACTGGCACAAATATACAACTACTCCCTCTGTTTAGTTTAGTCCTTGTTACTCCTCAAGGAGCAAAGGGCCACAACAACACCTTGCCAACGGACCCAGTTATGGGTAGTCCCTTTCAGTTGGGCCCATGTAGTTCAGATGTCCTTTGCTGAGTCAGCAGTTCAGGTGCAAGGAAGTCATGTGCAAAATGCTGTGCTATGTATTGTGCCAACCAAATGTGAGGAAGTTCTGTATGAGACGTTGACCTCTGGTAGTGTAGTGTTAATCAGATGTGATGAAGATGCTGATTGTCCTTACCTTACAGCAGCAGTGGTGGTGGTGGTGGTGAAGATGATGAAAAGGCCACCACAAGCAGCACCAAGGACAACGAAGAAGAGGACAAGGAAAGTGATGCTGAGAAAGAAGATGACAGGTAGATGCAACAGTTGTTACAAACAAAAATTTATCTTTTATGTAATAGTTTGTGGTGTACCCAATCTGAACAGCTTGTGTGTTCAAAAAGTAACATGGCTTACAGCGTACCCTTTCTATGTGTCAAGTTTTGTGACTGGACTGGTACCATTATATTTTAGTGTCAGTTTGAAATGATCTCTGATTTAAGTGTTTGTTACAGATGGCTATATGTGTCAAGAGTTGTAACTAATTCTGTGCATATCATGTGTTCCCAGTGTATTTAAAAATGTTAGGGTGCATGTATCTTTCAGAAGTGGCATGGATATAAAAACATTTATAGCAAAAGAAAACAACACATGCACGTGTTCACACACAGAGTCTATTCAACAGACATTAGTCTTTTTTTTCAAAAACATATTTTATGTGTACTGTATCTAGATTAGGCAGAACATAGACAACTGTAAATCTTTTCTTTTTGTAAAGTATGTTTTGCTAATGCTTTATAGCAATTTGACAGACTGCAAAGAAAAGTTTAGATCTGAGTGTGCTGCACTTGTTAAAGTGAAAGGACATGTTGTCCTGGTGATGTTGGTGAATGGAAACTTTGTCCTGGTGATGTTGAAGTGTAAAACAAAAATCTTTTAGTAGTGAAAGAAAAGTGATCATTTTGTGTTTAAGTTGTTCTTTATATATATTTTATCCAAATTGTTTCATTGTATTCCTGTTTTTCTTGCAGTGCTTTAGTTTGTGTCTAAATTCCTTTTTTACTCCTCTTACTGGATGTACGAGGTTAGCTTCTGTCATCAGTGCTATCTGTGCATTCAAGAAATTGTTCTTGGAATAGAAAGTATTTGTGCATTCGCTGGATCTTTGCAGAGCTAATGAGCTTTGCTTGATGTTGAAGTATAAAATTACATTTACCTAATATGCTTGATTATTTTCATCCACCTTCTTCAACCCACAATTCCTTATTAGTAATACACAAAATTAATTAGCTAGATTGGTAGCTCAATTTCTGGAGACCAGCAGTACTCTTGTAGATTGATATACTTGTGCCTTTCTTTTGCTAAGATGCTACCTTTATTTATCCAGACAGTAGAAGAATGGCAGCGTGCAGATTAGACACATAATAATATGACATCAATTCTTTTCTGTTTGTTTCTGCAGTGTGTCAGCCCTTGAGAAGTCAAGTCAGCTTAATTTACCTAAACATGGAAAAAATACCAGCGTGCAGAATGGGTAGGTACTGTAATTGTGTCTAAGTGTGTTTGGGGGATTTGGGAGGGGTCCTGAATCTATTAAAGGAAAATAAAAATCTTTAGGAAAAAATGAATGTTGGAAAACTAATATAATGAATTTTTTTTAAATGGTGAAAAGGATGTGTAAAAGGATTTTACATCTTGTAAATTTTTTTAAATTAATGTGAAAATAGAATATTTTTGCATGTTCCAGGGTATGTAGCTTCATCTCATGCTCATTGTGAATGTGTTAACTACTATATTATAGTAGTCACTACTATAGGTAAGGATCCAGAATTGAGGTTTCGTTGAGAATAGTCTTTTTTTCCAGACACGAGTCAGTTGAAAGGCAAGTAAGCAGTGTGAGTGATACAAGCAGCATAGACCGGAAGACCTTGCGCACCAGTCATGGCAGTGAAACGAGCGAGCGGCGACGCCTCAGCAGTCAGGCCAGTGATGCAGGGGAGAGAGAACGACGTAAACCCAGCCAGTCCAGCGACGTTTTCCTCCCTGGCGGCTCTGCTAAAGTCATCCCACAGGTAAAAACCAGAAAAGTGTATATACGTGAAACTTTTATATAACGCTCTTAGCAAGCCAGCAAACTACAAATCTACAAATGAAATCAGTTAGGAGGATGTACAACAACTATATCAAAAGTAGAAATGCTTAGATATAGTTGTAAATAACACTCTCAGAAGGGTCCCGTGAACACAAATTCAAACAGTGATGTTTCAGAATCATTTTAACCTATAATAAAATATATATGGACAAGGCAACCAGTTGAATGTTAGGTGGGCAATACTTCAGTCTTTCTCTGTCAATATTTCTTTCTCTGTCAGTATTTCACTGTCAGATGTCATGGTCAGCTATAAACAGTTTGAGTGAACAGATTGATCTATCATACCTTCCATTCAGCCAAGTGTTTTAAAAGGTGACTTCTGTCATCAGATCATCAGCTTTTAGTTTGCACCGTCAAAATGTCTTGGCATTGTCTCAGCCCAGCTAAATATCTCTCAGCCCAACCTCAAGACAAATGAGCTTGTACTTTATATGTAAGGAAGAAATGCCAAACACTCAAAAGGGAAACTTAGAGCATGTTCTGGTCAAAGAGAATTTCGTGAATGTAAACAGAATTATTCTTGGATAAAACTTTTTAAATGTTTGTGCTGTAGTCATTTTGTGATTTGGGTACAATGGTTAGCTTACATCTTGTTTTTAAAACAGTTGCCTTAGTTTAGACAAGCGGGCAGACTGATAAGAAAACTTTTGCTTCGTTTGAGGCTAAAGTATTTTTGTTCCTTTTTCTTGTTTGTCCCTTTTTCCAGAAAGTAGTCTGTTGGTTTCTCTCTTACTAACCTTTTTTTCAGTAGACTTTTTGGGAGTGGTTTAAATTATTGGATGATGATGTGGATCAGTATTATCTCACCACTGGGATCTTTAGTGCACACTGTAGGTTGGGGTCCTGCATAATTATGTGGATGAAAATTATTTCATTTCCAACACATTGTAGGGTGGCTGAAATCTCTGGTCTTGTCTGAAGACAGTGGTGCATGTTAAGTGGCTGCAATTCCTCTTTTGCTAGCAGTTATTTGTGCTAATCCAGGTGTCATTATTTGTGTTTTTGCTTGTTGTCCAATAGTGTTTTGTGATAAATGTGCTTCATTTCATTGCAGCAGATTTTATTGGGTGCAGATGTTTGATATATAAGAGTGAGAGAGTGCGTGTTAGTGCTGGAAGTTACCATGTGTGTCAGCAAGTCAAGTATTTTGCTTGGTTATTATCATTGTTGTCATGGCTTTGCCCTTTCTTTTTTCTCTTTTGTTTAGCCACTAGACACAGCTAAAGCCAAGGGTCCCACACATCTTAGACCCATTAACATTTCAGTCCCTCGCCCTCCATCTCCCAGTCCAAGGTCGTCACTGCTAGATAAGGGGCAGGCTACCCGGCCTCATTCTCCTAACACTCTGGCAAAGCCACCCCCACCTCCACGCCCTCCATCTCCTCATATCTTGCATCCTAACAACCCTGCCAGCAGTAACAAAGGCGAGATTCTCATTAACTTTCCTGCTTCTGGGGAGCATGCTAACTCACCAGCCCCACTTCCTCCAAAATCAGGCAACCCTTTTCTGGCAGACTCAGAAGGCATTCAGACAAAGCCTAAATCTTCAAAGCCCTACGAACGATCTTTAAACCCTTTTCTAGAAGATAGTGAAAGCGACATTGATGCAGGCAGCTTGAAGAGATCTAGCAAAAGATATAGGGCACCCCCACCCCCAGTTGTGGGTAAAGTACCCACAGCACAGTCGGGGACAGATGTGAAACCAGCAGCAGCATTATCTCCTCAAGTTCCATCATCACCTAAAGCTCAGGGTCATGGAGTCAGTGGCGCTGCTAGCAGTGATGATGTTCATGCTGGAAAAAATCCGTTTGAAGATGATATTGATGAAGAAGAGGAAAGTGCAGTTGAAAAGAGCGAGGCAGTACAAGACTATAAATCCTCTCCTGAGACCGCACCTCTGAGCATCCCTGTGGATATTTGCTCAACAAACATCCCTGTCCTTGAAGAGGAGGGTAAAATTCCATCTGTGCAGCATAAACTCCCAACATTTGCTGCTTCTATCACACGTGCATACACTAACACAGGACCCGGGGCCTCATCTTCCTCATCCAAGATGGTCCCCAGAGTTCCAAGGTCAAGCAAGGCACCCCTTCCCTCATCTCCCGCCTCCCAGCGTGGTTTCTCAGGCCCTTCCCCAGATGGTGGAGTAGGGGAGTTGCCTCTGCCAAGCAGCCAGGATTCCTTGGTGATTGTAAGTCTTCCTCAGTGTACTCACTGATCACCCAGCTAGTATGCTTGCCATATTGACATTTCTACTAGAAGGTCTGTCCAATAGATGTGCAATCCTTCTAGTAGACCTATATTTCATTTACAGCATGTTTTTGTTTGGTCTTGCATGTTTCTTTGCAAAAATTGCATCACTGCTTATTCTGCTATGTTTTGTATATTTTGTATCTGTTATCAGTATTGTATCATATTTTCAATAACTATCTCTTTTTGCACCTTTATGAATGTCTGTATGTTTATTAGAGCTGTTTTTTATGTTTAATGTTAACATTATTAGCACTGGACTTTTGTGATTTTTACAGTTTTTTAAGCCTTTTCTAAAGAATTGTAGTCTTGACACATATTTATCACTGATCCTATTTATTGTGCATGTCATTAATAATTTTTAAAAGAGGGTTAACATCACCAAAGGTCTTCACTGTTTGCTTTTTTAATTAGACTCTTCTGCTCACTAATTATGTATATATTAGATTGCACAAGAAGATATGATATGAGACTTATGCTGGAGTAAAGTGTTAAGGTTGATATTACATGGCATGGGATCAATATCGTGTAATACATTTTGGACCTCTTGGTAGGGGATGTGACAACAATTTGCACAGTGTGGTTTGTCTTGTAGAGGTTCAGTGCAGGCTGTTCTGCACCGACACTAAGATTGAGTTTAGCTTGACATGTAATACACATCATTTTATTAAAAAAAAATAGAATGTGATCATGAAAATATGTCATGTGATCAGAATTCCAAGATATGGGATCAAAATTTAAGAATGATATAATATCTTACCACAATGACTAGGTCATAAAATTGATCACCATGTACAGTAAGGTGTAGCATCATTCAGTGAATTGTAATGGATCAGCAGACTCATTTGGGGTTTTGTACAACCAGCTATGCTGAGTTAAAAAATGTATCAAAAAAAATATGCAATAAGCAGAACACCTCCTTTTTTTCTGCCCCAAAACATACAAAAATTGTGTTTTTTTAAAAAAAACTAAATGTTTCCCTTTTTTTCAAAAGTTCTATATTAAATAACTGCAAGAAAAGATCAGTATCTGATAACATTTGCACTGACAATAATTTTAAACACTACAGGCACCAGTTTTCATTTGTAGCCACGTGGTAAACGAAAATCTTGCTTAGTGTGATATGATGGCCTAAAGTCTTTTGACTTGATGACAGCTTGAATGTAACCATCCCTTGCATCCATCTCATAGACATGCCTCAACAACTAGATTTCTATCTATCTATCTATTCCTCTTTGTGCATCAGGTTGCACATAAGGCCTCAACCAGAGTCCGCCACCGATGTCGATCGGCTGAAACCCGCTCTAGGTGACCCCATGTCCAGCCCTTTCCTTTCATCTCCCTTTCCACTGTTCTTCTCCAAGTTTCCTTTGGGCGGCCTCGTTTTCTTCGGCCGTCTGGAGTCCATCGTAGGGCGACTCTGGAAAGGTCTGCTGTCTGCTGGCGGAGCACATGTCCAATCCATCGCCAACGCCTTCGTTGAACCTGCGTGGTGATGGACTCGGTTTCACTTCTTCGGTGGAGTTCTTCGTTGGTGATGGTGTTTGCCAAAAGATGTTAAGTATGCGCCTGAGGCATCTGTTTTGGAAGACGTCAAGCTTGTTACTGATGGTTTTGGTCATCTTCCAAGATCTGATCCGTAAAGGAGGGTGCTGATCACATTTGACTTGAAGATTCTCAGCTTCGATCTTCTGGCTGATGTTTTTTGCCTTCCATGTGCTCCTGAGTGAGGCAAAGGCCTGACTGGCTTTCGCCAGTCGGGCTCGAATCTCCACCTCCGCATCCCCAGTGTTTGACATTTTGACCAAGATAGGTGAAACTGTCAACTTCCTCAATCTCTTCTCCATTTAGTTTGATGCTGTCTTGGACTCTGGCGTTCACTCTCATACTGTTAGTCTTTTTTGTGCTGACCTTCAAGCCAAGGTTTCCAGCTGTTTCTGAGAAAGCTTTGTTTTTTCCTGCATGTCTTGGTGGCGGGTGTGACAGCAGGGCAATGTTCATCAGCAAAGTCCAAGTCTTCCAGTGCTGTTGTTGCTGTCATAGTCATGGTCCATCTGAGCCCTCTCCTCTCGCTGTCGGTGGAAGTCTTCATGATCCAGTCATGGCCAGGATGAAGAGGAACGCGACAGAATGCAGCCCTGCTTCACCCGGTACTGACGTTGAAGGGGTCTGTGAGCTCCGTGTCACAGACAACCTGGGATTTGAAATCGCTGTACAGCATTGCAATGACCTGAACAAGTTTGCAGGACTCCGTAATGCCTCAGGATCTTCCATAAGGACTCGCGGTGGATGCTGTCAAAAGCCTTCTCCAGGTCGATGAAATTGATGTACAGCGGTGTGTTCCATTCGTTGCTCTGCTCCAGAATCTGTCGCAGAATGAAGATGTGTTCGGAGCAGGATCGCCCAGGGCGAAATCCTGCTTGCTGTGGTCGGAGTCTTTCTCAAGAGTTGCCGTCAGTCTTGACAAAACAATCTTGCTGAAGACCTTGCTGGTGAGGGAAAGAAGTGTTATGCCCCTCCAATTATTGCAGTCTCCAAGATCTCCTTTCTTGGGTAACTTGAAAATGAGCCCTGTCTTCCACGCAACAGGGACCTGCCCTGATTCCCAAATTTGCCTGAGAATTTCAGTCAGCTTGGAGCTGTCACATTCACGTCTGCTTTCAACATCTCTGCTGTTATTCCATCTGCCCCTGGTGCTTTGCCGCTCTTCATTGTCTTGACTGCTGCTGTCACTTCTTCAGGCTTGGTGGGTCTGTGCAGATGTCAAGGTCTATAGCTGCTGGGCTGGATGTCTGCAAGCTGAGGGGGATCTGGTCTGTTCAGAACCGACTCAAAATGCTCCCTCCAGCGCTGTAGTTTTCCTGCCTCTCCCTCGACGACATTACGTTCACGTCTTTCACTGGCACATCACTGTTCTTAAACCCGTTGTTTAGCTGTTTTGTTTATCTTGTACAGTGTCTTCAGGTCATTTTACTTGCTGCATTTTCTGCTTCATCTGCCAGTTTCTCTATGTGATATCTTTTGTCGTTCTTGTCATCCTCTTTACCTTCTTTGTTCAGTTTTGCATATCTTTGTCTGTGTTGTTCCTTCAGGCGTTCAGAATCTGGTGCTGTTGATTCTTTGTTTGGCTGACTTTCTCTCTTCTATCTTCTTCCATGTCTCTTCTTCTGATCCACTGTTCTTTTCTTTTTCGTTGGAAGCCCAGTATTTTCTCTCCTGATTCCTGTAAGACACGATTGAAGTCGTCTAAGGTCATCTCTTGTTGGTCTCCTAGTGCCTGGAACCTGTTCTTTACTTCCATAGCAAAAGCCCTTTCAGTGGCTGGATTTTTTAGTTTGCCGGAGTCCACTCTCTGCTGACGTGCCTGTTTTCCTCGTGATCGACGCAGCTTCAGAGAAACTGTGGCTATCACAAGAGTGTGGTCACTGGCAACGTCTGCTCCTCTGTAGGCTCTAACATCTTGAAGTGAGCTCCTCCATTTTCGGTTGATGATGACATGGTCTATCTGGTTCTTTGTGATCCCATCTGGTGATGTCCATGTTGCCTTGTGGATGTCTTTGTGTGGGAAGAGTGTGCCTCAATCAGTAGTTGTTTTCTTCACAAAAGTCTGCCAGTCTCTCTCCGTTGTCATTGATGTTCCGATTCCATGTTTGCCATGACATGCTCCCTGCAGGTGTTGTCACTTCCACCTTGGCATTGAGATCGCCGATGATGAGCAACATGTCGTGGGCTGGAACGCTTTCTTGAGGCTGCCTGGAGCTGATCGTAAAAAGCATCCTTGTCTTCTGCCTCAGAGTCATTTGTTGGTGCATAGCAGCTAGCACTGTCAGCTTGTGTACTTGGAATGGAATCTTGCTCTCAAAGCCTGGGTCCATAAGGCTTCCATTCCAGCAGTGCTTTTCCGTTTTCTTGTTGAGGAGTAGAGCTACTCCTTCAGAGCTGAGCGTCTGATCTCCTGAGAACAAGATGGTATTGTCCTGACGCTAGTCTCCTCTTTCCCGTGCCGGTCCATCTGACCTCACTGACTCCCAGGATGTCCAAGTTGTAGTTGTCAAACTCCTTGACTAATTGGAGCATCCTGCCAGTCTGGTACAAGGTCTGGACGTTCCAGCACCCCACCCTCAACTTCTGCCTCGGCTTCAGTAAATCCGCTGTCGGGGCGCCAGCTCCCTTTCGGGTTTGGCTGTCGTCCTCATTAGTCCAGTCTCCTGGTGTGCTTCATTACTTCGCCATCTGTGACGAGTTCTCTGGTTTTAGTTTCTGTAACAGGATTTTTTTTACATGTGGGGTTGTTAGCCCTACCACAACCTATTTTACCTCTAGGTGAGGTGTCCACCTTATCGCCTCTTACGACATGCCTGGCTGGATGGCAGGGACCCTATTCTTGCAATGCTTGCTAGGCAAGCATACCCCGGGGTCCCACAGGGGCCAACAACTAGATTTACTATCATTCTATTCATTCCCTATAGGTGTATCTCACTGTTCTATTCAGTTACTTTATATATCTTGCTGTATCACTAGCCACTAGTACAACTGTATCACTAATACGACCCCCACTGTCACACAAGATGTGCTTATATACTACACGCACAGGTATGTACAAGGTTCCAGAAGGAACTATCTAGCTTGAATGTTTTACAACACTCTAGGCCACCGTAGCAATGATGTCAGGATTTCTAATCTTGTTGACATAACAGGGTCTTCAGATTGACAGTGACATCACTTTTTGTTTATTTTATGGCTAATGCGCTGAACTGAATGGTAATAGTATAATATCATCAGTAAACATCTGCAACAAAGAACCATCCATTAAGGAAACTAAAAAACTACAGGTCATGCAGAAAATAATAATTTTAAGTACAAAACATTTCAAGCAAACATAGCAGATAAACATTCCAACTAAAGGAAATTTCTTGTTGTAATAAGGAAGTGTTCTGCTTAACGCAGAGCAACATCTTTTTCATATTTGAAGTTAGGATAGTGAATTGCATAGTTCATTATTTGTCCATACTACAGTAAAACCTCTGTATTAAGACTTGCTAAAATCCACAAAATCAGTAACTGAGAGGGGTCATAGTAGAGAGATCGACCAGTCTGCTTTCATTCTAGGAACAATGACTTCAGACGCCTATAAATTCAAGTCCATTTTCTTAAATGGTTGGCTAAAAGTAGTTTATTTTAGATGTAATTAGTTTTTAGCACATGACTTCTGCAAATAAGTTGTAATCTAGCACAAATTGGGTTGGGAAGGCTGTCATAATAGAGGTGATATTTATTTATATATTGAAATATGTTTGTAAACAATTAGGGGTTGTAACTAAGAGGGGGTTGTAATAGGAAAGTCTTATTAAAGAGGTTTTATTGTGGTGTGTTTATGGCTAAAGCTATCAGCACATAGTGTCCATCTGACAATGGCTGATGAGGATATATTCTAGTGTTAGCATTGTGAACTGTGGTGTCATCACATCTTCTTTGCACTTCGGAGAGTTTGTACACAGGAGTGTCTTGTGGGAATTTGTGTGTGTGTGCTTGTGTTTGATTACATGCATGCACACATGCACATACACATATATGCATTTATATTCATATGGATATGGAAATTCTTGACATACTCAACTTGGTCACATTGCCACCGCCCACCCCACCCCAGTCACTAGTACTAGCTGAGAAATAGAGAAAAATTCTCTTGAATAAATATTGAGATCAGCCTCAAGCAGTTGTGATGAGGGTTGTATTTTGTAGAAAACTGGTGTCAGTTGTGGATGCATGTTTTATTTTTATGATTTGTTTTTGCATATGAGTATGCCATGCACATTTGAGTTGTAAATGCAGAAAAAAATCGGTTGCATGTGACACAAAATGTGCTAAGACTTGGTAGGGAAATGTTTTTTCTTGTAGACTTGGACAGCAGCCTGAAAGTAAAAGGAGGTATTCCTCATTGAGATACTGCATGAAAAACTAATTAACATTAAGGGTGCATGAGGAAGTGCTATTAACAATTACATGGATATACTTTACTCTCAATTGGCAAAAAATGTTCACCTTACCATCTGTTTAGCTTGCAGTGTGACTGTAGATTTTTTTTTTATGTACTAAGTTATAAAATAAGTTTTCATTCTGTGTATTATAAGAGTAGTGGGAGGGGAAGATGTACTAAACCTATAAAATAAGTTTTCATTCTGTGCATCATTATGAGATTGGGAAGGAGGAGAGTGAGCTGTGTTCAGTGAATTATCAGATATAATGATGTGATCTTCATAAGTGGAACATTTCCCAAGACAAATTAGCTATTCTCAGTTCTGTCTACTTGTATCAAATGTTCTGCTAGCTTTAATCAGACATTTAGCCCCAAACATTTAGCCTTGATCTAAAAAAAAAAGAGTTTGTTTCTTTCCCATTGCTGGGGAAATAGATATAGAATGACAACTTGAATAAGTATAAAATACTGACTGAGACTTGATTAAATATAAACCAAAGTCTGATAAAAATTTAATTAAAATATAAACTATAGACTGAAAACAAAGAATGTGTAGATGTGCATGCTTGCATGTGTGTCTGTGCATGCGTACTCTTTCAAAAAATGTCAAGGCAACAATTGGTAACTAGGTAATGACAAAGCAGACACACAGTAAGAAAAGGCTTTCCTTACTTAAGCAATGTCAGAGGTCATCAATACTCTACCTCTGCATCAGTTTACTGATTCCCTGTAGCAACTTAAGCAGTTGTCTACCTTACAAGACATACCCTTGTACAACCATACATCTAAAGTGTTTTAATAATTTGTGAATGTTTTTAAGTAGGAGCGTGTAGGTAGAATGCAGTCAACTAACTGACAAATTTTATATTTTTAGCAGTTTTGACTTGACCAGGATAAAGTGTGTTTGCATGTGTGCTGTAGAAAGTAGAAATGGGTTCGTGTTCATGAAGAGTTATGTTGAATCTGCATGACTTCTTGAACGCCAGCATGCTGCTTGACATGTTTGCATATCTTTGTATAAATGCCTGGGCACAGGATGTGCATGCAGATGGTGTATGCATTGTATGGTCTGGGTTTATTGTATATTTTTGTGTTAATGCACGATAATAGTAGAGAAATAATTGTTATTATTACTGCTGCACCAAGCAAGCCATTTCCTGCAAAAAAAAAATAAAATAAAATAAACTTTAGAGAAGTATGTGTAGTGAAGCTTCAGAATTAGGAGAATGGGAACAGTCTTTTCCTGGTTCCCTTTGGCAAACTACAGTCTTATAGGGTGTCATACTGTATCTGTACTGTACAGTAGATTGTCATCGGTCTTCAGACCGTGACATCTGACCCTAGCAGTTACAGAAGATGGTATCAAGTACTTTCCTTTCTCTGCTGTAGACTAGTCAGAAGAAAATTCACCTCACGTCTGGTGCCTACAACCACAATCATCAAATGCAAGCGAGTTATTTCTAATTTTCTTTTTTGTTTTTAAGTTCTTGTGTTGGTATGTTATTTTTCGGTTTCTTGTTTCTTGTTGCTGGTCCACTTAGTGCCTCCTCTCACTGTGCAGGAAACCTCCTTCACCGGCACAAAACAGGTGACTCGCAAAATGTCCTCCGCGTCCAGTGCAAAGACAACTGTGGTCACGTCTACTTCTGAACGGAAGAGTGATAATCCTTTGTCCCCATGGCACGTCTCTGCTCCAGAAAAGAAGGAACGCAAAGTGACCTTGACTACTGAATTGTGAGAGAGCTGCCATCTTTTATTCTTGTGGTTGTGTAAGATGCTGGTTCGTGTTGTCTCCACATGCTTATACTCTTGTGATGGTCATGGTGCATGCATTTATGCCAGCTTTTGGCAGTATCAGCAGTGATGATTGATATTATAGGTAAGGCTGTTTGCCAGACCCTTTTTGAAGGTTGCTCTTTAAGCAGGTAATGTGAGAGACAGCAAATTAAAGATCTTTGTGTTGTGCCTCTTACTGCAGCTTTGTGTGTTGAACAAGTGATCAGAACTTCTAGTGATCTCATGGCAGGTGGACATAGCACACAACTCTACTGGAGTGTGTTTTGCCAGCAGAGTCCTTGGGGGCTTTTGTGTCCTTTGTGTAAATACAAGTAAAGATAGATAATAATGATTAACAGGTAGAACAGGTAGATATTTTTCTGCATTGCTTTTCTGTTGGTGATTTTGGGCAGAATTTGGAGGGTTCAAATGCTGGGTAAAGAATCATCACTTCTTAGAATTGTAAGCCGACTTCTAGTGATGATGAGCCATATAATGGTTTGCCTATGCTGGGGGGTGAACCACATGTTTTGTGCTGTCAGATTTTGACACCCTGGTTCTTACCATGTTGATTGATACTGGATTCTTCAGAATATATACTTTTTAAAAAAAATTGTTAGCCAATTGTAAATAAAATATAAATGAAAAGCAAGCTGTCCTCAGTTCCCTTTACCCACAAGTTCCTGCACAGTTGGCGGCTGATGTGCTTGACACTATTTTTGCTGACTTTGGTGTAACAGTTAGCAAATAAAGACATCATTACTGTGGCTGATAACAAAATTTGATTTTAAGGTGTTTTACCAGCTTGCTCTTGAATATTAGACTGTTTGAAAGGTAAATTGCTGCAAATTAGAGGTATTTTTTTAACAACTAAGCTTTTATAATCGGCTTTGAACATCACTGGACTATAAATTCCTAAAAGTGAACTTAAGAAGCCAGTTTTGGGAATAGAGTCAACCAGCTCCTGCTTCCATCCTCCATTGAAAAAAATAAAACAAAACTGAAGGATTTGAAAGATTAAATGATTCCAGTATTTCAGTATCAGAACAACTAGAAGAATTAAATTTTGTTCACACATAATTGCACAGACATAGCAAGATTCTGTAGCCTTTTTTTTTTTTCTTAATACTTTGTCCCAAAGAGATTCTTTTGAGGAACTATCTTATGGTTGTGCGTGTCATGGTAAATTTTCTTTCAGGCTTGGAGTGAACTCTTTAGGTGTGATAAATACCAACTTGTTTGGCAGTTTGTACAACATATTTTAATATTTGTTTGTTTTGGCTGTTAAATGCAGAAACATCTTGATTTTACTTATAGCTTTTTAAAATAACTTTTACTTAACATTTTAGCACAGAGTGTATTAGTGTAAGTGTATTTATGTGTGGATGTGCCTGTGTGTGGATGTGCATGGACGTATGCCGTTAAGAGGATTTGTTTTGGGTAAGCAGTTTATCTAGTTTAATGTGATTGCTGCATGAAATATTCATATCAAGTTTTTGTTTTGCTCTCTTAATATCACTTCATTTATTATTCAGAAAATGCATAAATGGTATAAAATGAGTTTATCTTTCAAAACTACACTGACCTTGTGCGTTAACTGCTGAATGTTTCAGGGTTCCAAATAGATGAAATACTGAGAAAAAAATTTGATTTCTCATATCTCATTTTGTTAAGAACAAATATAATAGAGAGAGACAGCATTATCATATCATAAATTTTGACAGTTTGGGAAAGATTGGAAAGAATAAAAGTACGTGGAGATTGGTCTAAAATGAACCCATTTCTATGAAGATTAAACATTTTGTACTATATAAATAAACCCATTCATTCCCCAGATGTAGCTTTGGTTTTCCTGTCAGTTAACTCATGAGTTGGAGGTAAAATAATGATGCAGGCCTCCTGCACTTCTGCCTGCCTTTAAAGAACACCCACCTCACCACCAAACTCCCAGTGACAATTGAGCTTTTCAGATATTACAATCTTCATCCACCTTAAACGCTTGATGAAAAAATATTTCAACCACATTAACAAGTCCTGTGGCTGAAATTTGATGAATACTTTTTTCCTTAGAGCTGTGCATTACATTTAAAAAATGTGATTTTTCATTGCATTGTTTTCCTGCTGTATGCAAACTTGAGAATATTTTACCTCCACCTTTTATTTTTGTTAGTCTTGAGAATATTTTCGTATGGGTTGTGACATCAACATTCCATTTCCAATTAAATGCGTAGGAAGAGTACTTGATGTTTACTGATCAGGTAAGGGCTATCTACCCATGAACTGTGATAGTGAGCAAAAGTCAGCATATTGCACATGACCATTAATTCCCCTGTGGATATGCTTGGGTGTGCCCATCTCTATCACACCTAAGACTTGTTAGTCACCTAGCTGTTGCAGTCTTGCACACCAGTTGCCTGACTATTGGCTGCAGCAACTGCATCTTTCAGGCATCTTGATGCGTGTCTACTGCCTTTTTGGTGTAATGTATATGCAAGGCTTAAACATAAGCTTTGTAAATCCAAAGGGCTGTGCTTCCCTTCCAAAAACCTACAGTCGGTCCATTACAATCTTGTCATAAGATGACGTGTCAAATATGCATATTAGTGCTGTATCATGTGTAAAAGAGTTTTTGTCCTTTTTCCTATAGCTCATGAACTTTGTTTCTACAGACGGGAGCTGTGCAGCATGAACATATTTAACTGAGATTTGCTGTCATGGATATTGTTTCGGAGTTTTGATAATAGTTATCTTGTAATGTAAATATTATTCAGCCATGATGCTTTGTACCAGTGTATATCCTCGAAGTACATGAGCGCTTTATATACTTTTTTAATGGTGGCAGTGACGCTCAAAACTATGCTGTTTGGGTTCGTAAAATGCCAGAAGAATAATGAAATCTGAAAGTGGTGTTGGTCAAATCAGGTGATTTGCTTGTCTTCATACTACCACTTATTACACATATCATGTATACACTATGTGCCTGCTATACGTTTGTGGTATGTCATGAGCTTTCAGCAGGATTTCTAGAGCAGACCAAAAATGTTCTTTTTTTAGAGCTGCCGCACAGTGTGTGGATTGGTGACAGCCTTATGCCCATCGGTGATTGGGTGTGAAATGGCTTGCACAACACCAGCTTTGTATCAGTGTGCATGTGCACACACACACACACTCACAGCTGTGGATGTTTAAGTGTGGGTGTAGATGAAGGTAAAGGTGAAGTGAAAAAAAGCATTGGAAGAGTGTAAGGAAAAGACAGCATATGTGACATCATTTTTAAAATTGTAAGCTTTAATTAATCCAGTGATCTTTGCTGGGAGTACTCTGTTATTGTACAATGCAGTGTAGGCATGAAATTTTTGTGTGTGTACAAAAACTGGACAATGATACATCACTTTCTGAAATCCAGTTAAGATTCTGTTTGTAGTTGTGTATGTGCCATCAAATTCTGGAGGCACACTGTATGCCAGTTCTTGCAAACTGTTGATGACCTTTCTGAAAGTAAATAAGAATAGCTTTAGCACATTTTTAAGCAATGCATAATTTGATTTGAACACACAAACCCTTTTTTCCCTATGTTACGACAGTAATTACTTTAAAACCCAGTTGGCTGTAGTTATATAATTATGTAAGTTGTAATAATATAATTACCATAGTTTCAGAGGGATGGTTTATATTAGCTAATTGTAAATTAACACAATATTGAAAATACACAATATTTTATTGTTGATGTCTGTTATTGAATGTAACATGCTGTGACAATGATGTTCCCTGTTCTTTGATGAGAATTATAATTGTTCAGGCATGTTTGGGTTGGCAAGGAAAGACCACTTGCAGCCTATTAGTGCTGTGCTCATTGCATCCTTCAGACTCAGAACTCCCTCAGGATACTACCAAATGGGATGGGCATGACTGCCTTGCAAAAGCTGAAGTGCTCCCAGCATTTGAAGAATGAATAGTAGAGATTTCCCATAGAGGGATATAAAACTAGAATTGATGGTAAAAACAGAGATTACAGCCCTATGGCTCATGACTTAACAATATTGAATGTGGGGTGCTTTATGTATTGGAATGTCAACTTTAGTCAAACATTAGGCAAATTGTTTATGATATTCACCGCAGTAATGGAGAGTGCTACTCTGATACTTGTAACACATTCCAGCTTCATTTTTAACATGGGTGCTAATGTCTTCACTGTGCACAACTTAGTGAACAGAATCTCTAAGGTTATAGTGCTAATGTTATGCCTGTAGGCTTTAAATGTCAATACCAGTTCTAAAACATGAAACATAGAATCATCAAAGCTTGAGTGATTGGTAGCCTTTGTAACTATTTGATTAACATATATCAAATTGTTATTCTTACATTATCCAATTGTGGGACATTTACACAGTTCTGCAGTGTCTACGAGTCATGTGCTGCAAGTTCTATGCTTCAGGCTGAGGAATAGGTGAAGCAGATCTCTCTTGATTAGATATTATTGTAAGAGTGAAAGTAGGCTTGCACTCAAACTATCCTCATTAGTAAGAGCTTCCGCTGAAAAACATTTGGCTGTAGCCTCATTTTATTGTAAGAGCTTGCACTGAAACAACTTTGTTTGGTTGTGGCCTCATTTTTACTTCTTTGACTTGTTTTGGCTCAAGTCAGGTCCGAATATATCTGGTTCCTGGTGTTTATGCTAAAGAAGAAAACATGTTGATTGCTGTGTGGTAGGAGTATTGAAAACTCTTGAAATTTTATAATTCTTTAAGTGATTCATAATGGCTTTTAACTATTTTAATTGTAGTTTAAAAGGAAGTGTATTTGGAACAGTTTACACCTATTTTCTAGACTAGCACATTGTACAGTTTGTTTTAAGTGGTTTTCTGTGTTAGAGTACAATTTACAGAGACTAATGCACATAGATGGGTCATTGTGTTGTGACAGCGTGTGACTGTCATGACATGGTCTTGGTGCTGCTGGAGGTGAGAGGAAGCTGTTGTCAGAATGTGTTTGCTTTGTGTTTAGTATGACAGCTTGCCAACTAAAACATATTTACCTATTTCAAGGTTAAGACTTAAATGCTTGGGCATGTCCAAGAAAAGACTCTAGAAACAGCTTTTTTTCAGAGTTAGTGAGATATGAAATAAAAAGTAAGACAAAGTACAACACTTCTGACTCTAATTTTGTTTTTTTGTTGGGTGAGTGATGGCAAAGGTAGTAATTGTGTGGATGATGGTGAAGACAGATATAAAGTTAAGGGGAAGGTCTTTCTTTGTAAGGCTTGGTGAAGCTGAGAGCAAGGTACTATGTTTTAAAATGTGGTTAATGCCCCCTTTTCGCAAGAAGTAGGTCCATCGTGACATCACTCGGTGACTGGACCTTAAAGATCTCAACCCCATCGCTTCAAAGAAGCGGTCAGCATGTGCAGAGTCAGCCACCCAACCATCACCACAAACATACCTGCAATATGCAACCTTTCATGCACTTAAAATTCGGATGCCTCGGTTATGCATTTATTTGTCATCAAAATAATTTGTTGTTCTTATAGCCACTGGGACTGCTGGATGATTGGGTTGTGTAGAAAGTTCTCAGCCAGCGTGAGTATCGTCCTCCTTTCTCTTGTGTCCGCATCCGACGATGATCATCGACGCTTTCTCCCGCAACCCCTGCAGACAGAAATGCAGATAGTGTTACCTGGTTCATTCCAGACAAATCCACGGGTTTCAACCAGTGTTTGAGTTGTTGTAGTATGTGAATGTGGGCGGTGTGATGATAAAAACGTACAGAGTATAACCTCGCATTCTTATGGGCGTGTGCTAGCCGTGCATGTCACAGTAAACAAGAACATAAAATAAACAATGTGGGGTCTACATGCACAAGGTTACAAGATCCCAACTCACCAGTTAACTCCTCCCGGGCTTGAAGCTGTCGACAGCAACAAAAGGAACAGTCACAAACAAATCCAACGGGGTTAGGGGTAATGGAGCGAGACCCACAGGAACATAAATTACCATTAGAATGAAAAGTGCGTTTCTACAGATTAAATTACTCAAAAAGTTGTAATCCACCCGGTGTCTGCTTTAAGACCGAGTACCCGGCGAGCTACAACTGATATTTGAGACAAAACAGAAACAGAAGGGAGAGACGGGAGGATTGTGAATCTGAAGATTTTTTGGTTTGCTTACATGAGCATGCTGCCTTCTTTTTTTTCCAAGTCACCGTGTGTCGACGGACAGCCAGGTTGTCATAGTCGCCACCTGTTACAGAAATGAAAGGAAAAATGTATTTGTCTCTCTGTGTACTGTGCATATATGTTCGTGTGCGTGAGTGTGATATCCAGTATATATACCATGAATCCATGGGACATCTATGGGACATGACACACACATGTGATGTGGTATCTATGCATTGCACACAGGCATTACAAATACAAAATATCACATTCATTGCTCAGTCTCGCTATTAGCGCCTTGGCTCGGTGAACCACTTCAGCCGGACAAGTGGCGTCACCTCTACGCATGCGCACCAAGCGAACATGGGCGACAAGAGATACACTTGCGGCTGAGGTAGGAGGTCTTTCACATTGCTCGTTTGAGTGAAAGGTCTGTCACAAAAATTTACACCCGCTTGCAGCCATCACCAGACAAAGAAAGAGGCCCACCCTTACAAATGTTCATGGATCCTTCAAGGATCCTGTCAGGGCGACAGCCAACAACACAACTGCAACCATATGTTAATAAAACATGTATGTAGATATTTAGTAAAAATTTATAAGGATCATACTTACCGAGGGGAGTAGTTCAAGATTCTGTCTCTCCGGGGATTCCTCTGAGACATCTGGAAAAAGTGTCTTGGACAGTAAGTAGGAGTTAAGAAGACTAAAAATACACAAATATATAACATACGCATTCGGCTACTTTTTGAGCGAGTGTGTCATGCAAGCCTTAAAAAAAAAGTCTGGGGCACACTGGGCTACACTGAAAAGGAAACGACACAAATATTTTATTTTACAACAAATATTTGTTCAGTATAACGATCCACGTATTCGTTGCTCCTTGTACATAAACCGAAACAACGATTTTTCCAATACAAACTAGTCACGTGATGTACGTTAACTCAGACGTTGGAGGTTTGAATACATATCACCCCTGATACACATACCTGCAGAAAACCTTTTGAGGTCCATCATTTCTAGCAGCTCTTCCAAGAAATCTGAAAAAAAAACCTCTTGACTTTGTAGGTATTTAGGATAATGCTTCAATATTCAGGAGGCTGCTTCAACAAAGAAAGAACGAACGAAAGAAATTTCATTTTCACTGACGTACATTAAATAATTATTCGACATGATTTTTGAGTTAGTGACAGCGAACAGAAAACTACTGGAACAGGATTCAGGATTCAAGCGAGCATCACTTGAGCGTGATTACAGACTGTTGGGTCACGTGAGCAGGATTCAAGATTACTGAGCATGTCAGGGTAGAGACACCAAATATAGCAGTACTCACTGCCAGACATAAGATGCATCAGGATGCACAAGATGGAGAGGAACCTTACACAACAGGGAGGAACCTCGCTAGACAGGGAGGAACCTCACACTAGACAGGGAGGAGCCTCACACTAGACAGAGGGGAACCTCACACTAGACATGGAGGAACCTCACACTCAGACACCTTGCGAAATGAGGCTCCTCACACATGAACGCATTTTATTTCGCTACAGCTGTTGGGATACGCGTGCTTATGAGAAAATAATTAAAAGAAAAATGGAGGAAATGAATCAAGGAAGAAAACGAAGGCTGAAAGAAGGCAGAAAAAGTTGGGATAAATGTTTTGAACAGCGCTCACCGTCTTTATACGGGGCAACCAGGGCTGGCAGCAACAAGACGAGAAGAAACCCGAGAGTCGACATCACGACCTGTAGCAACACAGGTATAGTCACCAGGTGAATGTTTCTAGCTCTCTCTAATACATGCCGACAGATTTTTAAATCAATTTAGAAATATTAACACTAGCAGTCGTTAAGCTGCTGCTGCTGCTGCTGCTGCTGCTGCTGCTGCTGATGATGATGATGATGATGATGATGAACTTATGAAGCGCAGCACCACGACCAAGACAGATCTCACTCTGCGCAAAATACTTTATTCATCCTTTCGGAAATTATACACCATCGGAATTCGCTATTACAATGTAGTGTCAGACCCACCGACATCTCCATCATTAGCGGCGACTTTCTTACCTGAATCTTTGAACGGGTGTCCTGGTGCGAGGAATGCAGGAGCTGAAGTGTGGAGAGTACGAGTGGCACCATCTACAAGTGAATGTCGGTGTCAACCGCCTTTTGTCTGTTGGTGATGTTCATCAGGCTCCACCAGTTGCAAGTGAACACCAGCCCTCAAGTATCGTGCCTTTTCATATGCTGGCACGGCCAGTGGGCTGGAAGCTTGCTGTGTAGGTGGCCATTGTATCATATTTCTCATTTTGTTAAGGGAGAGGCTTGATGTTTCCTCAGCATGCCTTGGTCTTCCAAGTAGCGACATTAACTGACATGAATATTGCAAAAATGGCAAAACATCAGGAAAATCAAAATGTATTGAGTTGGGTGTGTACTACGTTCAGACTGGATTGTATTTCGATATTTCTTTATAAAGATTGCAGTGGAGTTCCTGGCAATCCTGGAGCTGGCGCTGGTAATGCTGACAGCTGTGTTACTCCCCTTGCATGACAGCTGTTACTCGATCTCCCTTGCATGACAGTTGTGTTACTCGCCCTTTTACTGTCTGAAAGGTTAGTGGGTTGGTTAGTTTAGAAGGAGAGTGCTTCAAACTTGAGGCAATGTCGCACCATGGGAGAGAGGGACTTTAGGGGGTAAGGACTCCGGAGTACTCCAAGACCCCTTCCCCCAAGACGGCCAGTTCTACGAACAGGTGTCACACGATTTGATTGTCTGATAGTTTTAGTTGGAAGGGAAAAGTGCTTTCCCTTCAATGAGATTTCGCATTGTAGGGGGATCAGGTGTGGTGGAATATTGCAGAGTACAGGAGGGTAGGGACATCGCGGGGAATGAGGGAGGAGGATAACTCAGCGGGTGTTGTTGACTGTTGCTGGTGCTCTCTTTTCATCTTGTGGTCTGTTGCTCGATGTTCATGAAGCATGCAAAGTCCTCAGTGTGGCTAGATCTTTACTATTCTGATATCCCTGGACTTGTATTTAGTTATATTCAGAGTGTGTACAGCTATCTATATCTCCTCCATTCATAGTGTGTAGATATCTCTATTTCTTCTATCCAGAGTGTGCATAACATGTACACAGAATACTAAAGTGTTTGATGGATGTGTACACACTACTACCACGTACACATAATACTAAAGTGAAATATATATACGTAGATTTTATTACCATCTACACAGAGTACTCAAGATTGATATATCTGTATATGAAGACTTTATTACCATCTATACAGAATACTAAAGTATGATATATATGTAGACCCTGTTACTATCTACACAGAATACTAAAGTGTGATATATATATATATACTTTGTTACTATCTACACAGAATACTGAAGTGTGATATATATATATAGACTTTATTACCATCTACACAGAAAACTGAAGTGTGAGATATATATATATCAGTAGACTTTATACAAAGTTGTTGATGCTCCAAAAGTTCCATTTTATTTGTGAAGCTTGATGGGTGTGTAGCATATCACATCATTAGACAGAGTAGAGATGGTCCACACACAGGCTGTCTGGTCTCAGCACTCACTGACGCCTTAAATTCTGATTCGGGGAGGTTTGCAGGGCCTGCAGGCAAAATTTATTAAAAACATGAAAGTTGTTGCTGCTGCTCTCTTACTATAATTCTTTCTCTCCACATGGCGAGTGGATGCTGGTGATGAGGTGAGCTGTGCTGGTGAATCCTAGTGTGGCGGTTTTACATGTGTGTGTGCGTGTGTGATATGGGATATTTTCATGTGTGTACAGGTGTATATGACATTAGCTATTTAAATGAATAATATGATTTATGAGGTATTTATGTGTGAATCTATGTCTGCAAACTATGGGGAGTTTATCTGCAAGATATGGGTGTTTACATGTGAGTATACACTACTATAATACTCTAAAGCTTCTTAATCTCATGTACACACATGTAAATACCATAATAGCATACACACATATACACATAAATACGCCCAAATAACAAAAATATAGCTTATACAGCACAGTTCTCCAAACAAAGCCATGTTCCCTCCGATTTATGAAAAAAGGTTAGCATTGTTACACAGAGGACAAAATGTCCCATGAATCAAGGAAACAGAAAGACTTCAACATTCACACAGAAATTAAGGTACTTCAACATGTCATCACACGCGGGAGTATTACTCACTTGTTGCCTCCTCCAAGAGATGTGTCTGTTGACAACAACAAGACAACAATCAGCAAACAACTAGCAATGAGACACAAACATAACTAACAGGCACACAATACATTCTTAGTATAAAGAAAGGTAAAGGTAAAGATCTCACAATCGCACACTTTAGTGTTAGGATAAAGAAAGGTAAACTTCTCACAACCTGTGCTCAGCATTAGGACGATGAAAGGTAACGCTCCTCCATTCGGAGTGAGTAGCTATCTCTTTTTTGTCCATTCAGAGTGTATAGCTATCTCTGTCATCTGTTCATATGTGGTTGGCTTTCTTACTGTCTACAGCATCTGGCAGTCAGCTTTTGCTCTTCCCTAATTCAGTATGTACAGTTAATTGCTGTGTCAAATCGTGTTCAGTCTAGCCATCGCTCGAGCATGATTCTTTACATGAAATATGAGAAGAGGAATCAGACCATGCAAGGCTTACTGTCATATCAGGCTTACAAAACATGTACACCTGTATACATCCTCTCTCCTTAAACATTTACAACAGAGAATGAGAGAGTGATGGTGAAAAGTGAGAGACTGGGGATAGGGAATGAAAGAAAAACATTCTTACACAGGCAAGGCCCGCTTTTCCTCGTCCACGTAGTCTCGGATGATAGCCAGCAGGCTGTTGTAGCCACTATCTGTTCACAACACAAATCATTCAAAACAGATCACAAGTCACACAAGGAAATTTTGTGGTCAAAGCACATATCTATGTTTTCAAAATAATGGCTGCACGAGTGAGTCAATGAGTGAGTGAGATGCTACATACATCATAGTATGACACAGTGTGACTCAATTATTAGTCATGTATTTACTGGATATGTGTGTATGAATTGCACATTTCTTCTAAATGCATCAATCTCATAGATATTTCACGTGTCTCAGACCACTGCCTACCTCACAGACAAACAGATAGACAGATAGATAGACAGAGAAACAGAGAGGAGAGAAGAGAGAAATGAAGCGAGAGAAACATACGCAAAGACAGAGAAAGAGACGAGAGAGAGAGAGGTGCACACACCTGTGTTATGCTGGTCACGATTTGTCATCTCCAGGTGTTTCTTTGAGTCGTCTGACACAGATAATTTATAGCAAGTTGTACTTCAGTAAGATTTTGTTTTATATACGCATGCAAACTTAATTGTCTTTACCAGACAACTAGATGCCGAATACATATCACAGAGATACATCACACATGTACCCCCTCAGATACACATTATTGATACCTTAGATACACATCATATCTCAGATACACATTATTTATATCCTAGATACACAATCACAATACCTTAGATAACATCATACCTCAGAACACATTACACATGCACACATCACACCTGAAATATCTACTACACAAATCTTAGATAACCATCATACCTCAGATACACATTACACATACCTCAGATACATACACATACCTCATACAACCATCGTACCTCAGATACACATTACACATGTACACATCACACCTGAAATATCTATTACAAAATCTTAGATAACCATCTTACCTCAGATACACATTACACCTCAGATACACATCACACATACCTGCAGGATACTCTTTCCGGGACATCAACGCCAGCTGCTCTTTCAGGAAATTTGATAAATCTCTTTCTTCTTTAGTTTGTGAAGATTCTACGTTTATAACGACAGAAAATAACGGATAGAAACTTTCTTTAATTGTTAGGGTAGATCTTGAAACATTGCATCCGACAGACAGATAGACAAACAGGACATGGCAGAGGAGGGACGGATATCAGGAAGACATGGTTGGAGAGACTGAAAAACGTAGAGAGAAAGAGAGGGAGAGAGAAGGCGAGGGCCAGAGAAGGATTGAGAGAAGGAGGAAAAGACAAAGAGAGATGCCTGGTTATTTGAGTTTTACGCCGTGCCACCAACTAAGACTATACCACGGCCAAAGAAAGTTGCTTTACATTTAACAGGTGAGACAAAACGAGAGAGGAGTAGATTGAGCAAAAGGAAGACAAAGAGAAGAGGAGTGAGTGAAGAAGGAGAGGAAGGAGATGAAAGAGAGAGAGAGAGAGGCTTGAAGCTGTTTAAAGGAAAACTGAAATTCTCACGATCTGGAATAAGGAAGGCCACGGCTGGCAGTAGCAGGACGAGAAGTAACCATGGACACGACATCATGACCTGCAGCCGCCACAAGCACAGAAGAACCAATCACCAGGTGAGTGTCTTTCGTCTTCGAAACAAAGAGGAGGAAGTTGGGTGGGGGGATGTGTTTAGTATTCACACAATCCACACAACTCGCCAGCACTCTCAACGCTTTGCCTGTCAGTGTCCTGACTTTATTTTGCTAGACAATACCGTTGTTTGTTTGACACTAGGTCCCACCATCCATCAATCACACCATCTACCAGTCCCAACACAAATCAATCACACCATCCAACAGACCCACCAATCATGCCAATCACCAGTCATACCCACATCAATCAAACAATGACATGTTCTAGCACGGCTTGACTCTCGAGCATGCACTTGTCAAGGAAGTCCCAAGATTATCTGGAGGCAATCTTTTTTTTTTTCGCAAAGTAGGCTGACATTCCTATCAGCTGCAGGTCTCCCCAGCTCGCTGCTAACACAGTTTAATGCGGACATGGTCTCAGTTCCATATCTGGGCTCAACATCCGTTTTCGTTTCCCTTTATAGTTAACAAACCCAAATCCACTTGAGACAGTAGAACTGGCCATTAACAGTCAAAACTTGAAAATAGAGGCAAAGCTTGTGGCTTTAAGGCGACCGTTGAGAAAGGTCCCCGCCATCCCTGAGAAGTGACTAACAATGCACTGAAGGAGCACATCCCTTAGAAATGACAGTATACTGAAAAACACATCTCTGAGTACTAACAATGTATATAAAAAACACATCTCTGAGTACTGTCTAACAAAGTATATAAAGAATACATCTCTGAGTACTGTCTAACAATGTACATAAAGAATACATCTCTGAGTACAGTCTAACAAACTATATAATACATCGCTGCCATTTCTCGCTTTAAACAGACTCTCATGACAAACATATTTCCGTCAACGGATGCGATTTTGTTTCCGGAGTCTGGAGCCCTCGTCTCCGAGCGTGAGATGACTGACCTGATGACTTGTTGGACTCGAGTGTACAGCCACGTACAGCGACGTACAGCAACGTACAGTCACTACAGCAACGTACAGCGACGTACAGCCACGTACAGCGACAGTACAGCAACGTACAGCCACGTACAGCAACGTACAGCGACGTACAGCGACGTACAGCGACGTACAGCCACGTACTTGCTTATCTCTCCCCGTAGACGGCGCGTGTCAGTCGACATCACACACAAATGTCCAGGTCCTTTAGAGGTCGCGAGCACGGACATCCAAGTTTGAAAGGATTTAGTAATAACTATCAGCCACACTAACAGCCAGGGGGGCAGCCAGTCAGGGTACAGGTCACGTGTCAACGAGAAAGTCAAAGGTCAGAAGTCTTCGGACTGACTCAAAGTGTTTGTGATTACTTCGGTAAACGTTGGGAAGAGGGCTTTAATTCTACAAATATTTTGGACATTTTTTTTACAGTTCTGCGGCTTCTGCCCTCCCCGTGCAGTCAGTAGAATCATCTTCTCCATCGACGTTTCACCTTTGTGGAGTGTGTTGATGTTGCAGCGGAAGGCTTGGGACTGCACAGACTTCCGGCTTGAGTGTCGTCTGGTTATCACCAGTCTCTGTCTCTGCACTGCTGGCAGCTTGCCGACACCAACTCTCAGCCTCTCGCAAAGGTGTCAGCTGTTGACTTGCAGTAAAATAGTTAATTTTTCTTTCTGTCTTTTTTTTTTGGCACACGTCCTCGAGCCCCACTTCCACGACTCGGTCAATAAACTGATAACAACAGACAATAAATTTTCAATTTTTGTACCTCCGTCAACACGAGAATTCGCATTGTCAGCTCTTCTTCTTGGTGTTGATAGTTAAACCGGAAGCCAGTTTGCCTTTGAGCCTTCTTTTAGACCTTAATGCGGAAAGCATTGTCTACAAGAAACCCCGAGATAAAGGTCGGTGGTCTGATAAACTGCGTGAAGTCACGTGCACAGCACAACTTTTTCGTTTCTCGAAGGGCTAAAGACCATTTCATGATCAGAACATTGAGACATTAAAGGGATTCTAAAGGCGAAATAAAACTGTTTAGAATGGCGTAAAGAGTAGGATACATTTGAATCTCGTCTATTTATATGTGTGTTCATGTGGAAAACGTTGAAGGTTTTTAGTAGAATGTTGTGTTTAATAAGAGAAATGACACGGGACTCTTTTTTTGCTTCCAGGAAGTCTCGTTCTCTGTCACGTGACCCTATGACGTGTGGTTTCCATAGTGACAACCATGCCTCGAGAATGTGCTGCACCCGACTGCCACGAAAAGATGGAAAAGATTCAAAATTGTCTTTTCATCAGTTTCCGACAGACAGAGCCTTACAAGCCTTACACACAGAGTGCGTCATACGAATAAAATGACGTCAAATCTTCGCAATGACCTCAGACTCTTCCTGTGCGTGTGACGTCATAAGGAGACTGATGTCACAAGGAGACTCGTCTGCTTTGATCATCTCGGGCCAGGGATAGGTGCTTATAAGGCTAGATGTTCTTTGCTTAAATGCACCAGAGAACAGATAGAACGGCGTGGGGTCAGGGAGATGTCAGCTTGGGTCACGTAAGGTTAGCGTGGGTTATAGGGGTGTAGGGCCAAGTTTGGGTGAAACTTGTCGACGTGAAGCCCGGCATCGGGTCTGGTACCTGAGAGGGCAAGTCTTGGTGTTTTTGTGTAATTGTAATAATTATAATATGCACATCATTAATAGTCAGAACTGTAAAGATATACAGTATACAGTCAGCTCTTTCTGCTACTCTTGTTCAATCATTGTGCTGGATGCAATACTAAGAGAGAATCCTCCCTGACACTCATTGTCTGATAATTGCGAAATTCCTATCTCATCCAGCTATCTGAAAAGTTGAGAAGACTGACTGCAGAAAACTTTATTTTCTGATATCTAGAACAAATGTAAAGTCGGATATTAAGTTAGTAACGCTGGATCCTCCTGCAGGCAAGATGGTGATGTCAAGTAACACAGGCCGAACCTGCTTTCAAGATCAGGGTTCCAGAATGATAACACTGGTCCAACCTACAATACTGGTGTCACTTTAACACACTGGTCGAACCTAACCTGCTCAGAAGCGGGTGCACATTACTCCGCCACCCGCCAGCTCCATGGTTAAAGTGGTGTCACCTCAAAATGCCTCGGACACATCCCTTTAGCTGACTGCCATAAGGCTACTGGCTAAGTGTACAAGTGTACAAGTGTACTGAGCACCACGGCCTTGGTTATAGTGTCATGTTCCATTGTCAGTGTGACAGTAATGTCATAGAGTGACTATAGTGTCATAGTATGCTTTAAAGTGCCTCAATATTAGGTGGGAATGTGAGTAAAGAGTTTGACAATATGGCGTACTTACATCGGAGTTCTTCAATCCCTTATCCACCCTGACCAGCTTGCCTGATGTACGAAGTGCAGTCGGTGAAATACCCGAGAAGGTATAGCCCATAAACACGTTCTTTTACATTCACCGCTTGAATGCCATCTCGGTTACCTGTTCTCTTTTCAAAACTCTGTAAAGGCTTTGGTGTTTACTGAACCGTGCTCCGTGAACCGTGCACTCGCAAAGTCTCGTCACATCCTACCTTTCCGAACATTGCGTCCCCAGTGTGTCATATCACGAACCGGGTGTGAGCCGTCCACTTCACAACCTACCCGTGTAGACAAAGTCGGTCACCTGTGCCTTTGACTGGCCTGAAGGGACTCGTAAAACACACCTAGTCTTCCCCCGAGTAGTACTTACAGTGACTCCAACACCATGCACAGTTGAGACTGTTGTTGACTAGGGTGGACTCGCTGACTACACATCACAACACTGTTGTTGTTGTTGGTGCAGTGGCTATAACAACAGGCTTCATTAGATTATAGTTGTCTGACTACGTTTTGTGACACCTTATATGTTGATCACAGTAATTAAGGGTAATGAAAGCGTGACGTGTGTTCTGCTACACACGCTGCCATGTGACACGGACACAAACAGTACACTGCCGTGTAGCACAGACACAAACACATTGCCATGTGATACAGACACATTGCCATGTAACACAAACACACTGTCGTGTGATAAAAACACACTTCCGTGTGTCACAGACACAAATACACGGACATGCGATACAGACAGAAACACACTGCCGTGTGACACACACTGACACACTGCTATGTGTACAGACACAAGCACACTGGCATGTGTACACACACTGACACACTGCCATGTGTACAGACACAAACACACTGCCGTGCGACAGACAAGCACACTGGCATGTGACACAGACACAGTACCACGTGACACAGTGTCGTGTAAAAGTGACATGTATGTCATAATAGACGTTCCTGTGAACTGCCTGTGTATTGCTGTGGACACACACTACATTAACATGTGTGAAAGTCTCTGACATAAGATGTGAATGTAACCGTGATGTGAGAGTTACATATGGTGCGAAAGCAACACGTGATGTGAATGTGACCTGACGTCAGAATGACCAGCATTAAAAAAAAAAGGCTTTGTGTAGTTCAGAAACACAGACACATCACATATAATGTAGGCGTGGCTTCTTCCCAGTCGTGGATACTGACATACTTGAATAATAATAATAATAATAATAATAATAATAATAATAATAATAATAATAATAATAATAATAATAATAATAATAAGTTATTTATATAGCACTTTTCCCCACCCTTAAAGGCGGGCACTAAAAAAACAAAAAACAAAAAAAAAGCACCAAGATAATCAGAATGGATGTTGGTCTCAAGAACAGTTGTAGCACCTGGAGATACATGATGTCAATCACCGGTCTGCACTCCACGCAAAGCTTGCTGGGACAGCTCAACATTGTGAAGCAGCTGGAGGAAGGCAATTAATCAGAGTTAGAAGTCGATTGCCGATACACAGAGCTCAACTATAAGTAATGGCAAGATATGGCACATATGTGACAGTAGAAATAAAGTGGAAAAGACGAAAAGTGGCGCAGACACACAAATCCATCCAGAAACGATGCATATAGAAAGAATACAGAGTGTTTTTTTTTTCTCTCTCTCTCTCACACACACACACGCAATGACACACACATAGACACATCTAGCTGACGGTAATAACAAATGAAGCTGATGTAGCGAAGGTCTTTTTATTTGTGGGTGTCAGTAAGGAATGGATCACACAGACATTAGGGTTGTGAGTAAAGTGAGACATCAATTATTTGGGCGTTTGTCAGGAAATTCGTTTTACAGTTGAGTAGATGATAAAATGCCTCCCCTATATCCTCAGTGACAGTCTATAGAGCCTTTCACTTGTAGGGATGTAGGTTTGTCTACATTTATTCATGGAAATAATCATCGGCAGGAAGTATTTTACAAATAGGGTTTTAGTGAAGAGGTACCTTATACAATATACATTGGTATTAATATTCTAGTATTTGAGTATATTTGTATATTTGAGTATATTTGTATTTTTAGTATACTGTATTTAGTATATTTGTATATTTAGTATATTTAGTATATTGGTATTATTAGTATATTTAGTATATTTAGTAAATTTGTATATTTAGTATATTTAGCCAGCTCTGGATATACACAGAGGCTTAGTACAAGAAAAAGAAGGCACCTTCATATATATATAGATAAAGACACGTACAAAGACACACACAAACACATAGACATACAGCGGTGTACACCTCTATGATGTCCATCGCTGTCTTCGATGACTGATGTTCTCTGCTGACCTTTGTTGCTGAGGGTCGTAAGTAAACGAAGACTTACAAAGAACTACAGAAAACTAAATTACACAGAACTACAGAGAACTCAGAGAGCTATAGAGAACAATTGAGAAGTACCGAGGTCTCCCCAAGCCACCACTTCATCAATCTCACGGCATGTCCCCTCGGTCCAGTTTTCCACTGTTGTCTTTATCTCTTTCCTAATATGGCCTTTGACCTTCATGCATGTGCGAGTGTATGAGAGGGAAATAAGAAGACAAAGCCAGGTACTGGACTACACAGCTCACCTGTGGAGAAAGAGAAAGCAAAGAGGGAGAGACTGAGAGGGGCTACAGCTTGTAACTCATTAACTGATGGTCGCACCCTGCAGTTAGCCTTGTAACAAGCGCTTCATTCAGACTACAGTCCTGAAAGTCTTAATACAAGTTTGTTCATGTGCTTTTGACATGGATGATATCAGTCTCAATATTTTTGTTAATGTGCCTTACATTGATATTAACAGTCTCAGCATCAGTGTGCACATATGTCTTTCAATTATATTAAGTTTTTAAATGAAGTAGCGACCTGACGAGTGTTGTGATGAGTTCTGGTGGCTTTATCTTGATGTTGACATCGGGGTTGTCTTCCTGTAGCAGACGCTTATCACTTGAGGGCAGACAACTCTTTACAAGAGGGTTATTTCCTGATTATCTCTCTAAAATCAGTTTTTGACTTTCGCCACAGAATAGTTTACAAAGAAAATATCTGTGGAATGATTATTGAGAACGTGTTTTATAAAGTAAAGTGTGTCATGCGTCGTTTTTTGTTGTTGCCAGACCTGTGCCTCACTAAAACATCTGTTAGAGTAACTGTGGCGAGATCGCCATGATGTCTGTGCAGACAAACCCAGTGTCAACATTCACTCATTCACCTTGAAAGAGTATGATCACATGTCTGCTACATGCGTTTATTTCACACAGTCATTTCTATTCACAGAGTTCCTTTAGACTTGTGAAGTGTGATTGATGGCTGTGTGATATGTAACATGGTTAGCCACATTAGTAATGTTCACGGATGTGTTACACATTTTTCAATATTTCAGGTCATCTCCGACATGCGGTCTCAGTTGTTGGTGTCGTCTCCACCAGTCTTAGTCTTTTGAGGTGTGAGCAAGCAGAGTCTGCAAACAGAAATGTTCATAATTGTGACAAACATTTAAGTCCATGTTTGCGAGGGTCACACACACACACACACACACACACACACACACACACACACACACACACACACACACACACACACACACACACACACACACGTGTAAATCTATCCAGGTAATACACTGGCCCATATGAACGTGTGACAAGACGTCACAACGATACTCACCTGTTTCCTGCTGCAATATCTGTTGTACCTGTCATCAGAAAACAGAGAGCAATGAGCCGAGAGAGGTGACAATACATTTCAGCTAATCTCCACATCGTCCCCGCCTTAACCACATCGTCTCACTTGACATCACACATCGTCTCACTTGACATCACACATCGTCTCACTTGACATCACACATCGTCTCACTTGACATCACACATCGTCTCACTTGACATCACACATCGTTCTGACACCGAAAGTCCTATCAACCACACCCTGGCTAAATGAAAACCGGAGGAGTAACATATAAACCAAACACCTGCATAGACACTAAATAAAAACATCCAAACTAACGAATAATGACAATAAAAAAGTTTTTCAAGACAAAAACAAAAACGAAAAATTAAACAAAGAAAGTTGTTAAATAGAACACCTTTATTTTATATTATGTCATTTGTTGTCGAGTATGTATTGCAAGCGGCCATTTTTTTGTTGAGCAGGATAAAAACTAAACTTGTTGGAGCAGCGCATAGTCAGCTGATAATATCTAAAAGTTACTCCTACTATTGGAGATTGATTCGAGTCTGGATGGATTTGACTTTCAGTGTTGTGACGAGATGCATGGTAACTATGACTGGGGCGACATGGCTTGGGTCAAAATGACACGTGACCCATAGAATAAGCAGTCTATTTCAAAATTTACCTGTTTTATGTGATTTCTACACAAATCCATAATACAAGACAAGCGGTCCATCAGAAGCAGTGTTATAAAATGAACTAATTTTAGTCAACACTCAACATCTACACACAAGTGCTAGTAGGGCGCACACTGATGTAAGTCGTCAGTCGTGTTGTAGAGGCAGTCGTCATACAGGACTGTTATACAGAGAAATATCCGGCAACACAGTTTGGGTCGTAACTAAGGAAAGTCTTAATCAAGAGGTTTTATTGTAACAATATGTATCCGATAATCACAACATGTAGTGTATAATCACACCATGGGCCTTTTATTAGCAGTGTGAGTCCCATTTTCATGTCTTTTAAAACAAAAACAAAAATATATATATACCCTATAATCACACTTTATGCCTTGTTCGTTGTAATAAAATTTCTTACAATGACAGTCCGACCCTATAACCTAACAACAGACAGACGGACAATGATATAATGGTCAACATCATGATAATAGATCAAGTGACAAAATGAGACAGAAGGAAGAAAAACTGGGGCGAACGAAACAAAAAAATAAAATTATTTAATTTACATTTCTCTATGATCCTCACTGCCTGATGAAGCACAGTCAGCAGGTTGTTGTGGCCACCATCGTCTGCAGAAAAGAAACAGACGGTCACTGAGAGTTGTTGCTAAAAGGTTCACTCTAAGAAACAAAACTCACATCACCTGCAGTTAGGTGAGACGAACATATCTCTGTTTCAGAAAAGTGTGTTGTACATCAAAACAATTCAGATATTATACATACAATAGAGAGCCATGCCATGTATACACATGAAATATAATTCATACACTATAGGTTGATATATACACATGAGACACTATACATACATTACAGAGCCTTGTATACATATGAGTGGTTTTTGTATGCAATGCCCATAGTTCCAGGTACATCACACATACCCGAGGCAAGAAGTTGACGGTTTTCTCTGTCTGGGTATTCCTCAAGGGTATCTGTGAAATATACTCACATAGAAAGTCTGTGTTCACACATCTCTTTCTCTCTTTATTGTCATTCAATAAAACCAACACATATTTACACACACAGACACAGACACACACCGATACATACACACAGCGATACTTATATACATGCATACGCACACATACATGTAATTCCTCCATCACTACCCACACAGATGTGTACAAGTGTCACAGACCTGAGGGAAGCTGTTGGCGATTGTTCATTTCCAGGTGATCTTCCAGGTAATCTGTGGACAAGTCAGTTTAGACTGGGGCTCATTAAAACCAGAATAAACTAGTTTGTGGTTGTTGAGCTGGACATGGTGACCTAGTGTGTATATATATAGATGAAACAGGTATGTATATAGTGAAACAGAATGATAAACATACACATGTCATGTACCTGTGTCACCGAGACACAAATTCTTGACCTGCAGACTAAGGCAAACTTCAGTTATACTTAGGTTGATGACAAACTAGTTTGTGTCTGGTTACCTGACATGTACATCACTTACATGACAACACAGCAGCTGTCAAGGAACATCAGCATGAACGATTGACACATTACACTCATACAGCAAAGGGAGAAAACTCAGGCGTGAGAGATAACAGCACCAGTGAGACAGAGTGGGACTGACAAGGTCAAAGGTTAGATGGCTAGCACTTGTATGTATGTGTTTGGGGGGTGGGTAGGAGGAACCAGCAAATGACAATGGCAGCAGGCTCTGGCAGTGTACGCTCCGACCTCCACGCACAAAGACACAGAAGACAAGAGTTTTACTCACAGATTGAAATGATGGTTAATAGAAACTCAGAGACAGGACAGATACACGGGACTGGGGGACAGTTTGATGTACACCCCTCATTCTAGACATCAAACATTTTCTACTTTCAACAGCACAAACACTTCACGGTGACAGACAGATGTAGGAGACCTGCTTCGCTTTCAGCTTCAGGTTTCTTACAACAGGTTTATGGTGGCTACCCATGTCAGCGCCTGGGTATGTCCTTGTCTTGGCTTTGTTGATGCTGGATTTGAAGTATCTCGGAAGCAGGATATTGTTGATTTGATTAAGGACCAATCCGTTTGTTGAGTGTCAGGTGGCCGTGTCAGACTTCTTGTGGGAATGTAAGGTGTACACATACATATACATGACACATACGTAAGACACATACACATACCTGCAGGAAGCTGTTCTCGAAGCCTCATCTGTAGCTGCTTTGCCAGGAAATCTGAAACAAAATTCTTTCTCCTGTAGCTGCTACAGATGTTACTTTCAGTGATGACAGAGAAAATGTAGTTAGTGAAGATTGTGAGAGAGAGGAAGAGAAAGAGAGACACAGAGCGAAAGGTCAGGTGAGACAGAGACAAGAACACAACGAGAGGTCACGTGAGCAGGTAAGAGGAGGTGAGAGGTTAGGGAGAGTGGTCTGTGGGAAAGTAAGCGTGTCCTCTCTACTCACCCTGTGGAAAGGGTGTAACCACGGTGGGCAGCAGCAAAGCGAGAAGTAACCATAGAGACGACATCGTGACCCGCAGCGACACTCGCCTGAAATCACACGATACCTTCATGTAGCACGGGTAGCCACTCAGTGTCTTGTGCAAACTTGACATATATTGACATACCCTGACATATTCTGACTTGCCCTGACATACCCTGACATATCCTGAGACATCCTGACATACGGGGAGCGCATACAGAACTTAGCCAAACTGTATTGTCTTCCCTTTTCCTGGAAAGGAATTCAGCTCAGGCCCTTGTCGTCTGTCCCCGCCATCCTTGTGTCTACTTTGCCAACTCTCAGTAGATGGTTGTGTGTATATAGTCTGTGTAAGTTTCCTTATCATCTACTCGTCTGGGGATGTGGAGAGAGAGATAGAGAAAGAGAGGTATACACATTCCACTGTTTTACTCAATATAACCATATTTTCCGTCACGAGGTATAGACGCCTTATTTACAACATATTATATCAATTAAAATTTACAATACTGCACATTCCTTGGGTGTAAAGTCTTGTACAAGTACACAATACAACATGACTTTATTATTCCACAAGAGCAATTACAGGTAAGAGTGAAGGGCGTTCATGCGGTGGCAGTACACAGGTGAGGACATACAAAGTGGAGAAATGTTTGTGACATAAGTGTACAAAGTGTGGAAGAATGCCAGTGTAAACATGTTGACAATCATACAAGAATGACAGCAGGGTGGTGTCCTCAGCAAATGGTGTAAGAAGGCTTCTGTCAGCTTCTACAACTGCTAGTATGTAGCATGAGGAGTAGTGGGGACCAGCAGCAGCCTCGAGGGCAACCTGTACAGGGGACAACAAAATGTGAGAGAGGACCGTTAATGGAAACTCTCTGCTGCCTGTTTGTTCCCAATTCCAGGATGCAGACAGGTAGTAGGTGGGGTAGACGGAAGTCTGGAAGTAGAGTCTGTTAACAAGTGAGGTTGCACAGTGTTTAAAGCAGAAAACAAGTCAGCAACGAGAAGTGTGGCATGAGCTCTGGCTCTACCCCTCTTCTGGCTTTATAGACAAACTGCAGTGGGTCAAGATAGTTATCAACAGCAGTCATCATGTAGACAAGAATATAGACAAAGAAAGGAAACATGTTGGAGGAGAAAACACACAAACGTCTCTCCTTGAACAGGTGCGACTGTCTCACCTGAGTCTGGAGTCTTAGGCTGAAGTTGTGATGTCCTAGTGTCAGGTCAGACCTCGAGGATGTGCCTTGACTGAAGTGTAGACAGCAGACAACAGGGTGTCGCCTGCAACTGTCTTTTTATCTGTTGCTGCCGATGGTGGGCATGGGTGAAGACCAGAAACAAGAGGACACTAGATGTCACGTGTCCTGTCATCCGAGCTGTTGGCGAGACCCTCGTGCTGAGTGTCTGTCTCCCTCACAGCGCCCTCTTCTCAGGATGTGATGTTATCTCATACATGTGATGTTATCTCTTGTGAACTGTGTCTCTCAGAATGTGATGTTACTGGCACTTTTGCTGTTTATTGAATGGGTCTAACCAGTGACTGTATTCATACTCTTTGTATTCCCAGATGTTTGTGGACAGAGCAGTGAGGGCCTTTGTTTCATCAGATGACCCTCCAAAGCACGCCTCACCCCATCTCTCGTCCCCGCAGGAAGTATTTTAAATAAGGTTTTAGTGAAGAGCTACCTTGAATCATTCTAGTACTTGTGTATGTTTGTTTGAGTTCATTTCTCCTAGCCAGCTCTGGATATACACAGAGGCTTAGTACAAAGAAACAGAAGGCACCTCCATAGACATGTACAAAGACAGACACACGAACACATAGACATACAGAGGTGTACATACGCTGGCAACCAGACACACACATGCATTAACAATAATAAAAGTAGTAATGAAGTACACAGAAAGGGAAACATATAAAAATGTACATATATATGATGTTTTGACTGCTGCTCACCTGTGGGGTCCTGCTCTTGATGTCCTGTCAAGAGCAAACATAAAATAATGAGCAAAGAGAGTCGACAATGAGCTGAGACTCAAAGAAAACAATAACATTAAAATAAGTCAGTAATTTCGATGAAAAAAAGAAACTGTGAACGGCATGCTGGGAGAGAGCGGAGTTCTTCAAAGGACGGTCAGGTTTAGTCCATCAGTCGAGTACAGGCTTGTCTTCTGTCAGACGATGTCCATCGCTGTCTTCGATGACTGATGTTCTCTGCTGACCTTCGTTGCTGAGGGTCGTAAGTAAACGAAGACTTAGAGAGAACTACAGAAAACTAAATTACACAGAACTACAGAAAACTAAATTACACAGAACTCCAGAGAACTCAGAGACCTACAGAGAACAATGAGAAGTACCGAGGTCTCCCCAAGCCACCACTTCATCAATCTCACGGCATGTCCCCTGTGTGCCAGTCAGTTGAACTGCTTGCGTGTTGTGGATGGCGGGGTGGGCTCAGTGCGGGTGTATGAAAGGGAAATAAGAAGACAAATCCGGGTACTGGACTAGACAGCTCATCTGTAGAGTAAGAGAAAGCATTGATATTACAGTCTCAACACAGTGTGTACACGGGATATTAATTTTTTTTAAATGGAAAAAGCGACTTGACGAGTGTGGTGTTCCTGTGGCTTTATCTTGATGTTGACATCGGGGTTGTCTTCCTGTAGCAGACGCTTATCACTTGAGGGCAGACAACTCTTTAAAAGTAGGTTATTTCTTGGTTATCTCTCTAAAATCAGTTTTTGACTTTCGCCACAGAATAGTTCACAATGAAAATACCTATCAATGCTTGTTTAATTGATTCTCTGTGTGTTTTTCAGGTGTCCCTCTATAAATGATATATAAAGGATATAGAATAGACTATCTCGATTGTTGTTTTTAATTTCCATGTTCACTGGAGTCTGTACTGCTACAAGAGTCAAGAACTCGTTTTTCAAAATAGTGGCGAGATAAGGACTCATGAGTAATAGTGACTAAATAATGAGTTGTAAGTGCTGATAGCCAGATGACGATTGTGTCTGTGAAGACAAGCCCAGTTTCAACATTCACTCATTCCAAACAAAGATCAAGTATCTGCAAAATGCGTTTATTTCACACAGTCGTTCCTGTTCACAGAGTTCCTTTAGGCTCGAGGAGCGCGATGTCTGTGTGATATATAACATGGTTGAGAAGTGTAATATGTTATGTAATATTTAACATGGTTAACCACATTAGAAATGTTCACGGATGTGTTACACAGTTTTCAATATTTCAGGTCATCTGCTACATGTGGTCTCAGCACTCGGTGATGTCTCGACGAGTCTTAGCCGTTTCTGCGCGAGCAGTATCTGCAAAAAGAAATGTCCACACTCATGACAATCATTTAAGTCCATGTTGGCGCCACACACACAGAGTACACTTGCTAGTCCTGTTCAAGTGATGTTGCCGATGGTACCAAGGACTTGGCCAAAACACTTTTATTGAAAACCAATTGTTTCCATCTACGGCCAGAGGCTAGCATCTGGTAATAGTGATGTAGTGGGTGAGAGGGGTCTGTCATAATACTGATGACTTGTAAGCTAAAGAGCCTCTGGTGTATAGGCCACTAGTGGTCTAAACACTGGTAAACAGATGTATAGCTGTGTATCCTGATGTATAGGTTAATAACCAAGTACACATCGGGGTACATACACTGGGGGACACACACACACACAGAAATGTCAATCCTGATTATAAAACATATTTTTAATGACAGATATATGCACACAGAAATGTTCACAACCACACCTTGGGAACAAACACATGACCGCATTTACGTGAGACAAGATGTAACGACTGCTACTTACTTGTTTGGTCCTGACAGCCCTGTAGCTGTGAACAGCAAACAGAGAACAATGAGATGAGAGAGGTGACAATGGGCTAACTATGAGCTGAGAGACATTCAAATAAATTAACATTAACTCGTGATTGCTAGTGTACCAGTAGCTATGACTTCAAAGACAAAACCTAAAGTTAATTTATTTAAATGTTGAAGCCATAATCCTACAAGTCACATCTCAACTCTTCTTGTGGTTTCGGCTTCACGTGGTCCTGCTTACTGTGCTATCGTTAGACTGGACTAGAGTATGTAGGGGAGCTAAGTCTCCAGCTAAGGGCAATCACTACACGTGTGCATGTGTACGGTCAGACAGTGTCGATCTACAATGTACTTGTATTTTGAATGTGATTTCCGCAACCCTGCCATATTTTGCGGAAATCACATTCAAAATATAACAAGTACTTTGTAGATTGACACTGCTTTTCTTAATAAAGAGGTTTTCCTGTAGCAATATGTACCCTACAATCACCATGGGCCGTATATTGAAGTAGGTATATATCCTATTATGTTTCCTATAATCAAAGCGTGTACTTTATAATCACACCATGTGCATCATAATCTATGTTCCTTGTAATCACATTTCTTACAATCATACCTTACAATAAACATACATACGGGTTGTGCAAGGTAAGGAAACAAATTTCAGTGTAATAAAAATGTACACTGACAGCTACTTGTTATGTCAAGTTTACAATTTTCTGTCCAACAAACTATAAACAGTGAGTGCCATTTGTAAGTTTAAACTCTGTTGACAGTGAGGTTATCGTCTTCCTGTGACTTAGTTTAAAATATTTCTTATATTTTAGAGACATGTTCACATCACCTTTCAAGTTATCCATACAAAACGACTGAAGCCTTGGAGCGAGCTTGGACATGCTTAGTGTATCATATGTACAGATAGAGTGGGGTACCTGTATCTGTACTCTACTTGCTGTATTATATGTTCAGATGGACAATGATATAATGATCAACATAATAAAGAAGAAATGTGGAGAACAAAGTATCAAAAGAAATTGTTTACGTGGACATGTAGTGTTTTTTAACTGTCGAAGGACAGCCAGCAGGTTGTTGTAGCCATCATCTGCTGCAGAAATGGAGCAAAACAAACAGATGGTCACCAAGAAGTGCTGCTAAATGTACAAAGACCATATAACCCAGTGTTTTAGACAAAACACACATGCCGCTGTTTTAAACAATAAGAGTGTGTGCATGAGTGTCTGTAAGGTTACCTGAATACATTAAAAATATTTAAACATTATACATACAATACATTACAGAGCTATGTATAACAGGACATTATACATACATTACAGGGTCATGTAAGCACTTGAGACATTATATAATACATTACACAGCCCTGTTTATGCATGAGTGTCTATATGCAATGCCCATTGTGCCAGGTTTGCCACACATACCTGAGGCAAGAAGTTGACGGTTCTCTCTGTCTGGGTATTCCTCAAGGGTATCTGTGAAATATACTCACATAGAAAGTCTGTGTTCACAAGTTTTGCTCTCTTTGCTGTCATTCAATAAAACCGACATATTTACACATACAGACACACAGGCACAGATATATACATACATAAACAAATACACACACAGGCACACATCGATACATACACACAGAGATACTTATATACATGCATACGCACACATACATGTGCACCCACCTCCACCCTCACCCACACAGATGTGTACATGTGTCACAGACCTGAGGGAAGCTGTTCACGATTATTCATTTCCAGGTGATTTTCCAGATAATCTGTGGACAAGTCAAGTTAGACTGTGGCTCATTAAAACCAGAATAAACTAGTTTGTGGCTGTTGAGCTGGTCATGGTGTCCTAGTGTGTATATATATAGATGAAACAGGTATGTATATAGTGAAACAGAATGATAAACATACACATGTCATGTACCTGTCACAAATGCCTGATATACAGACTAAGGCAAACTTCAGTTATACTTTGGTTGATGACAAACTAGTTTGTGTCTGGTTACCTGACATGTACATCACTTACATGACAACATAGCAGCTGTAAAGTTAAGGAACATCAGCATGAAAGATTGGCACATTACACTCATACACCAAAGGGAGAAAACTCAGGCATGAGAGATAACAGCACCTGTGAGACATAGTGGGACTGGCAAGGTCAAAGGTTAGATGGCCAGCACTTGTATGTACAGTGGAACCTCGGTTAACGAACTTAATCCGTTCTGGAAAACTGTTCGTTATCCGAAATGTTCGTTATCCGAAACAATTTTTTCCATAAGAAATAAAGGAAATAGATTTAATTGGTTCCCAGCCCCTGTTGACTCGCTAATATTTGAAAGTTGCAGGCTATATAGGTATTTGTTTTAATGAGAAGAGTTATAATGCAGTTTAAATGAAGTTAAATATAAAAACATTAATGAAAGCATTGAAACATCAGAAAACTTGCCGTTTTGACGGCGTGGATGGAAGCAGGTGTGGTGAGGATGGGGTGGAATTACTGCTTTGATTCCCCCTCCATGAGCACGTGACATTATAAAATCGGGGTAACCTTTTCTGTAGCTTTGAGGTTAAAGGAAAAAAACTTGTCCAGTGTCTGTTCCTTCTGTCTTTTTTGTAAAACTCTTCGGTAATACGACATCACATATCCGACAGACGCATGCCACCTTCATACTTTGAAATCATTTCCTTTTTAAATTCATTTGTTGGCCGCTTCCTTGTCATTACCTCACTACTATTAATTGCTCTTAATCTTCTTTGGAATCATGATTGAGGATTATCTTATTAAAATAAAGCACAACAATCACTAAATAAGAAGGATGCGCATAGATAGGGAACGACCGATCGTAACTGTGTCTGGAGCGCGAATGATGACATGATGGTCGGTCACGTGTGGTTCACGTGGCTGTTCGTTATCCGAAATTTTGTTCGCTATCCGAGACAAACTTTTAACGAAATTTTTGTTCGTTAACCGAAATATTCGCTATCCGAGGCGTTCGCTAACCGAGGTTCCACTGTATGTGTTTGGGGGGTGGGTAGGAGGAAACAACAAATGACAATGGCAGCAGGCTCTGGAAGTGTCCACTCCGACCTCCACGCTCAAAGACACAAAGACACAAAGACACAGAAGACAAGAGTTTTACTCACAGATTGAAATGATGGTAAATAAAAACTCAGAGACAGGACAGATACACGGGACTGGGGGACAGTTTGATGTACACCCCTCATTCTAGACATCAAACATTTTCTACTTTCAACAGTACAAACACTTCACGGTGACAGACAGATGTTAGAGAGCTTCTTCGCTTTCATCTTCAGCTTCAGGTTAGTAAGAACAAGTTCATGGTGGCTACCCATGTCAGCGCCTGGGTATGTCCTTGTCTTGGCTTTGTTGATGCTGGATTTGAAGTATCTCGGAAGCAGGATATTGTTGAGTTGATTATGGACCAATCCGTTTGTTGAGTGTCAGGTGGCCGTGTCAGACTTCTTGTGGGAATGTAAGGTGTACACATACATATACATCACACATACAAAAACACATACACATACCTGCAGGAAGCTGTTCTCGAAGCCTCATCTGTAGCTGCTTTGCCAGGAAATCTGAAACAAAATTCTTTCTCCTGTAGCTGGTAAAGATGTTACTTTCAGTGATGACAGAGAAAATGTAGTTAGTGAAGTTTGTGAGAGAGAGGAAGAGAAAGAGAGACACAGAGCGAAAGGTCAGGTGAGACAGAGACAAGCACACAACGAGAGGTCACGTGAGCAAGTAAGATGAGGTGATAGGTTAAGGAGAGTCGTCTGTGAGAAAGTAGGCGTGTCCTCTCTACTCACCCTGTGGAAAGGGTGTAACCACGGTGGGCAGCAGCAAAGCGAGAAGTAACCATAGAGACGACATCGTGACTCGCAGCAACACTCGCCTGAAATCACAATGAGATACCTTCTTGTAGCACGGGTAGCCACTCAGTGTCTTGTACAAACCTGACATATATTGACATACCCTGACATATTCTGACTTGCACTGACATACCCTGAAATATCCTGACATCTTGACACATCTCGACATATCCTGACACATCCTGACATACGGGGAGAGCATACAGAACTTAGCCAAACTGTATTGTCTTCCCTTTTCCTGGAAAGGAATTCAGCTTAGGCCATTGTGTCGTCTGTCCTTAAGTCTACTTTGCCATACTCTCAGTAGATAGTTGTGTATATAGTCTGTGTAAGTTTACTTATCATCTACTTGTCTGGGGATGTGGAGAGAGAGTAAGGGAGGTATACACATTTTACTGTTTTACTCAACATAAAAATATTTTCCGGCAGGAGGTAGACGCCTTATTTACAACATATTATATCAATTAAAAATTTACAATACAGCACATTCCTTGGGTGTAAAGTCTTGTACAAGTACACAATACAACATGACTTTATTATTCCACAAGAGCAATTACAGGTAAGAGTGATGGGAGTTCATGCGGTGGCAATACACAGGTGAGGACATACAAAGTGGAGAAATGTTTGTGACATGAGTGTACAAAGTGTGGAAGAATGCCACTGTGAACATGTTGACTATCATACAAGAATGACAGCAGGGTGGTGTCCTCAGCAAATGGTGTAAGAAGGCTTCTATCAGCTTCTACAACTGCTAGTATGTAGCATGAGGAGTAGTGGGGACCAGCAGCAGCCTCGAGGGCAGCCTGTACAGGGGACAACAAAATGTGAGAGAGGACCGTTAATGGAAACTCTCTGCTGCCCGTTTGTTCCCAATTCCATGATGCAGACAGGTAGTAGGTGTGGTAGACGGAAGTCTGGAAGTAGAGTCTGTTAATAAGTGAGGTTGCACAGTGTTTAAAGCAGAAGACAAGTCAGCAAAGAGAAGTGTGGCATGAGCTCTGGCTCTACCCCTCTTCTGGCTTTATAGACACACTGCAGTGGGTCAAGTTATCAACAGCAGTCATCATGTAGACAAGAATATAGACAAAGAAAGGAAACATGCTGGAGGAGAAAACACACAAACGTCTCTCCGTGAACAGGTGCGATTGTCTCACCTGAGTCTGGAGTCTTAGGCTGAAGTTGTGATGTCCTAGTGTCAGGTCAGACCTCGAGGATGTGCCTGGACTGAAGTGTAGACAGCAGACAACAGGGTGTCGCCTGCAACCGTCTTTTTATCTGTTGCTGTAGATGATGCACATGATTGTAGACCAGAAACAAGAGGACACTAGATGTCACGTGTCCTGTCATCCGAGCTGTTGGCGAGACCCTCGTGCTGAGTGTCTGTCTCCCTCACAGCGCCCTCTTCTCAGGATGTGATGTTATCTCATACATGTGATGTTATCTCTTGTGAACAGTCTCTTTCTCAGAATGTGATGTTACTGGCACTTTTGCTGTTTATTGAATGTGTCTAACTAGTGACTGTATTCATACTCTTTGTATTCCCAGAGTTTTGTGCACAGAGCAGTGAGGGCCTTTGTTCATCAGATGACCCTCCAAAGCACACCTCACCGCATCCCTCGTCCCCAGGAAGTATTTTAAATAAGGTTTTAGTGAAAAGCTACCTTGAAACATTCTAGTACTTGAGTATGTTTGTTTGAGTTCAATTCTCCCAGCCAGCTCTGGATATACACAGAGGCTTAGTACAAAAAAAAAGAAGGCACCTCCATAGACGTACATAAAGACATGAACAAAGACAGACACACGAACACATAGACATACAGAGGTGTACATACGCTGGCACCCAGATACATCCATGCATTAACAACAATAAAAATAGTAATGAAGTACACAGAAAGGGGAACATATGAAAATGTATATACAGTGGTACCTCGACATACGAGTTTAATTCGTTCCGTAACCTTGCTCGTATGTCAAATTGCTCGTATCTCAAAGCAATTTTCCCCATTGAAATTCCTTGAAATGCCATTAATCCGTTCCAGCTCCCAAAACACCACCTCAGTTGTTTTTGTTAAGTGTTTTTAAATAAGAAAAATGTATTTACAAGAAGAAACATTTATTTATGAATAACAAATACATATTCTATAAAAACATTAAATTCTTCGTTTGTGGAAGTGTGTGGGATCTGCTTCAGCAAATCACCGTAAATCGCTCGTGCCTTCTCACACATGATGCTTTGTGTTAAGGTTCCTCCTTGAAGCTGCTTCTCTGTCACCCACACAGTCAATAGTTTCTCCATCTTTTCATGGAGAGAAGTCCGGAGCTTAGAAATTATTGTAACGCCCCTAGCTGGCGTTGTACCCTTTATCAACTCCTGTTTAAGCTCAGAAACATATCATTGATGTGCTACACCCGTACATCCTCGCCAAGTCAATTACTCTCACACCTTGCTCATGTTTTTCTACGATTTCGCGCTTTAATTCAATAGACATCATCTTCTTTCTTCGACCCATGGTTATAAAAATAAATGTGATAATGTTTTGTAAATGTACAAAAAGCAAAAAAACGCGAACCCAACTTATCAAAAATGCTTCGAAAACGAGGGAAACAAGCACACAGACTGAGGTCTAGTCTGAGGTGGGAGAAATTGTTAGACGCTGCACACGACCCTAACATCCGCCCCGCATGTTGGGGTCGTGTGCAGCGGTGTAGTGTGCGATTCCTCGTATCTCAAATCTTGCTCTTATCTCGAAGCAAAATATCGCTCACTCGGCGGCTCGTATCTCAAAACACTCGTATGTCAGGGCACTCGTATGTCGAGGTACCACTGTATATATATATGATGGTTTGACTGCTGCTCACCTGTGGGGTCCTGCTCTTGATGTCGCTGTCAAGAGCAAACACAAAATAATGAGCAAAGAGAGTCGACAATGAGCTGAGACTCAAAGGAAACAACAACATTAACATAAGTCATTAATACGATGAAAAAAAGAAACTGTGAACGGCATGGTGTGAGAGTGTGGAGTCCTTTAAAGGACGGTCAGGTTTAGTCCATCAGTCGAGTACAGGCTTGTCTTCTGTCAGACGATGTCCATCGCTGTCTTCGATGACTGATGTTCTCTGCTGACCTTCGTTGCTGAGGGTCGTAAGTAAACGAAGACTTACAGAGAACTACAGAAAACTAAATTACACAGAACTCCAGAGAACTCAGAGACCTGCAGAGAACAATTGAGAAGTACCGAGGTCTCCCCAAGCCACCACTTCATCAATCTCACGGCATGTCCCCTGTGTATGCCAGTCAGTTGAACTGCTTGCGTGTTGTGGATGGCGGGGTGGGCTCAGTGCGGGTGTATGAGAGGGAAATATGAAGACAAAGCCGGGTACTGGACTAGACAGCTCACCTGTAGAGTAAGAGAAAGCATTGATATTACAGTCTCAACACAGTGTGTACACGGGATATTAATTTTTTTTTAAATGGAAAAAGCGACTTGACGAGTGTGGTGTTCCTGTGGCTTTATCTTGATGTTGACATCGGGGTTGTCTTCCTGTAGCAGACGCTTATCACTTGAGGGCAGACAATCTTTAAAAAGTAGGTTATTTTCTTGGTTATCTCTCTAAAATCAGTTTTTGACTTTCGCCACAGAATAGTTTACAATGAAAATACCTATCAATGCTTGTTTAATTGATTCTCTGTGTGTTTTTCAGGTGTCCCTCTATAAATGATATATAAAGGACATAGACTATCTCGATTGTTGTTTTTAATTTCCATGTTCAGTGGAGTCTGTACTGCTACAAGATGAAGATGGTCAAGAACTCGTTTTTCAAAATAGTGGCGAGATAAGGACTCATGAGTAATAGTGACTAAATAATGAGTTGTAAGTGCTGATAGCCAGATGACGATTGTGTCTGTGAAGACAAGCCCAGTTTCAACATTCACTCATTCCAAACAAAGATCAAGTATCTGCAAAATGCGTTTATTTCACACAGTCATTCCTGTTCACAGCGTTCCTTTAGACTTGTGAAGCGCGATGTCTGTGTGATATATAACATGGTTGAGAAGTGTAATATACTATGTAATATCTTACATGGTTAACCACATTAGAAATGTTCACGGATGTGTTACACAGTTTTCAATATTTCAGGTCATCTCCTACATGGGGTCTCAGCACTCGGTGACGTCTCGACGAGTCTTAGCCATTACTGAGCCAGCAGGGTCTGCAAACAGAAATGTCCATACTCATGACAAACATTTAAGTCCTTGTTGGTGCCACACACACACACAGAGAGTACACTTGCTAGTCCTGTTCAAGTGATGTTGCCGATGGTACCAAGGACTTGGCCAAAACACTTTTCTTGAAAACCAATTGTTTCCACCTACGGCCAGAGGCTAGCATTTGGTAATAGTGATGTAGTGGGTAAGAGGGTCTTCATAATACTGATGACTTGTAAGCTAAAGAGCCTGGTGTATAGGCCACTAGTGTCTAGACACTGGTAAACAGATGTATAGCTGTGTATCCTGATGTATAGGTCACTAACCAAGTACACATCGGGTACATACACTGGGGGGCACACACACACACACACAAAATGTCAATCCTATTATAAAACATATTTTTAATGACAGATAAATGCACACAGACATGTTCACAACCACACCTTGGGAACAAACACAGGACCGTATATATTTACATGTGACAAGATGTAACGACTGCTACTTACCTGTTTGATCCTCCCAGCAATGTAGCTGTAAACAGCAAACAGAGAACAATGAGATGAGAGAGGTGACAATGGGCTAACTATGAGCTGAGAGACATTCAAATAATTAAATCAACATTAACTCGTGATTGCTAGTGTGCCAGTAACCAGAACTTCAAAGACAAAACTTGAAGTTAATTTGTTTAAATGTTGAAGCCAAGCTCCTACAAGTCACATCATAACTCTTCTTTGTGGTTTCGGCTTCACGTGGTCCTGCTTACTGTGCCATCGTTTAGACTGGACTAGAGTATGTAGGGGAGCTAAGTCTCCAGCTAAGGGCAGGTAATCACTACACGTGTGCATGTGTACGGTCAAGCAGTGTCGATCTACAATGTACTTGTTATATTTTGAATGTGATTTCCGCAAAATGTGGCAACAAGACACAAACAGTCGGTTACAATAATTTTATTTTGTAAGACACGTGACGTGCAAAGACCGTTAATGAAGCAATGTCAGTGTAAAAAATATACACGATAGCTACTTGTTATATCACGTTTACAATTTTCTGCCCAGCAAACTATAAACAGTGAGTGCCATTTGTAAGTCTAAACTCTGTTGAAAGTGAGGTTATCGTCTTGCTGTGACTTAGTTTAAAATATTTCTTATATTTTAGAGACATGTTCACATCACCTTTCAAGTTATCCATACAAAATGACTGAAGCCTTGGAGCGAGCTTGGACATGCTTAGTGTATCATATGTACAAATGGGGTGGGGTACCTGTATCTGTACTCTACTTACTGTATTATATGTACAGATGGACAATGATATAATGATCAACATAATAAAGAAGAAATGTGGAGAACAAAGTATCAAAAGAAATTGTTTACGTGGACATTTAGTGGTTTTTAACTGTCGAAGGACAGGCAGCAGGTTGTTGTAGCCACCATCTGCTGCAGAAATGGAGCAAAACAAACAGATGGTCACCAAGAGGTGCTGCTAAAATGTACAAAGACCATATAACCCAGTGTTTAGACAAAACACACATGCTGATGTTTTAAACAACATAAAGAGTGCGTGCATGAGTGTCTGTAGGTTACCTGAATACATTAAAAAATATTTAAACATTGTACATGCATTACGTTACAGAGCCACGTATACACATGGGACATTATACATACATTACAGGGTCATGTAAGCACTTGAGACATTATACATACAATACATTACAGAGCCATGTATACACATGGGACATTATACATACATCACAGAGCCATTATACACATGATACATTTTACATACATTGCATTATTGAAGCATGTGTTAAAATCAGACATTATAGTTACATGTACATTACACAGTCTTGTTTACGCATGAGTGTCTATATGCAATGCCCCTTGTGCCAGGTTTGCCACACATACCTGAGGCAAGAAGTTGACGGTTCTCTCTGTCTGGGTATTCCTCTAGGTATCTGTGAAATATACTCACATAGAAAGTCTGTGTTCACAAGTCTTGCTCTCTTTGTTGTCATTCAATAAAACACATACAGAGACACACAGACACACACAGGCACAGACACACTCATACACAGAGATTCATACCTACAGACAGAGATACCTCTTTACACACATATGCACCCAACTCCACCCCCACCCACACAGATGTGTACATGTGTCACAGACCTGCAGGAAGCTGCTCACGATTGGTCATTTCCAGGTGATTTTCCAGGTCATCTGTGGACAAGTCAGTTTAGACTGTGTCGCATGAAAAACTGGAATAAATTAGTTTGTGTTTGTTGTGCTGGACATTGTGATATAGTGTATATATAGATAGATAAAACATGTACGCAGTGAAACAGAGTGATACACATGTTATGTACCTGTGTCATTGAGACACAAATGCCTGACATGCAGACTAAGGCAAACTTCAGTTATACTTTGGTTGATGAAAAACAGAAATCAACTAGTTTGTGTCTGCTGTGTAAATGTAGCGACCTGACATGTATATCACATACATGACAACACAGCCACTGTCAAGGTAAGAAACATCAACCTGAAAGATTGGCACATTACACTCATACAGCAAAGGGAGAAAACTCAGGCATGAGGGATAAGAGCATCAGTGAGACATAGTGGGACTGGCAGAGGTCAGGGGTCAGATGGAACGACACGAGGTGACAGCAAGAAGGCCTACCAACTTCTAAAGACCTTCAATAAGACAGAGCAGCACAAGACTTCAGTCATTAAAGACAGCAATGGCCACCTTCTCATAGAAAGCAATGCTGTACTCAACCGATGGACTGAGTACTGCAAGACCTGTACAACTTCCGACTAAAGACCTCCTCCAAAAACAACTGAATAGAGACAGTGAGCCTGGAACACCTACCAGCCTACAAGAAGAGTTGAAAGGAGGAAAACTCGCCAGGGTTACACATACAAATGCCACATACATATGACACATACCTGTTACATACATAGAACACCTATAAATGTCACATACAAAAACTCATACACATACCTGCAGGAAACTGTTCTCGAAGCATCATCTGTAGCTGCTTTTCCAGGAAATCTGAAACAAAATTCTTTCTCCTGTAGTTGGTAAAGATTTTACTTTCAGTGATGACAGAGAAAATGTAGTTAGTGAAGATTTTGAGAGACCTTTGACCTTTGATCATTTATTGAGAGAGATAGACGAAGAGAGGCAGAGACAAACTTAGAGACAAGCACACAACGAGAGGTCACGGGAGCAGGTAAGATGAGGTGAGAGGTTAGGGAGAGTGGTCTGTGGGAAAGTAAGCGTGTCCTCTCTACTCACCCTGTGGAAAGGGTGTAACCACGGTGGGCAGCAGCAAAGCGAGAAGTAACCATAGAGACGACATCGTGACCTGCAGCGACACTCACCTGAAATCACAATGAGATACCTTCTTGTAGCACTGCACATTCCTTGTGTTTGAAGTCTTAGAAGAACACAATACAACATGACTTTATTAATCCACAAGAGCAACTACAGGTAAGATTGATAGGTGTTCATGCGCTGGCAATACACAGGTGAGGACATACATAGTCGAGAAACAGGTGCGACTGTCTCACCCGAGTCTGGAGTCTTAGGCTGAAGAAGGTGTCCTAGTGGCAGGTCAGACCTCGAGGATGTGCCTTGACTGAAGTGTAGACAGCAGACAACAGGGTGTCGCCTGCAACTGTCGACTTTCTGTCTGTTGCTGCAGATGGTGCACGTGATTGGAGACCAGACACAAGTGGACACCAGCTGTCACGTGTCGTGTCTTCCGAGCTGTTGGCGAGACCCTCGTGCTGTGTGTCTGTCTCCGTCTCAGCGCCTTCTTCTCAGGATGTGATGTTGTCTCATGTGAACAGTGTCTCTGTCTCAGAATGTGAAGTTCCTGGCACTGTTTACTGTTGATTGAATGTAAATAACTAGTGACTGTATTCATACTCTTTGCGTTCCCAGATTTTTGCGCACAGAGCAGTGAGGGCCTTTGTTTCTCCCCCACCCAGACGAGACATCACCGACATTTCCTCCCTTGCGACTACGTGCAGCTCTGTCTCTCTCCTTTTGTAAGTCGGGTAGGTCTGCACGTCGGTTGCTTGTAGAGATGTTAGCGTCTGTCGTCAGCCGGAAGTTGTTCAGGCTTTCAGCCTATAGGTTGAGTACAACAGTGCTTTCTGGGGGTTATATCCACTGCTATATAACTATTGATGTAAAGAATCCTTTATAATTATCCCACTACACACTCCATATAACTGTTGTTATACACACTCCTATATAACCATTAATAAACAAACATTCAACAATCACTATACAGACTTCTATATAACTCCTAGATAACTATTATTATGGACGCCTCGGTCCAGTTTTCCAGGGTTGCCATCTCTTTCCTAACATGGACCTTGACCTTACTGTACCCGTCCATTGCCATGGAGTTGTGAGTCTTCACGTCCAGGGCATCCTTTGGCTCAGTGCGGGTGTATGAGAGGGGCAAAGAAGACAAGGCCAGGTACTGGACTACACAGCTCACCTGTGGAGAGAGAGAAAGCAAAGAGGGAGAGACTGAGAGGGGCTACAGCTTGTAACTCATTAACTGATGGTCGCACCCTGCAGTTAGCCTTGTAACAAGCGGTTCATTCAGGCCACAGTCCTGAAAGTCTTAATACAAGTTTGTTCATATGCTTTTGGATGATATCTGTCTCACCGCTCGTATTAATGTGCCTTACATTGATATTAACAGTCTCAACACTACAGTGTATATTTTACATTGGTATTAACAGTCTCAACACTACAGTGTATATTTTACATTGGTATTAACAGTCTCAACACTACAGTGTATATTTTACATTGGTATTAACAGTCTCAGCACCAGTCTATATATATATATATCTTACATTGATATTACAGTCTCAACACAATGTGTACATGTGTCTTTCAATGCTATTAATTTTTAAGATGGAAGAAGCGACCTAACGAGTGTGGTGTTCCTGTGGCTTTATCTTGATGTTGACATCCGGGTTGTCTTCCTTTAGCAGACGCTTATCACTTGAGGGCAGACAACTCTTTACAAGTGGGTTATTTCCTGATTATCTCTCTAGAATCAGTTTTTGACTTTCGCCACAGAATAGTTTACGATGAGAATACCTGTCAATGCTTGGTTAATTGATGTCGAGTTTTCTGCGTGTTTTTCAGGTGTCCCTCTATAAATGATATACAGTGATACCTCGGTTCTCGAACATAATTCGTTCCGGGAGGACGGTCGAGAACCAAATTGTTCGAGAACCGAAGCAATGAAACCCATAGGAAATAATGGAAACTGGATTAACTCGTTCCAAGCCCCAGAAAATGCCTATTTACTGGCCTAATTTGTATGTAATATGTAGAAAAACATGAGTCTCAACAAGAAATAAGAAATAAAAGTGTATTTATTAAAACAAAACAAAAAAAAAATGTACTGTACTGTACAGTACAGTACAGTAAATTGTGTTTCATTTACTGTACCTGTACCAAACTTTATGGCAGGAGGGAATGAATGTGGAGGGAGGAGGGAAGGGGGATGGTTATTGTTTTGAAGGGGAGTCCTCTTCAATAAAAACAGAGGGTAACTGCTCTTCGGGTGTTTCTGTTCTCTGTATCTTTTGCTGAGGAGAATCAGAATCTTGCTCTGCAGTTGCTTGTCTGGTTTCTTTACGGAAGAATTTGTCAATTGTTTGCTGTTTTTTTTCTCCTTTGCAAAAATTTTGCGGAAAGTGGACATAACATTGTCATTAAAAATGTTAACTGCTCTATTTGCTACCACTTTATCAGGGTGATGTTGTTCAACAAAATTTGCGATTTCTGCCCATTTTGCACACATTTCATGACTCTCTCCACAAAAACGTGACTCTCTCTCTCTGCACTCACACTGATGACGCAAGCAAGGCGCGCTGGGCAGAATGAACGCCATTCGGCTCAACTCGACTCAACTCGGCTCATCTCGGACGTTCGGATGTTCGAGTTCCAAATATTTGTTCGGATTCCAAGACAAAATTTTCTCGACTTTCCTGGTCGAATACCGATTTGGTCGAAAGTCAAGGCGTTCGAGAACCGAGGTATCACTGTATATATATATATAGGATATAGACTATCTCGATTGTTGTTTTTAATTTCCATGTTCACTGGAGTCTGTACTGCTACAGGAGGAAGAACTAGAAAAGGTAGATAATCAAAATGTCTCTAGAAAAAAAACTGTTTTATGAAACAGTAGAAGGCGAAGATGATTATTCAAAAGGTTATTTTAAGTACTATATTATACAGAAGTAAGAAGATGATCAAGATCATGTTTTACCACGCCTCTCGCCAAACATGGAAGGGATTTCTTCCCCGTGTGTCATGCTCAATCTTTTTGTTACCAGTGCTGTGTCTTGCTAAATATTTATTGGAGAAATAGTGGCGAGATAATGAGTTGTAAGTGCTGATAGCCAGATAACGAGTGTGTCTGTGAAGACAAGCCCAATTTCAACATTCACTCATTCCAAAGAAAGATCAAGTATCTGCAAAATGCGTTTATTTCACACAGTCATTCCTGTTCACAGAGTTCCGTTAGACTTGTGAAGCGCGATGTCTGTGTGATATATAACATCGTTGTGAAGTGCTATGGCTATGTGATATGTGACATCGTTGTGAAGTGTGATAAGAGTGTGATACGTAACATCGTTGTGAAGTGTGATGGATGGCTGTATGATATCTAACATAGTTAACTACATTAGTAATGTTCACGGATGTGATACACAGTTTCAATATTTCAGGTCATCTGCTACATGTGGTGTCAGTACCCGGTGTCGTCTCCACCAGTCTTTTCAGGTGTGCCCCAGCAGATTCTGCAAAACAGAAATGTTCAAACTTGTGACAAACATTTAAGTCCACGATTCACACACACACAGAGTTCAGGACATGATCGATGTTTGTGTTGATCACTCAGTGCAGCCACACACACACACACACGGACACATGTGTAAATCTGTCCAGGTAATACACTGGCTCATATCATAGTGTGACAAGACGTCACAACGATACTCACCTGTTTCCTCCTCCAGGCTGTGTACCTGTCATCAGAAAAAAGAACAATGAGCCGAGAGAGGTGACAGGGAGCTGAGAGAGGCGACAATACATTTCAACTAAACACCACATCGTCCCCGCCTTGACCACATCGTCTCACGTGACATCACACATCGTCTCACTTGACATCGCACATCGTCTCACTTGACATCACACATCGTCTCACTTGACATCACACATCGTCTCACTTGACATCACACATCGTCTCACTTGACATCGCACATCGTCTCACTTGACATCGCACATCGTCTCACTTGACATCACACATCGTCTCACTTGACATCACACATCGCTCTGACACTGAAGGTCCTATCGACCACACCCTGACTAAATGTCTTGGAGTAACATCTGTTTCATATAAACCAAACATCTGCATAGACACTAAATAAAAACCTCCAAACTAAAGAATAATGACGATAAAAACTTCTTTCAAAGCAAAAGTGAAAAATAAACAAACAAACAAACAAACAAACAAACAAACAAACAAACAAACAAACAAAAGTTTAAATAAAACACCGTCATTCTTTATTGTGTCATTTGTTTTCGAGTTTGTATTGCAAGCGGCCATTTTTTGTTGAGTAGGATAAAAACTAAACTTGTTGGAGGAGCGCATAGTCTGTTGATAATATATATTCACAAGTTACTCCTATTACTGAAAATTAATTAGTCTTGAGGGTCTAGATGGATTTGACTTTCAGCGTTGTGACGAGATGTATGGTAACTGACTGGGGCGACATGGCCTTATTAATGATGCTATGTTCCTTGTAATAAAATTTCTTACAATGACAGTCCCACCCTATAACCTAACAACAGACAGACGGACAATGATATAATGGTCAACATCATGATAATAGATCAAAGGACAAAATGAGAGAAGAAAAGCTGGTGTGAACAGAACAAAAAATAAAATTATTTAATTTACATCGTTTTCTGGCAATCTCTGCCTCACGAAGCACAGCCAGCAGGATGTTGTGGCCACCGTCATCTGCAGAAAAGAAACAGACTGAGAGGCGAACATATCTCTGTTTCAGAGAAGTGTGAAGTACATCAAAACAATTCAGATATTATACAAACAATAGAGAGCCATGCCATGTACACACATGAGACACTATACATAATTATAGATTGATATAAACACATGAGAAATTATACATGCAATAAAGACCATGTAAACACATGAAACATAATACATATATTACAGAGTCTTGTATAAACATTACATAGACACTATACATACATTACACAGCCATGTATCTACAATAGAGAGACATGTATACACATGAAACACTATGCATACATTACATTACAGAGCCAAGTTTACACATGAGTGGTTTTTGTATGCAATGCCCATAGTTCCAGGTACATCACACATACCCGAGGCAAGAAGTTGACGGTTCTCTCTGTCTGGATATTCCTCAAGGGTATCTGTGAAATATACTCACATAGAAAGTCTGTGTTCACAAGTCTTGCTCTCTTTGTTGTCATTCAATAAAACCACACATATTTACCCATACAGACACAGACACACTGGCAGAGATATACACATACATAGACACATACACACCGATACATACACACAGAGATACTCATATCCACACATACATGTAATTCCTCCATCACTACCCACACAGATGTGTACATGTGTCACAGACCTGAGGGAAGCTGTTCACGATTATTCATTTCCAGACGATTTTCCAGGTAATCTGTGGACAAGTCAGTTTAGACTGTGGTTCATTTAAACCAGAATAAACTAGTTTGTGGCTGTTGAGCTGGACATGGTGACCTAGTGTGTATATAGATATATCTAGATGAAGCAGGTATGTACACAGTGAAACAGAGTGATAAACATAAACATGTTATGCACTTGTGTCATTGAGACACAAATTCTTGACCTGCAGACTAAGGCAAAGTTCAGTTATACTTTGGTTGAGGACAAACTAGTTTTCTGGTGTGTAAATAACCCTGGGTCACAAATAGCATCCTAAATCTCTGTGACCAGAGGTTGGTCTTAAAGTTTACATAAATATGTATACAGTTAACACACGTACAAACATACACAATTTAATAACACACGCACAAAGAGACTTTCAATTAGGATTGACCGTTGACTATTTGTTGTAGAATGCTCCTAATAGTCTGAAATCCGGCCTGCTCCTTACCTGACCTAGTCATGAGTCGCTTCTGGATCACCTTCAGCAGAAGCTAACTTAGATAAGTATATATTCAGCAGGTCCTGTACAGGACCAGTCCAGTCTCTGACCTTCAGTAAGACCACTGGGTTGTTGACATTAGCATCTCTTTGACATCTTTAGTGCGGGAAATTTACTTTCAACTGTGGCCTTGAAAATTTCTGAAACCTTGCATCTTGCAGCTTCTCCAAATTCAAACAGAATTCGTGAAGAGGGAGGGTTGATGCTTGAGAGCTGCTTCGCTTTCAGCTTCAGCTTCAGGTTTGTAAGAACAAGTTCATGGTCGCTACCCGTGTCAGCGCCTGGGTACGTCCTTGTCTTGGCTTTGTTGATGCTGGATTTGAAGTATCTCGGAAGCAGGATATTGTTGATTTGATTAAGGACCAATCCGTTTGGTGAGTATCAGGTGGCCGTGTCAGATTTCTTGTGGGAATGTAAGGTGTACACATACATATACATCGCACATACGTAAGACACATACACATACCTGCAGGAAGCTGTTCTCGTAGCATCATCTGTAGCTGCTTTTGCAGGAAATCTGAAACAAAATTCTTTCTCCTGTAGCTGGTACAGATGTTACTTTCAGTGATGAGAAAGAAAATGTAGTAAGTGAAGATTTTGAGAGAGAGGAAGAGAAAGTGTTAGAGAAACACAGCGATAGGTCAGGTGAGACAGAGACAAGCACACAACGAGAGGTCACGTGAGCAGGTAAGATGAGATGAGAGAGGTTAAGGAGAGTGGTCTGTGAGAAAGTAAGCGTGTCCTCTCTACTCACCCTGTGGAAAGGGTGTAACCACGGTGGGCAGCAGCAAAGCGAGAAGTAACCATAGAGACGACATCGTGACCCGCAGCGACACTCGCCTGAAATCACACGATACCTTCTTGTAGCACGGGTAGCCACTCAGTGTCTTGTACAAACTTGACATACCCTGACATATTCTGACACATCCTGACATCCTAACATAACCTGACATACGGGGAGCGCATACAGAACTTAATTAAACTTCCCTTTTCCTAGAAAGGAATTCGGCCTCCTGTGTGAAGCCTTCAACAAGAATATAGACAAAGAAAGGAATCATGTTGGAGGAGAAAACCCAGAAACGTCTCTCCGTGAACAGGTGCGACTGTCTCACCTGAGTCTTGAGTCTTAGACTGAAGTTGTGATGTCCTAGTGTCAGGTCAGACCTCGAGGATGTGCCTTGACTGAAGTGTAGACAGCAGACAACAGGGTGTCGCCTGCAACTGTCGACTTTTTGTCTGTTGCTGGAGATAGTGGGCATGGGTGGAGACCAGACACAAGAGGACACCAGATGTCAAGTGTCGTGGCTTCCGAGCTGTTGGCGAGACCCTCATGCTTCTCAGAATGTGATGTTATCTCATCTGATTTGAGTCTCTCTCTACATCTCTCTCTCCTTTTGTAAGTTGGTTAGGTCTGCAAGCTGGTTGCTTGTAAGGATGTTAGCGTCTGTCTTCAACTGGAAGTTGTTCAGGCCATCAGCCGACCGGTTGAGTTCAACAGTGCTCTCTGGGAGTTTATAGACTCTTATTTAACTATTGTTATACATAACAATATATAATAATATCCTATATAATAATGGTTAAACACGGTATTGATTACGGTATTGACATCAGCTTCTTATTACCATGACAGTCAAGAACTCATCCCGAATATAGGCTCTGTGTGTGTGTGTGAGTGTGATAAACTTATTAGTTCGATATCACCTAAGACAATTTATCCATGGATGAATTCACAATGTCCATGAAGAAGGAACCAGAACGACTTTCCTTTACTCTGACCATCAGACTTATATAAGGATTCACAGTTTGTAGCTGGGTGTATAAATGTACAACAAATGGTATTTCAATGGCTGCACACGAAACATGAATAGTTTTCAAGAGGAATCCAGTCATTCGTAGGCGCTGGGACAGTTGCACTGGCAGAAATGTAGATGATTCAGAAATATAATACTTTTCTATATACATTTATAATAATTGTGTGCTATTAGGAACAATGCTAACCAAAGGTTTGAAAGTTTTTGAATGATTACCTTCGTATATCATAATATATGTAACAGAATGTTGTTGACGCCCATACATCACCCTGACTAGAAAGTTCATGGCTTTTGCGAAGTGTTCTCTCTCTCACTCACACACACACATTTTTATACCCAGACACCATTCTCCTCTGTCTAGACGATCAACCACCCAATAGCCCTCTAAAACGTTCAACATTTAGCGATATTTATAATTTAAAAGCTTCGCCAAATGTCTTTAACCTCAAAGGTCAGGGTGCTACTACTACGGCGCTCTCGTAACAGACAAAATCATAAAAGCTCTGACTCTAATTCCACTGAAAATGTCTTGACCCACTGCCATTTGCATATGGGACAAACAGAAGTGTTGATGCCAAATTATCTTGTATAAACACCGAGAGATACCACACAGCCATGCGAGACTGCTGCCTGCTCTCATTTTTCTCACCATCCAGCCGTGTGTCCTGGCCAGACTGCCTGACGAATCTTCCTCTGATCATCAGCTGGTGTCGTGGATCATTCACTCTGCAGTCAGTTCTTGTCCGTGTAACTATCTGACTCCATCACAACAAGCACCTGCTGACATTGAGGCACCTGAACACCATCTCCAACAAAAGGCTTCTGGACATTACAGAATGTCGATCATATCACATCTGTCTCATTATTGTACGACGAGTTGTCTAGTAGAGCGGGCATGAGTGTTATGATATTTCTGATTGTTATTGTTGTCGTTGTTGTTGTTGTGCTCTGTGATTCTAAGCCTGGCTTTCCTATAGAGCTGCTACTAATTGTCCAGTGGGACCAATAAAGTCGCATCTTATCTATTATTTTTTCTTAAGGTTGAGGGCGACCCTGATGAGGGAGATAGGCCGTGGAGTTTAACCAATTACACTTGTTTAATTGCTTAGTTTCTTACGTAGGCATTTGGACAAGGCGCAGTTGAGATGATTGCGTGTCATGTGACATCTGTATAGCCACATATGGCTCTGGACTCTTTAATCGTAGTTTACTATACAACATGCAAAACAAAAACATGTAAAGGACCTCAATCCTCAGCCCTGAGCCCTGCAGGATGCTGTGTGCTAACACGTGTTGTCAGCGAAGACCTTCTCAGAAAGATGCTCATGTGATCTCGCTGTGGTCTCGCTGTTGTCTCGCTTATTCCGGAACCTCAAGATGTCGGCGCGTGTTCCGTTCTCTGGCTTGACACTTTAACATTGCAGGGTGAGACGAGATCTGGTGATCAGAAGACATCCGAGGACCAGGCGACATCCGCTTCGAGAAAACACTTGTACTTTGTGTTCCTGTTTGTGGGTGGGGTGGGGAGTGGAGTGGAGGGTGTGAGATGCGAACCTTAGCATCGACATCGTTTGGCCACGCGCAGTAGTGTATTTGCCAGAGGGGCTTAGCTGAGTTCTACAAAACACAACTTCTTTTTATCACACACGGCGCCAGCCAAACTCTTCCCGGACTTCGATCAGATAACATTATTTATTTCCTTCCTCCCATCAGTTATTTTCCCTTGTCAACAGAAACACAAGGCACGCTCGGCAGCCTGTGGCCATCTTGTCCGCCCCAGTACAACCCTCCTTCACGTGTGTCAGTCTGTATCATCAGTCGCAAAATAGTTTGAAAACGAGCCTTCGGTGACTTGTTACTAGTCCTCTGTCTGACAAGCTGTTGATATTCTGTTGGCCATGGCTTGCATATTGTGATGTGTATTTTGTCTGAAATGCTTTGTATACACTGTGTCTCTTTATATATTGTGTATACTTTGTGGATACATATAAACTGTGTGCTCTGTGGATATATGTACATTGTGTATTCTCTGTGTGGATATATATATATACACTCACACATGATTACATATTGTGTACATATAGATAAAACTTTGCAATGGACCAATGTCAGGTCAACAACCACATCATTAAGTTTGCACTAAAGTAAGTTGTCTATTTAATACTAGTATTTTAAAAAAGTCATAAAAATAGTGTGAAGAAAAAAAAAACAAACAAAAAACCCCAAAACAACAAAACAAGAACTACTCGCCATGTAAATTAAAAAAAAAATGATGGTTGCTGACTACAGTCTTGCAAATACTTGAGGTCACAGTGACATACATAACTTAGCGACAGGTAGTGTGAGGCTAATATAACTGAGTATGATTACCTCTGGAAGATCATCAGCTGTCACTCAATATTAACCTGCTTTATTGTTTTGTTTGTTTGTTTTTTGTGTTGACAGCAGTTGCAGCAGTGACTAGCTACTCAGAGTGTGAGGTGATAGCCAAGTGAACATGTCGCAGGTCCCGCCACACGTCCTCCCGCTGGTGGACAGTCGGCGATCCCACAAAACTCGCTCGTGTTCAGTTCAAAGTAGTTCATGGACTATCAGGAACAGAAATATCACTTTTAAATCACAATAAAGAACAGCTTCTCTTAATATGTTTAGAGTATGTCTGTGTTTGGTGTGACGGGAGAATAATGTGTATTTTGTGATGACACACGGTACCCGGCACGACAGTCGACCAGCCGCGGGGTGGCCATTGTCTGTGTAACTTGTTGAGGGTGGGGTCGGTATTTGTGCTCGCGTTCACAAACTTTCTCGTGGATATTGATGTTTACATATCGAATGAAATCGGTAAAGATTGGCGGACATGTCTGTGCATTTCTTGCTGACGTGTAACAGTTCTAAAGCGCAATAAACGATGACGCAAAATATTTTTCACTTTGAAATGACGTCGCTGGACCACGTGCACAATACCACGTGGTTCCCTAGGTGAGGATGAAAGACCTTGTCTGCTGACTACGGTGGTGTATGACATCACTGACATGGCAGCCAGGTTTTTGTCCATGTTGGAACTGTTTGTGAACTGTTTGGTAATATTTGAAGCTGTATATCTCACAAAAAGAGACCTTGCAAATTAAAAAATAGGACAACAGTATAAAGTGGTTACTTTGAAAAAAAATGTTTTATGTGTATTTAGTAAATTAGTATTTGAAATGGAGTACTTGAAATATGGTGTCTTCATGCAAAATAACCAAGCTCACAACTATGTTTTACGAATTTGTTGTGTTTGAATTGCAGTGGAATTGCAGTAGTCTAGTTGACACAGAACAAATGAGCAAATTAAAATGTTGGTGGTTGAGATGGACAGAATATGGAGCTGATCTTCCGGAACTCATAGCATGCAGAGCGACAGATGAGAGAAACATGTTCATCAGGAGACATGTCATAGTTCAGACCAGCAGCAATGAGAACCCTGAATGTAGTGTTTAGTAAACAACCTTAAGCGCTGGCAGTCAGTCGCTAGGATATTGCATTTTAAAAACACAGTTTATTATGATTAATAAATTGTTTGTTGTTTTATTTTATGAATAATAAGGTGAGCTGATATAACACCCTGTCCCAGCCCTACAGGCAGATTCCTGGCGCTGTGCAAAGAACACGTGACACGTCAGTTAAAGGAATGACCGGGCTGTTGGCTTAATTCTAGACTGATCCTCACGTGCAGTCATAATGAGCTGTCGTAATAACAGTCACTCCAACGGTCATGCGGATATGATTTTGCGATAAGTTAATGCTAACCAATTGACAGCCCTCCACACAAAGTGTACAACATGGTGCACGCAGCTTTCTAAATAAAAACAAAGAAGCTGTGCACGTATTGGTGGAGTCGCAATGTAATCGTCAAAGGATCAAAATGGTTGTTGAAGTCACGTGGTACGAGGCCATGTTTGTCCGGTCCACGTGTTACCACACAACTTCGATGGGCGGAACCAGAGGCGGGGTCACTAGTAGTCAATAACTCACCAGCCCCCGGCTGCTGGAATGACCATCAGGACTGAGGTTCCGACCAGCATCAGACTCACTGGCAACTCGCCCGTCGTTGGTTGACTCGACCTTCACACGCACCTGACGACACAACGATCCAGTCGCACAACTTGCCCACTCTGTCTTCAGCCCAGGTAAGAACCTACCCGCTGTCCTCCTGTCGTCTGTCCACATCTGACAACACATCTCTGTTGCAGTCTTGCCTGTCGTCTTGTCAATTGAGAGACCAACACATTGGTGCCCGTCTATCGCAAACAAAAGTTTCGTGTTAGGAACTGTTTACACTGTATTCTGAGAGGTCAAGGGTGTCTTACTGCAAGTTCTCTCTCTCTCTTTCCTTTTTCTTTCCGTTTCTCAGCTATTGCTTCTCTTTTCTCTTTCCTTAGTTTATTTTCTTCTGTACATTCTCGCGGCCCGTGGATGGCTTAGTAGTGTTTTTGCCACGCCCCATGCGAGTCTGATATCTATCTCTGTGACTTGTCAGCAGGTAAACAACATGTCCCCAGCTTGGTTATCTCTGACACTGGTGTTGGTGCTGGTGCCCAGTCTGACCTTCTCCTACCCGTCAGGTGAGTGTTGCTGCCTCAATTTCATTGTGTCCTCCTGCTTTCATCAGACATTTGAAAAAAAGAGAAAATATAAACAATATGGAATCTCGCATTATACATCAAAGAATCGAGCACTACACAGTATACATTACTGTCATAACTATAACATAGCACTTGAAAGTAAATTATTGTCATAACTATAATACAGCACTGTACCATGAAGTCAGCACTGTACCCTAAATTAGTCATAAAGATGTTTTCTCTCTGAAGTTTTATCCCTGACAAACATTACGATGGCACTAATAAGACTGCAGTGTCATAGATACTAGAACGTTAAACCCAAATCCTGAATTGCTGTGAGAGAAAAGTATCTAAACTAGAATGATTTGCTTTTGTCATCCCACCATCCCACATCAATTCGAGGATTATGCGAGGACAGAGAGTGAATGAATCCGTGTACATGTGTGTGTTGTAAAGTGTGGTCGTATTAAGTTCCTCACTGTGCCTCTGAATAAAACTTTTTCTTAAGTCTTGTCGAAATTTCAGACAGCACAAGATGTTTTTCCTTCAAATGACTATATCTCTACTTCATATCACAACCGGATTTAAATTTTTTAATTTGTTTATCCATTTGATGTTTTTGTTAGTTGAATTCTCACTTGAAACCCTCTTAGTAAATAACTTTAGTTCTCCTCCCCCTCTCTCTCGTTCTCTCCCTCCCTTTAGCTTTCCCTACCTCCCTCGGTCTTCAGGATCCCTCCTATATATATATACACACACCCTCTTTCTCTCTCTCACACACACGGACACACACACACACGCACAGACACACCCCCCTCTCTCTCTCACACACACACACACACACATGCACACGCACGGACACACACACACACACACACACACACACAGACATATGCACAAACACCCTCTCTCTCTCACACACACACACATGCACACGCACGGACACACACATGCACACGCACGGACACACACACACACGCACAGACACACGCACACATGCCCAGCAGCAGAAAAGCTGGATGTTGACGGCCGCTGCATTATAGATAGCCCTGTGTGGTCAGTACACGGACTGGGAGCTACAGACTAATGCATTATGGGTCTCTGTGTGAGGTCAGCAAAAGACCCCGAGGACCGCGCCATACTGTTTCCTCCTTCTCTGCTTTCACTGCTGAAATGTCGCGAAAGTTCGCGGTGGTGGTGTAACGTTGGCATCATTAATTATGAACGACTGGCACCGCTGACGAGAGGTTAGTAAGGTCACACCGATCTCTATGTCTCTCTTTCACCTTCTCCCTTCCGGTGTCCCCTCCCCCCAGCGCGCCTTCCCCTCCCACTACGTCCGTCTTTTTGTCCTCTACGTGAGTGACAGAAACTATGTGAGAGGGTGAGTGGCAGTATATCAGAGAGTGAGTTCACCCTCTGTCCTACAACCAGAAACCAGTTGCATGTCACACTCGTGTGGAGCGTGTGGACAAACTGTTTAACTGACAATCCATTCACCCGTGAAATCCTCGCAACCACCCTCCTGACCCGCTGCTATCCGAGTTTCCGCTAAATGCATGCTGGGTAGCCTTCCAGAACGTTCGGGAACACTGTGTCTACACTCGAGGAAACTTCCTCACCTAGCATTGTCTGCACTATAGGTAGTATACGCGATACTCCGTTTTAAAAACATTTACGTGCTGTAAATTTAAAAAATATTAGGTTTTGTTTTCTTGGAGTAAAATCAAATCAAAGATTGTAACTGTAAGGGGCAGAGAATTCACAAATCGGGAAGTAGGTAAAAAGTTAGAAATTGAGAAAAATTATTTACACAATATATAGAAAGACAAAGTACAAAACAAGCATATATTTTATTACAATATACATTAGAATTTAAATATTACTTACTGTTTTATTCTCATTTTCTGTTGTTTGAGTACAAATCTATGTCTAATTGAGTAACTGGCAACGAACATCAACATGGCGCGAAGTCAACCAAAACTTCGCCTACTTTCAAACAAAATACCTGATTGGTTGACTTTTTCAGATGTTAAAGGGAAGCAATCCCCAGAGGAACAATTCCTAAAGTATCCAGGGTTTCCTCCCTTATGGATTCATTCATTTACGTACAGTGACAAGTTTAGACTCTACTGTGGTTACAGCGGTGCATCCACCACGGGTGGATGATACGCCGACTGGAAAAGGCCGCGCGGTCCTCAATGTGCTGAGGGTACGCACATGGTCAGCTGGCCGATGAACCACTCACACGTGTGAGCTTGCACATCGCTGTAAATCTTGCATCTGCATATATCACATGTAAGATTCCTTTGTACCTGTTGCAGACTACTCCGAACTCCAGATGAGAGAGAGGGATGGTGAGCTTTCGGCGCCGTCTCAGAAAGGTGTGTACAGGTGTACAGATGTACAGATGATTTCACTCACACCGCGAGGACTGACCTGACACGTGCACAGTTAACAGAGTACAGAAACTGTGCCTTGACCCCTTGACCTCTCTATTGCAGACAACAAGCTGTTTCTGAGAGCCCTCCTCGACCATCTGGTGCTGGCGTCAAGGCAAAGAACACTTCAGTCGCCGGACTACCAGGCGTCCGCCATCCGTGACTTCAACGATCCCAGCTACATCAGCGACACTTTCAACAACGACGGTGTGTGGCAGCATGTGAACAGAGTGCTTACTAACCGTCTGTCTATGAACAGAGAGCTTAGCAATAAAAGAATAAAAGAGAGCTTAAAATAATCTGTGAACTACCAGCTTATGAAGCGTCTGTGAACAGAGATTAGGAAATGTCTGTGAACAAAGTTTCGGTGGCAGTATTTTAATTGTGTGACAGTTTCATGTGTGTGACAGTATTTTACGTGTGTGACTGTTTGATGTGTGTGGCAGTATTTTATTTTTATAGCAGTACCTAGGTAAGTGACAGTATTTTTGTGTTTTCCAGAAGATTCCATGGCCAAACGTAAGTAGCGCTGTAGAGACTCGAGGACTCACCACAGACATGCAAACCTTTGACTGTTAACCTGACTTACATCACAGAGTGTTTTTCTCTCATACATTCACTTGGCGCTCTTCTTCTCCCACCTGCAGTTTTTTTTTCTTTTTCTCCTACATGCAGTTTATTCTTCTCTATAGAATACAACTCTTTCTTCCTTCATATATGTAGTCTAAGTTCTTCTCTTATGCAAATAGTTTCTTCTTCTCTTAAGCATGCGGTTTATTCTTCTCTTAAGCATGCGGTTTTTTCTTCTCTCATTCATGTATTATGACTGTGTGAATACCTCCAACGTCTCAAATTGTTGCCTTGTTTACATTCCCAACATTTATAGCCAGTGTTTTTAAGACGGGAGAGAGTTTCGCGTTCTTTGGGAGAGGCGTAGGGGAGACAAGCATACGTGGGTAAGAGGAGAAGGGAGATAATCACTGTACCTTCAATCCCCTCTACCTCACAACCATCACAACCACCAGTCCAAGGAACCTTTCTCGCGCTACTCTGTGTGTGTGTGTGTCGTATGTGTGTCTGCGTGCGTGTGTGTGTGCGTGTGCACAGGCTTGCCTATTTGTGTGTGTGATGGTGATGATACTGTCTTTGTTTTTATTTTTTGGGTGGTTTTTACTTGTTTACTTGTTTGTGTTTTTGCTTATGATCGTTTTCTACATCAACAGGAGGACCAGGCGGTATTAACGAGTGAGTAATAATTTTTTCTGTAAAGTATGAGAAATCAGCGTTTGATTCTCATCCATGAGGCTGTTATTCTAACAACACGTCTGTCGTCTGATACCTCCAGTTATTCTTACATCTGTCTGTCGTCTGGTGCCTTCTGTTATTCTCATACTACCTCTGTCTTCTGATATTTCCTGTTGTTTTCGCAATATTCTGTCCTAACCTTTCCACTCAATAGCGTCTCGTGTATTAATGGTTGATTGGCATTGGTTTTGTGAAAGTCTGGGCGTGTTTTCATAATTTTTATCTATCATACCGCACTGTCCTTTTTTCAGAAACCGTGCACACTGTCTGGGTAAGTTTGTTATTTTATCTATCCTTATTCTTATCTTTTCTTATTTTTCTTGACTCTTTGACGAAAAAAAAAAACCTTATCTACAAGGCTGTTCTCTACACTAACTCTGTCGTCTGATAGAATTAGTTCTTTAGTCATTTGTCAAATCACTTATTTTGTTTTTCTGACCTTTTCCAGGCACTACAAGGTGCGGTTAACACATTCCACACGATTTTCTGCATCATTTGTGTTTCAAAGCCCTTTTTCCGATGTGTTTCCACTGGGAACTATTTATTTTGCGAACTGTTCACTTAGAAGGGACGAGCAAGATGGCGTTGTGTACGTCACGTGACCAGATGTCAGCCCGGCAGCCATGATCCACAAGCTGATTGTTGCCAACGTGGTTAAGGCTGTGTGCAGCAGTGCTTATCCTGTTATCATTATGTTATTAATTTTTGTTAGAAATAGGAATCATTAAAAGACACCAACCTTGACACTGTGTCTTATCACGTGAGTTTTACTGAGTGTTAATGTTGTTAGTGAGACTCTTTAGAAGATATCGATGAAAGTTAATTACAAAAGAAGAGTTAATTATCTGCGAATTACACGAGTCGGTACTAAATGCTGTCGACTTGAATGTTTCATCTTCGCCGTACTTGACCAAAGTCCTGGCGCCTCGTGCCACTAAAAATAGAATATGACATGCAAACAGACTTCCGGAAATATGGACACTGAATATTAAACCCTAATAATACTTCTGTAAACACAGACACAGAGTAATAAACTAAGGTGACCAGACGTTTCGAGGGCGAAAGCGGGTCACGTGCCGATGATGGTGTCGTCACCGTCAAAAAACGCCGAAAAAAGTGATTTTTAAAGACAACTGGGACATTTGATAGACTTGCCAGAAAGCGGGACATTGGGCGTCCTGCCCGATTAGCAGGCGGGACACGAGGTCAAAAGCGGGACTGTCCCGCCTAAAGCGGGACGTCTGGTCACCTTAAATAAACACTAATACAGACTTCTGTAAACACAGACAGAGAATAAACATTAATACAGACTTCTGTAACACGGATACAGAATGCTAAACACAAACAGCACCTTCTATGTAATGACACATGAAATCCTTCCAAGAAAACGCATTAATTTCAGGAATATCGAGAGGCACTTTGATTGTTATCGTAAGTGGAAAAAGTACAAAAGTTGATAATGATTTCGGAGAAAAAACGTAAACCAGTTTTTGACAAGGGTTACAAGCTGATTTCGAATTTAAAAAAAGGAAATGCTCCACTTGTAAAGAGTTGTCTGTCCTCAAGTGATAAATGTCTGCTACAGGAAGACAACCCGGATGTCAACATCAAGATAAAGCCACCAGAACTCAATACAACACTCTTCAGGTCGCTCCTTCGATTAATTAAAAATGGTCAATGTTCATATGACTGTGAGACTGGTGATGAGACTGTTGATATCAATGTAAGACACACGGACACCCTGATGTTGAGACTTAATGTTGAAAACAACTGTTGGAACCGTTAATTAAGACATTTAAGACAAACACACAAACTGATGTTGAAAATTCATGGGCCTCTGCAAAACAAAACAAAAAAAATTTAAAAAATCACTAATTCAATGATGTAGCTGAACACGTGACTCTACCACCGGAATAGGATGCACGTGCTCTGTGTGCTATAAACAAGTCTGTCATCCGCATTGTATCATGGGATTATGTCGAAGCTTTACAAGCGGACGCGCTGACGGACACACATCACAAAAAAACAAGGTGGTGTCGCCAACAGCTCGGAAGACAACTCTTGACCGCTGATGTTTGATCTCCACTAATGCGCCATCTACAGGAAGAGACAAAAAAGTCGAGTAACCCGGACACCCAGTTCCACGTGGCACCACTGTTCATCTGCTCTGGCCAAGCCAAGGCAGTCGCGGGTGGCACTCGAAATTCAGTAAATGTAGGAGCTTTTTTCACAGCAACATGAATTTATATTAAGTGAATGATTATAATAACTTTGTGTTAAAATTCTGTTCACAGGAGACTGCCTTGATAATAAAGGGAAGATGACCAAAGACCTATTTTTTAAAAATTATTTTTTAATGCAGGGGTGGGAACCTTTTTCACTCCGAGGGCCTGTTGCAAATTTATATCATTCGCTGGCCATAAACAATTATTAACTGAAAAATTAGCCTGCTGTGTTCAATCAGCCGTAGTTTCTTCACATTGTTCACACTTTGACTCCCAGCCTGTCTCTGGCTGTCCTCGCAGTCACCACGGTCACGTGTCTCTCCCGTCATGTGTTCTTTTGTTTCCTGTCCAGCCCATGATGCACGCTCCTTCGTTAGCCCTCAAAATGAAATGCTCGGCACCATTTGCATATTTCATGGAATGACACACGAAAACACATGTTCAAAGAACATCAATTAAAGAAACATTGACAGATATTTTGAGTGTCCCCATGAATACCAGGAACTTGACAAACGAAAATTAAAAAATAAGGCAGAAATGCAAAAGACATTTAATTATTCATTCCGTTTCTTCGTAAAAGATCCAAACAACTGTGTGACAAGGTCTGAAACGGATTTTAAAGAGATAATCAGGAAATAATCCACTTGTAAAAGGTTGTCTGCCCGCAAGTGATAAGCGTCTGGTACAGGAAGGCGACCGCAAGTCAACACCAATGACAATTAGAAATGTTTGTTTATGAGAGGTAATGTAAGCAAAAATTTTTTTTCCTTTTAACCCTCGCCGTAAACAGTGAAAAAATAGGATACGAAATTAAAATAATAAATTTCTAAAAGAAAAGTTAGTAGTAAACATAAGGTAAGATATCAAAGGAAACTGGAAGGTGAAAATGTACAAAAGTGATTAAAACAAATATTTATAAGGGTCCTGGAGTTGGGAGGAATCTCTAGAGGCCTCATCTAATATGCTGTGGCTGTAATGTACCCTGAATGTATCTGTAATGTACCCTGAGTGTGACTGTAATGTACCCTGAATGTATCTGTAATGTACCCTGAATGTGGCTGTAATGAACCCTGAGTGTGACTGTAATGTACCCTGAATGCGGCTGTGATGTACCCTGAATGTGGCTGTAATGAACCCTGAGTGTGACTGTAATGTACCCTGAATGTGGCTGTAATGAACCCTGAGTGTGGCTGTAATGTACCCTGGATGTGGCTGTAATGTACCATGAATGTATCTGTAATGTACCCTGGATGTGGCTGTAATGTACCCTGAATGTATCTGTAATGTACTCTGGATGTGGCTGTAATGACCCTGAATGGGGCTGTAATGTACCCTGAATGTATCTGTAATGTACTCTGGATGTGGCTGTAATGACCCTGAATGGGGCTGTAATGTACCCTGAATGTATCTGTAATGTACTCTGGATGTGGCTGTAATGACCCTGAATGGGGCTGTAATGTACCCTGAATGTATCTGTAATGTACTCTGGATGTGGCTGTAATGTACCCTGGATGTATCTGTAATGTACTCTGGATGTGGCTGTAATGACCCTGAATGGGGCTGTAATGTACCCTGAATGTATCTGTAATGTACTCTGGATGTGGCTGTAATGTACCCTGGATGTATCTGTAATGTACTCTGGATGTGGCTGTAATGACCCTGAGTGTGACTGTAATGTACCCTGAATGTATCTGTAATGTACCCTGGATGTTGCTGTAATGTACCCTGGATGTATCTGTAATGTACTCTGGATGTGGCTGTAATGACCCTGAATGGGGCTGTAATGTACCCTGAATGTATCTGTAATGTACCCTGAATGGGGCTGTAATGTACCCTGAATGTATCTGTAATGTACCCTGGATGTGGCTGTAATGTACCCTGAATGTATCTGTAATGTACTCTGGATGTGGCTGTAATGTACCCTGAATGTATCTGTAATGTACCCTGGATGTGGCTGTAATGTACCCTGGATGTAGCACTAACCAAGGTTGCAGTATGGGATGAAGCATGACCCAGGGTGGACCATGGCTGCACTTGAGTGAGGAGACAGAGGTAACAGTTGAAACATGCCCAGAGTCTATTCAACGTCAACCATGCGGAACGTATATACTTGTGAACTAATACAGAGGAGATATTACAAACGATAATGCAGCCAGCTTATACAGAAAGAATACAAATACAATACAGATATTATACAACCTTAATTATCGGGTAATGACTGGCGCCCGCCATCCGGACAATAAAAAAAAAATCAGGAATAATCGAAAATAATTCTAAAAATTGTCAGATGGTAGGACAGTTTCTGCAGAGTGAAGCTCTTACCGTCCTTGTGTTGTTTATGAGTTTTCTTGACAAAGACAGACAGGAGAGGTTGCTTTGTTTTCTCACTTTTATGGATGTGCGGAGTTTGCCGAGTGTTAAGATGTTAAGATGTTAAGATGTTAAGATGCCACTAAAATTGAATCCACTTCCTGCTCAAGAAAGTTTAGCAATGTTTCGCGCAGTTTAGTGCATGTGCAAGCCAGGATTTCTTTTCTGAAGCTTCGTCTTCAATCGCAATCAGGAAACAGTTTTCGCGATGATCTCTGAAAGGTTGAGTTCGGCTTGTCATGCCAGTTCTCTGAACATGATGAGATAATATCATATGTAGAGAGAGAGACATTGTTCATGTGAGATAACATCGCATCCTGAGAAGAGGGAGACAGACACACAGCACGAGGGTCTCGCCACCAGCTCGGAAGACACGTGACATCTGATGTCCACTTGTGTCCGGTCTCCACCCACGTGCACCATCTGCAGCAACAGACAAAAAGTCGACAGTTGCAGGCGACACCATGTTGTCTGCTGTCTACACTTCAGTCAAGGCACATCCTCGAGGTCTGACCTGACACTAGGACACCACAACTTCAGAGTCTCAAGACTCAGGTGAGACAGTCGCACCTGTTCACGGAGAGACGTTTGTGTGTTTTCTCACATGTTTCCTTTCTTTGTCTATATTCTTGTCTACATGATGACAGCAGTTGATAAATATCTTGACCCACTGCAGTTTGTCTATAAAGCCAGAAGAGGGGTAGAGCCAGAGCTCATGCCACACTTCTCGTTGCTAACTTGTCTTCTGCTTTCAACACCGTGAAACCTCACTTGTTAACAGACTCTACTTCCAGACTTCCGTCTACCCCACCTACTACCTGTCTGATAGAAGCTGACAGAAGCCTTCTTACACCATTTTCTGGGGACACCGCCATTTTGTCATTCTTTTGTTATAGTCAACATGTTCACACTGGCATTCTTCGACACTTTGTACACTCATGTCACAAACATTTCTCGACTATGTATGTCCTCGCCTGTGTACTGCCAGTGCATGAACACCGATCACTTTTACCTGTAATTGCTCTTGTAGAATAATAAAGTCATGTCGTACTGTGTACTTGTTTAAGGCTTTACACCCAAGGAATGTGCAGTATTGTAAAATTTTTATTCTTATAATATGTTGTAAAAAGGGCGTCTTGCTCTTGTCGGAAAATATGGTCATATTGAGTAAAACAGTAGAATGTGTATACCTCTCTTTCTCTCTCCACATCCCCAGACAAGTAGATGATAAGTAAACTTACACAGACTATAAACACAACCATCTACTGAGAGATGGCAACGAAAACACAAGGATGGCGGGGACAGACGACACAATGGCCTGAGCTGAATTCCTTTCCAGGAAAAGGGAAGACAATACAGTTTGGCTAAGTTCTGTATGCTCTCCCTGTATGTCAGGATGTGTCAGGGTATGCGAGGGTATGTCAGAATATGTCAGGGTATGTCAATATGTGTCAGGTGTGTACAAGACACCGAGTGGCTACCCGTGCTACATGAAGGTATCGTGTGATTTCAGGCGAGTGTCGCTGCGTGTCACGATGTCGTCTCTATGGTTACTTCTCGCTTTGCTGCTGCCCACCGTGGTTACACCCTTTCCACAGGGTGAGTACAGAGGACACGTTTACTTTCTCACAGACCACTCTCCCTAACCTCTCACCTCATCTTACCTTAACCCTAACCCTGCTCACGTGACCTCTCGTTGTGTGCTTGTCTCTGTCTCACTCGACCTCTCGCTGTGTGTCTCTAACTTTTTCTCTTCCTCTCTCTCAAAACTTCACTAACTACATTTTCTCTGTCATTACTGAAGGTAAAATCTTTAGCAGCTACAGGAGAAAGAATTTTGTTTCAGATTTCCTGGAAAAGCAGCTACAGATGAATGCACGAGAACAGTTTCCTGCAGGTATGTGCATGTGTCTTACGTATGTGACAGGTATGTGTATGGGTCTTAGGTGTGTGACGTGTGTCAGGGTAGATCAGAAGACATTTGTCAGGTTTCAGGTTGTACAGTAATTATTTGACAAACGGATAGCGTATCGCTGAAAGAAACAATAACTCTGGCCAACGCCCTAATTCCTCACAAAAGGTGGAGGCTCGTGACCACTGCCAAGAAAAGCAAACATCAATAAGGGATATTAACAGCCACCACAACCTCCTCTTCAAAAGTATGAGGGTCAAACTAAAGGTGAAGCGTGGCACCCCCAGACCACGAACTTGTTTTGACCTGAATGCAGTGATTGACCCCCATGCTGCAGAACTCTTCAGGGTGCAGGTTGGAGGGAAAGTCACCTCCCTGAGCCTGATTGACTGCAATGTGGATATATACTCTCTCTTATCACATCAGAGTTGCTCTTTCTTTGAATCATTCCTGTGTCACGAAGGAGAATCTCGTCCTTTGCAACTGCAAGAGGCCCTGAAGAGTGGGATAGTGGACAACCAAGAAACAGCCGCCACATTTGGAAACAACCATGACTTTTATCTATATATATACACACTAGATCGCAATGTCTAGCTCAACAAACACAAACTAGTTTATTTCAGTTTTTCATCAGCCACAGTCTAAATTGACCTGTCCACAGATGACCTGGAAGATCACCTGGAAATGACCAACCGCGAGCAGCTTCCTGCAGGTCTGTGACACATGTACACATCTGTGTGGGTGTGAGTCTGTATGTCTGTGTGTACATGAATGTGTCTTCATGTATTTGTATGTGTCCATGTATGCGTGTATCTGTGACTCTGTGTGTCTGTGTCTGTGTCTGTATGTGTAAATATGTCGGTTTTATTGAATGACAACAAAGAGAGCAAGACATGTGAACACAGACTTTCTATGTGAGTATATTTCACAGATACCCTAGAGGAATACCCAGACAGAGAGAACCGTCATCTTCTTGCCTCAGGTATGTGTGATGTACCTGGAACTATGGGCATTGCATATAGACACTCATATGTATACAAGGCTCTGTAATGTATTATAATATTTCATGTGTACACATGGCTCTGTACTGTACATGTATGCATAATGTCTTGTGTATACATGGGTCTGTAATTATAATGTCTGAATATTTTTGATGTATTCAGATAACCCCACAGACATTTGTTCACCGTCTTTTTGTTCAAAACATCAGCATGTGTGTTTTGTCTAAAACACTGGGTTGTGTGGTCTTTGTCCATTTTAGCAGCACCTGTCGGTGACTTTTCTGTCTTTTGCTTCGTTTCTGCAGATGACGGTGACTACAACTACCTGCTGGCTGTCCTTCGACAGTTAGTAAACTCCAGAAGAAGAGCCTTCAAATGTCCACGTAAATAATTTTCTTTGATTTTTTGTTCTCCTAAATTCTTCTTTTCTCTGTCTCTTTTTATTGCTTTTCTATTCATCATATTCCGTTTGTCCGTCTGCTGTAGAAGTGGATTGATACAACGCGAAAGTTACTCAGCTTGTTTAATGTTTATTCTTGTAAGCTGTTTCTGTAGAACCTACTAAATACATTATCTCTTGAGGAAGTTTACAAACCTTGAGACCATGGAATGTTCATGAAGAATCGTTTGAGGAATTAAAGTTGTTTAAACTCTTTCACTCCACAAAGTAGAGTACAGGAAGCCCACCCTATCTGTACATGATACATTAAGTAGAGTACAGAAGTTCCTACTCCATATGTACATATGACACATTAAGTAGAGTACAGGTACAGGTATCACTCTATCTGTGCATATGATACATTAAGTAGAGTACAGGTACAGGTACCCCACTCTATCTGTACACATAATAATGTTTTCTGTTGACAGCTACACAGATTGGAGGAAGAAACACGTGAGTAGCAGTGTTAACGTTTTGTCGGGTATTAATACCGGTCTGTGTACAGTCCAGGATAGGTTGACACGTGTCTGTGTGCATGTACCGGTCATTAAAAATATGTTTTATAATTATGATGGAAAGCCTCAGTAACAAACGAATGGGGGGGGGGGAACATCTGGGTCCCATGTCATGAGTATCTTGGAGGCATATGGCATATCGGCCTGGGTCCCATAGTAAAAATGCAAAAGTGGATTTTGGTGGGACCCCTAACACTGGAACAAAGTTAATTTCTCTCGAGCTTGTCTTTGTGTGGAGCGTGTTTAGAAGTGTAGTCATTGTGTTGGAGTGTGGGATGTGACTGCGTGTTGTTCAGTTGATTGCTTGTGTGAGTCTGTGTGTGACTCGTGCCAACATGGACTTGAATATTTGTCACAAGTTTGAACATTTGTGTTTGCAGACCCTGCTGGCGCGCACGTGCAAGACGCTAAGACTGGTGGTGACGTCACCGAGTGCTGAGACCACGTGCAGCAGATGACCTGAAATATTGAAAACTGTGCAACACATCCGTGAAGATTACTAATGTAGCTAACCATGTTACATATCACACAGTCATCACACTTCACAAGTTAAATGGAAGTTTGTGAACGGTTATGACTGGGAATTAAAGATGTGTAGCCGCACGTGACCATTTTTTTCAAGGTGTTACAAGTGTACTTGTGATAGTTGTCCGTTTTGTTGTGGAATATCTGCTGTCAGATTGTCAATAATAAGACTGTCAGATTGCCACTAATAATTTCAGGTGAACCTTAGAACCACTTGACTCTGTAGTCAGTGAAATCATCTAGCGAGGCCAGTCACTGACAGTCTCAGGTAAGAGTTGTTGTGAGGGTCATAGCCACAGAAAAAAGTTCCTTGTACCACGGACATGTGTCTCTGCTTGACTGATCAAGCAGGTTGTACCGACAATGACCACAGGTCTACATAGAGGGCAGTCATCACACTACACCCATGATTCACTAAGTCATCGCTCGGCTCCTGTGAAGCCTCGTTACACTATTCATGATATTGTCAAACTATGACATGGGGGTGTCGTCACACCTGTGGGCATTACCACACTATTACACAGGGGCATTACCACAGTGTTACAATGTGGCATCGTCACACCATTAAACTACTACACTGGGAGCATCTTTACAATATTAAACTGGGGCGTGGCCACATTATTACACGTTGGGTGTGGTCGTGGCCCTATGCTCCACTGGGGGCGAATAGGACCAAGAAGAAAGCGTCACCACATTATTACACGAGGGTATCGCCACAACATGAAACTGTGGCATCCTCACACTATTGCCGATGACCATAACTTTTCTCTATTACATATGCGTTAGAATGTCTGTATGTCTGTTTATCTCTCTGTCTGTCAGCAAGATTTCGTCATTGCCTGCGATCATACTGATGTGTGCAAAGTTTCACATTGGTTTTTCACCAAAAGAAATGGAATGGGGATGGTCTACTTGACCTACTGAAGTGTGAAAGAAAGCTCCTATTCGATTATGCTCCTCAATGACTTGCACGAGGCCTTCTTCGCTGCAGAATTTTTGCATCACATGCCACAGCCCCTTGTGTTAGTAGCCTCAGTGTATAGAGGCTGTCAAAAACCTTCTTAAAGTCTATAAAGTTGTGGTAGAGGTCCCACTAATGCTGAGATATGACAGATCTGCTCAACTGTGCTCCTGGCTGGTCGGAAGCCAGCCTCTTCCTCTACTAGCAGTTCCTCATAAGTGGTGCTGATCCAGTTCTGTATTACTTTCAGCATGACTCTGCTTGGGTGGTTAATCAAGCATATGGTTGTGTAAATTTGGCATTGTTTGCTATTTCTTTTTTTTATAAAATGTATGACTGGTAGTGTGAGTAATGACTGTCCATGTTTGGAGCATTCTTTGCGCGAATTTGACTGGTGGATGGTATAATTGATGGATGGTGGGACTGGTGGATGGTATAATTGATATGGAAGTTTTGGAGCATCAACAACTTTGTGTAAGCTCTACTGAGATATATATATCACACTTCAGGCAACTTAATATTAAGCTATTTATATATACAGGAAGGGTTTGTATAGCAAAGTGTGACTACACGGTGTTTGAAGATACAAGATAGGAGTATAATGGTTGAATAAACACTTCAACTCACATCAGTTTAGTGTATCACATGATACTCACATTACAGAATAATGTTAACTTTTTGCAAAACACTCTTAATTGCGCGTGAGACGACTTGTTCAATACTTCATGACATTCTTGCAAGGTGATAGTTCGCGCGATATCAACAACTAAAATATGACAGACCAAAGTGCAGCAAGCACCAGTTGACAGCAAAACTAGAAACACAAACATCTGGCATTATGGTTTATTAAGGGGAGATCAGTCACATGAAGACTTAAAGTTCCTCTGCGTATTGTTGTAGAAGAATATGAGAATTCTTTCTAAGCAGCTATACACATCCTAGAGACTGCACACTTGGACAAAGTCTGGCGTTCTCTGAATTCTGTTGTTCCGGTATTCCATTGGCATCATGTACACATCAACTAGCTGTCATGGCGATTCAGTTAAATTAATTTTTAAATTATTATCTTTAAACAAGCTGCGTGGATTTTCTGTACGTTCATACACCAGCTAACGCGACGTCCCTGACTGACTTGCTGATGGTCGTGTCGAGCTGAGAGTCGCGGCCTGTAACAGCAGAACATTGACAGTCAGAGCATGTTATAGGACAGAGCATTTAGACAGATCATGTTATAGGACAGAGCTTTCAGACAGTCAGAGCATGTTACAGGACAGAACATTCAGTCAGAGCATGTCAATTATATGACAGAACATTCAGTCAGAGCATGTTATAGGGCAGAGCATTTAGACAGTCGATCAGAGCATGTTATAGGACAGAACATTCACAGTCAGAGCATGTTAATTATATGACAGAACATTCCCACAGTCAGAGCATGTTATAGGGCAGAACATTCACAGTCAGAGCATGTTAATTATATGACAGAACATTCCCACAGTAAGAGCATGTTATAGGGCAGAACATTCCCAAAGTCAGATCATGCTGTAGGACAGACCATTCACACAGCCAGAGCATGTTTAAGCACAGAAATGTTATATAGGAATCTTTTCATTGTAGGTATGGTGCTATCTTTGAGGTGTGTGTGTGTGCATGATGATCTCACGTACTGTAGACGTTAAAAAAGGCCAACTGTCGGATAATGTGATATATCTGAACATTTAAAAATAAGCATTCATGTTTACATCTCAGTTTAGTGTGACTTTTTTCTCCCAAAGTCATATTGTGTTTAGTTGTGAGAAATAGTGTGAGCATTTTAAGATTATGTATGTAATTGTCTTTTTTGTGTGTGTGTGTTGGTGTTTGTTTGTTTGTGTCTTATGCCATGCCAGCAACTAGGGCTATATCACTGCATGTGTTGGTGAGTGTGTCCACATGGACAAATGTTTATAATAATAAAAGTATTGACATTGATATGTTGTATAATGTAAGCATGCTTCAGCTGAGACAGTCGACTTGCTGTCAGCAGCATAATATTGATCAGACACATCATAGAAAGTGTACTCACCAATGTCCTGAAGTTTGTTAACCTCCCCTGTAAGAAGGAAAACACAGTGTTGATTAAGAAAGAAGGAAAAAGAAAGAAAAGAAAAAATCGTGACAAAAAAAGAGTGAGAGAGCGCGAGAGAAAGAAATGAAGATATAAATATATCTTAAAGGAAAGTAAGTTCAGCTAAATTGTTGGCAGTTTTGCTTTGTGTACACACAGTCCACACTTTAGCAACATCTCATAGCACAGCATATCATAGCAAAGCATTAACCAATGTTTAAAGATTACTGACTGAATTAAAACTCATTTGCATGGTAGGAGGGGTGATATCCCTCTCTAATCCCATATATTTCAATAAAAGAAATTACATTTTAGATTTCTAAAGGCATTTCTGACTGTAAATGTCTATAATATTGCTAGCACATAGTAAGTCACAAGCGACTTTACAGAGCTTTCTGTAGCCATTTTCTATTACTATTTCTCAGCTGAAGATGATGGTGTAATAATGGAATGCATGATACAAAATCGTCTATCATATTAAAGAAAGACCAGACAAAATTATATTAAAGAAAGGACCACATGAAATCTTGTATAATCAGTATTTCAGAAACATACTGGCGAGCAATATTAAAAACATTTGGTCTTAATTTGGCAATAGCAACTTGTAGATACCATTACAAATACAGTATCTCATATAGACAACACAAAAAATATAACAAACACAACACAAACGATGCACCACACACAAACACATATATATACACACACACTGTAGCTATGTCTAATACACAACACAAGGGATTACCACACTGACATATACAGTATAGCTATGTTGAATACACAACACAAGGGATGTAGCACATATATTTATAGTGTAGCTATGTATAACACACAACACAAGAGATGTGCAACACAAATATAGTGTAGCTATTTATAATGCACAACACGGGGATGCAATACACAAATATATATATGTGTGTGTATAATATACAACACAAGGGATGTACCACACAGATATATACAGTGTAGCTATGTCTAATGCACAACACAAGAAATGTACCATACAAAAATAGTGTAGCTATTTATAATACACAATATAGGTATGTACCATATATATATATATATAGAGTATAGCTATTCTAATACACAACACAAGGGATGTAGTATATATATATATTAATTAAAGCTATGTATAATACACAACACAAATATAGTGTAGCTATTTATAATACACAACTGTTCTACTACACAGCAATATTAAGTGTAGCTATGTCTAATACACAACACAAAGGATGTACAAAACAAATATAATATAGCTATGTACAATACACAACACAAGAGATGTACTACACAGCAATATTTAGTGTAGCTATGTCTAATACACAACACAAATATAATATAGCTATGTACAATACACAACACAGGGATGTGCTACACAGATATATTTATATTATTTATATATTATTTCTGTGTCTGATTCTGTCAACCTCCAGCAACCTTCTGCCCATCTCGGCTTGTTTCCCCTGTAGTACTTTATGTAACAGCGTTCCTGTTGTTGTTTCTATTGTTTATGTGTGCTCCTACGTAGCATTGTAGCCCTATAGTCAGCTTATAACTACTTGTATATATCAGGACACCATGTCATGGACATCATTCAGTTCTGAGCCTATGTGACATGATGGCGCTCTATGTCTTTGACATTAGAGATGACAGACTAAAAGTTTGAGACTGCAAAATAAGCCAAAAACAAACATGACAACAATGACAACAAATAAAAAGCAGCAGCAAAAAAGGAAATAACAGCACTTAGAGATCAGAGGAGAAAAATCAAAGACGTGTGGACCAGACAACACTGGTATGGCTGTCACACACACTGCACCAGACAACACTGGTATGGCTGTACTGTAGCAGAGATGTCAGGAAAAATACCTACATGTTCATGCCCCCAGCTCCACTGCCTTTTTATGAGACAAGAGATGAGATGTTAAGAGATGGTGCTCACATATGTTCATTGCTTCAGCGATCACATCTATTTTTAATCATTCTACCGTTTTGTTGATTGTGCCTATAGACTACAGGATGTGACTTCAAGCTGTGTGACAAACAGCCTTGAGGACTGACCTGACAAGTCTTTGACTTTCTCGGACAGATATTTTAAAACTGACCAGTTAATTAAAGTCTTTGGTTTTATTGTATAGACGTTTGAGAAAACCTGACAACAATAAGAAAATTGTGAACATTTGTACTGGCTAAGTTCCTAGACAGACAATCAAACCCGTAGACGGTGGGATATACAAGACTGTGCATGCGAGAGTGTGTGTGTGTTTATAATATTCTATGTGTCTGTGTTCACATACATGTCCACACACGTTTAGAAGTGAGTGAGAGCATGTGCGAGCACACATTTGATAGCATACTGAGTAAAACGGTTGATAGACATGACCAGTAAATAGAGGCGGCCCAGTGATGACAGTACCTATATAACTTTTGATCACATACCTGAAAACCGTTTTTTGAAGCCACTGGAGGCCAGGTCATTGTCCTCGAGTTCCCAGTCACCCAAAATGCTGCGAATGTGGTTGTCGTCGTCGCTGGTTGTGGGCAAAGATGGAACAACGACAGAGTCATCTAATCTGTCTAGCGACTCCGCCACGTGACTGATGTCTGGTCTGTCTGCAGACTCTGGTAGCTGGCTGTCTTGTCTGTCTGCAGACTCCGCCAGGCGACGGATGATTTTTGCAATCATTTTGTGCAGATCCGAGTAGTCATCATCTAGAGAGAGAAAGAAAGGCTATATAACAGCTTAAGCACACCTTCATATTATTTATAGCAGATAATTTGTAACAGTAAGAGAAGGCTAACAGGCTAGACACACTGAACCTTTCAACTCTTATAAATATATAAATAGCTAGTTTAGCTACATGACAGCTTGTAGTAAAATCTAATCATCTCATACTGTGTGTGTATTTGTGCATGTGCATGGATGCGTGTATCTGTGTGTATGTGTGTACGCGTGTGTGTGTGTGTGAGGGAGAAAGTGGCCTTATTTTATTAACCCCAGGATACTAAAATCTCTCACATACCTCTTTTTGTGAGGGCATAGCCTTGATTTCTTTTCCAACCATTCCGACGTCCAGGAGGCCTCCTGAATCAATAATCAGCAATCAATAAACAACAACAACCTAACAATTACCTTAGGTAAATCACTTGTATAATAACAGCTGCATTGAAGCAAGCATGTGTCTCACAAAGAAAGATGAAAGCAGTCAACAGTGCAACAGTGAGAAGACAATGAGTGAGATGATTAATGAGACAACGAGCAAGAGGAAGCAACTCGATCTGCTTGACGACTAGTTTCCTGCAGCTGACAGACTATATATTACATAAGTGACTACCAGCATGGCGCCTGTTTTCATTTTACCTCCTGTGTCAGATACTCAATCATCAGTTTTATTATCTTCCAATATAAATGAAAACTTGTTTTTTGAAGATTCAAAGCAATAAAGACAACTTTACTCACGTTGCAGGTTGATTACAGCACACGTAGCCTGTAAAAATAATGATAATAATAATAAATACCCAAAATCATCAACACAATGCACACATACTTGAACAAAGGAAGATAACTGCCTCTTTACTAACAAAAAAAAAAAACAGCCTCTAGCTAGCTTTGTGGTTTTTTACTTACTTTTTCTTTTATTCTTTCTTTCTTTTTATGAGAAAAGTACAGAGTATGGAGGAACAAAAGAGTCATCATCTATTGACAGTATTACAAATGTTATTTATTCTGAAATTATTTTGTCAAATAGCTAAAACAGGAATCATTGATCTTAGTGAAAGTTGTGAAAAATAATAATCTTCTGTCCACTGTTATTAACAACTATCCTAACCACCATCTTACAATCTGTTTTTTTTCAGAACTTGACTTATTGGGGTATACTTAATAAAAACTTAAACTGGAGTGGCACCATGTTATGGCTTTGCCCTGCCATACCGGATTTGAAACTCACACAAGGCTCCAGAATAACACAGACTGTGATCTCAACTGCTGAATTCATGCATATTAAGTGAAAAAAAAAAAAAAAATTGGATATCAACTTAAGATAAATAACAAGGCAAGAAAAACACTTGCCTCCGGAGAAATAAACTATTACAAATAACAAATAAAATCAAATTACTGCATCACAATCGCAAGACACTGAAAAATGACTTGACTGGAAGATGGTCTGAGGTGATCACTTTGTAAAAAAAAAAAAAAAAGACATAACAGAGCACTAGGTAAGGTGGCAAGGACATAGAGAAGCAAAATAAGCTGAGTAGCAAATGAAGCTAGAAAATTCTAGAAGACTCTAGCACACAATGAAGGACAATTAAAGCTGTTTTTCAATGTGATATTAAGAATTGTAATAACAAGGCTACACCATGAGTTCTGTTTGCAAGGAGATATCAAAGGTCAGCTTCTGTGATCTGAAAATGTTTGCTAATTACTGACAGCAACATTCAGAGGTACTGGGTACCTGAAACATTTACAAACATTTGAAATGACTGGGTTGTGGATTGTGTCCATCACTGTATCCATGGCCACACACCGAGCATCACGATAACTATGACAGTGACATCACACAGCAACATACTAGTCTAGACTGCTGTACTGTCATGTCACAATGACCATGACATGGACATTATCAGCAACATACTAGTCTAGACTGCTGTACTGTCATGTCACAATGACCATGACAGTGACATTATCAGCAACACTCTAGTCTAGACCATGTGTTGACATGACACAATGATGCAACAGAAAGCTGATGGCTTGAGGCCGCTGCTGCTACAGTTGTAAACAGAGTAAACAATGTACTCGGAACTCTGCTCCACCTGCACTGCCCACCTACACAAGTAATCACGTGCATGAAGAGACTGACCAAAGTCTTTCTTGGTTTACCTGTCTTTACAGTCATTTCATAAAGACATTTACACATTGCTGTGGTTTGAACAGCAGATATTGTTTCTGATGTGAGCATTACAGTCTGTCTCTGGTGCATGCAGTCCTAGTGACCTGACACATTCAATACTTACTCAGTTGCATGGCTAAAAAAACATCAACAATAAAGATTTAAATAATAAATAAGCCAAAATCACAGAAAAGCTACTTGCCTACACACAGAGTTTACATTTTTGGTATGGGACATGCCAAAAGTAAATAAGCGGATACAAGGACAGAGTGCAAGTTGACAGCAAGCACTGAGACAGTCAGGGGGGACATACCTTGCAGGACAGGGAACAGAGGCAGGTGTGATTTTACCGGCTGATAATTCCACTTTTGATCTTCTGCAGGTAATAGCATGAGTTAGTAATGCAGTGAGACATACATGAGTTAGTAATGATCTCAAGCTCCATCTACTCGCAATAAGACATATTAGACATTAATTAGCTCTGTCATAACATTTTCCATTAACCAAGAACAGTTACAATGAATAAAATGGACAGAAGAATATGCGAACAAAGCATCGAATAAACAGACAAATGAACGATCGAGTGAAGGAGACGAGGACAACAGGTACAGCTTGCACGTGCAAATGACTCGCACAAATGGATTCCCTGCAAACATTTCACAGTCTCCAAATAAGTTGACATCATAGAAAAACGGTCAGAAAGTCATTATTTGAGAAAAAATTCTGCAGGTGAAATGAAGGTTACATACACATCAAATAACAACAGTAACAATATGTGAGGTCACATGATGACATTTCATTCCTAGTTAGTATCATACAGTTCCCTGCATCAGTCACTTCCCCTATCCTCCTCCCTGGGGTCAGAGGCGGCGCTAGGGATGAGCAGGGGCGACTGCCCAAGGCCCCGCACCTGGTGGGGTGTCCGTGCTAACAAGTGCACCGTCTGGAGGAGACAGTCCATCATTTTTTATTGCACAGCTATGTATGTTGTGCCGGCTTCCAAAGGCCCGCAATCCTATTTGCACCTCTAGCATCTCTGCTGTACAGTGTCTTCCGGACAACGATGACGTCAGCATAGAAAATCCTTCCTGCCTTCACACCCTTCTCTACATTCTCTCTCTCTCTCTTTTCTTTCACATTCTTTCTCTCTTTGCCTCCCAAACTTTGTTCTTCTCCCTTTTTTTCCTTTAGTTTAATTTCTCATATCGCTCTCTCACTTCCCTCACACCTCTGTGAGATAGTGTTATGTGTGTGTCAGAGTGTGTGAGAGAAAGAGCAAGTTTGTGTGAGAGTCTTATGTATATGTGTGAGAAAGTGTGTGTGTGTGTGTGTCAGAGATAGTGTGTGTATATGTTATGTGTATGTCTGTGAGAGATAAAGAGTGTGTGTGTGGATGTTTACATACAGACTACAGAGGGACAACCTCGGTAGACCTGGCCTGCGTAACACCGCAGTTTGCCAGACATACACGTGCAAAGTCATGAAAACAAAGAGCGCCATCTGCTACAGACACAAAAGAAAGGACGAAACAGGAGAAAGAAGTCAGCACAAATGACAAGAATGCCGAGTCCTCAAAATCACCAAAAAGACTGGCGACAAGTTAATCACAAGATATTCACAAAAGACAGCCAGTATCTTCACAAGATCTTCACAAAAGAGATTGTTAGACTATGCCACTGACTTCAAGCTGAACACGCTAAGCATTTGACACCAGTCAGTTGTCAGTCATGACAGTACAGACAGCGACACCTGCGACCTTTCCCATTGTAATGGCAGTCACGTGCAACATCTCAACAACTCACAACACAACTTCATGTGTCATACTAGACATATTCAGAGCTGTTGACAGTATAGTAGTCAGAGTTGACACCTTGAAAACTCCAGCTACATCAGCGGTCATGCTGACAGTGTACAAGACTCACACGTTTGGACACTTCAGTACAAACTAAAATAAACAAGACACCCGTTAAACGGTCTACCCACGGATGTGTACAGGTGGATGCTGTCTGTCTACCAAGACCAACGCTTAGCCTCTTGCGAAGTTCTCCGTTGTTAGTCTCGGTGAGCCTAAACAAAGAATGTGACTAAACCGGAAGTTTTGTAGTCTCATGCCTCGTTTTAGTAGTTAACTGGAAAAAAATCGTCTGCCAGCAGTCCAGTAATACAAGTTCGTGTTCTACCGACACGTGCAACAAATTATTGAACAGCTAAAACAATTTTCTCAGATGAGATGAGTCGGACTAAATTGCTTCCACTTATTATTTCTATGACCCTAAGACGACCTGCACACAAGGGAGGCCACACGCACGATATTGCCATCAGTTGTTATCTTGAAGACAGGGGTGAGGTGGGGAGTAGGAGTGTTGTTTATTCCCCGCAGACATTGGGTACAAACAGGGTACAAACAAGACATCGCTGGCTGAACGTGGGACTACATACCGCGGCATGTTACATCCCGGTCAACAGCCGGGCTCTGGCACTCGGCGACATAAGCACACCACTGGCGTCACACAAACAGGTGACGTAGTGCACACATGTGGTGTGTCAACACCACCCCATGACATCACGGACCAACGGTTTGCTTACAGTGACCTACCCTCTTCGTCCCCGGCCTCTTGTACCTGAGAATCTTTTCCGGTATCGAAAAATCCACTTTTTTCTCTGGAAAAATTCCTATAAACAAGAGTCAAAGGTCAGTAGCCAGAAACATCATAAACACTTTTGGAACTCACTAAAAAAAATCTCTTTTATAACTGACACACATGTACAGCCTCTCCCATCACACAATCCGTGAGAACGTGTACGCTGGTGAAAGATATGTTTTAAAGGTGAGTACCCTGTTGTTGAGCGTTTTTGTTGATGTTGGATATAAACATAAATTAATAAATAAATAAGAAAACACGCACATCATTGTGTCACTTAAGGCAAGTTACCTTTTCTTGGTGTTGCAACAGACGCCAATGTCTTGGCCTGTTCATCAGAAAAACACGGGGTCAAGTCAAGCCTCACCGAGTTCTGCTATAATTAGCAGCTTGTAAAGTGGCCAACATTTAGCACAAAGATAACATCTTGCTCTGTGATCCCAGTCTCTTCACGTGACAGGCATGACACGAACATTGCAGGAAAAACTAAGAATTCTAATAGGTTGTTTTGCACAACCAATTATCAGTAATTATAAACAGTTGTCTACAGATGTGGAGGAGGAGAACATAAAGGAGGAAGGTCTGACAGATGTAGTGTTTGGCTATTAAGAGTAACAGCATTAGTAAATAAATGTTTTGAGTGGGAACAATGCACCAGCTGTGATGAATATTCCATAGTCTTAGCTTGCTTTCAGCTAAATAACTAGAGACCAGCCTTGTCTCATGTCCAGCAGTGCAGATGTCATTGGCCACATGGCCAGGGAGACCTGACCAAAGGGTCACGTGACTAGGGGATACAACTTGACCAAATGGTCTCTGTGCCTGCTAGTCTACAAATTGCGGCAAACCCAGAAGCATCTCATCATGTCTATTCTCCGATCACGATCGGGCAGTAGCAGACTTGGTAAACTAGGGGATAGGCCATCACAGGCAGGGAGACTGAAAGGTCACTGAAAGGTCCCTCTGAAGGCAAAGATCTACATCAGTGGATCAACAGCTGGAAGTACCTGGGGGCCATCATGTCCAAAGATGGCAGCGGCACGGCAGAAACAATGATCATTACCACAGTAACACCAGAAATGGCCAGGCTAAACAGAATTGTTCTCCGCATCAGCTTTACCTCTAAAAATTGACTGCACAAATTCCTATTAGTTGTCGTTTTGCTCTGTGGGTGGGGAGGAGACGAACTCTGCTTGCTGACACAGGTAAAAAGATACACATATTTGAGACCGAATGCTCAAAGAAACTCCCTGAATTTCCTACCGGGGACACAAAACCAAAGACTATGTATAAAGCACTGCCAGCACCCAGGTCCACAAGAATCCGTTCTGGCAACAACAAGATGGCACCACAAGCGTGTCTGGCTGGACCATGTGACGCGAAGAACACTGTAAAACCCTTGATGGAGGTTCATTACCCTTGCTGAGGTGGACAGAGAAGAACTGTTGATGAACATTAGGCAGTGGAGAGACATATTCGCCGCCGTTCAGCAAAGACTTGGAGAATGTCCTCACCTGCTGCATCCTACCTGTGATCCCTCAGGTAAGCCCACCACAACGATGACAGAGGGAGAAGTAAGTCCAGGCTGATACATCGACATGTGCACAAACAGAAAGTTGTCACAACGCGTCCCGTGCTTAGAAACAATTATTCGTTTTACAAACAAATTAAAAGCTGTCGCAACAAAAGGTATTTCATGTAAAATATCATCCTAAAAAATCGACGTCCTGTCAGAGGTGGGGAATGGAGAACTGCATGAATCAAGCACCTATTAAACATTGTGCCGTTCATGAACAGAAGTGAATATATCAACACACTTCGTCTGTGTGTGAGTGTGTCTATGTATGTAACAAATAAGTAGAATGATCGATGGGTTAAAATGACCGATACTTAGAATTACCGACAATAAGTGAAAGAGAGACAGAGTTGAGAATGGTTCTGCAAATAGTAAAATGACCTAGCATATAGTGTCACCTTACTATGCCAGCATATAGTGTCACCTTACTATAGGTAGAGTGATACAGCTGATAACTAGCAAAGAGTGGCAATTGCATGATTTGTGTTTTAACAAATATTTTTTTTAAACCGTACAAGGTACAGATGGTGTCAAATGTCAAAACCACAACTGTTCAAGTCCATACGTATTGAGTACAGTGGGTATGTCAACACCCGAGGACACTGGTATCACTGGTGCTGACATTAGTCACACGACCTCTGAGATCATTAGTTATTCCCACAGACCGAGAGACCATCAGCTTCACTGACACTGACACTGGCACTGACACACTTACACTGACACTGACTAGTGTGATTCCTGTAAAAATAAACGATGCTATTGATAAATAGTTTATGTAGTTCCATGCCGGTGTATGTGACAATACAGTGTATGTACCTATTAGTTCATGTGGTTTATACAGTTTAACTGCTTATGAAACAATAAAATTATATTGGATAGTGTGTGTAGTCATCAACCTATACACCTGGTATCGTTGTACCCAGTAGTTGCTGGGGCTGTACACGTAGGACCACCCGGTGAGTGTGTGACTCGTAATTTGTCTATATTCATATACAGCACTTCAGTGTGTATGTGGTCGCCGGTGTGTTTGACTATATTATTGTTTTCCTTTTCTATATTTCATGGCTGTATATTACAGCAGTACAAATAGTCGTACAAAGGTTCACACAAAAGTAAGAAAAAAAGAAACACACCCACGAACACACACACACCTTCGCACGTGCGCACACTGTCATCTCATTACCACCACCTGTATTCATTAAACAGAATGCTATACAATGTCCACAGTTTTTCTTCTGGTTCAAGTACTAAAAACCCATTTGTTGGTATTTTATCCCCTTTTTTTTATCAACAGTAGTTATTTAGTACATGATTACAAGAGTTCATACATATAAAACATTTCGGTAATAAATTACATTTGGCCATGTCACAGACAGACTATGTATCATAGGGCATTCAATGTTCACAAACTAACCCTGCTTTTACAATGTTTTCATACTCTTTCCTTCTCAACTCATTTAGCTATCGGTTCTCACTACATACGTTATTCCATAATATGAAATTACACAGGTGTAAGAAGATTTCTATAAGGTTCGCATAGTTGATCAAAAGTTGACAATTCCAACTTGCTAAGAGATGTACTTCTCTCCACTTTCATTCGTCTATATAATTCTTGTAGAAAGACCCGCATACATAGTTCTTGTTCTAAATATGGATTGATGTGTAAAACTTTAATATTATGCGGTCAGTTATTTTCACTATATCCAAATAAGATAAGTGTAATAGTAAATTGAAAGTCACTTACATGTTTACATTTATTATTAATTCTCTTTTCTAATGCTTTCCAAAATTCTCTAACATAGTTTACCAAAATATGGTCAATTGTTTCTTTTTCTTGGTTACAAGAGGCACATAGGTTATTACTTCAAACTTTCATGTCTTTAAAAATAATATTTGTAGCTAATACCATAAGCACAGTCTAACCTGGAACCATTTGTATTTAATTTCATGGATTTCACTTATTTTAAGAAATATCCATTTAAAGCTGTTGGTGATCAGGCCATTAGAGAGCCGCTGCTTTTCTCTGACAGATGACGTCTTTTTCTGCTTCAAGTGACGTGGAACAAATGACGCACACAAGACGTCAGACACGAGACACCATTCGTACACGAGACAATACGAGACCTACCACCAGTCACTACATGGTTGTTGATTCCATAAATTAAAAGCATAGATTAAAAATTATAATTTGTTAATAAAATAGTCCGGTGGGTTAGGTAATTTAATTGAGTTGTACTTGAGCCAGTGCTTACCTTGTGGGAAGGAAGAGGCCAGAAAGGGCAAAATCATGAGCACGAGGGTCCACAGGGGAGCCATTGTCATCAGCTGAAAACATACATCATCATCATCATCATCATCATCATCATCATCATCATCATCATCATCAGCAGCAGCAGCAGCAGCAGCAGCAGCAGCAGCAGCATCGTCGTCGTCGTCGTCAATCTTAATGCCTTAGCACTCACAATCGTAAAGCAATAGATGAAAATTTGTCAAGTACTGGCACCAGTATCATGTGTCAGGTATGCCTAGACTCCAGGCTGTAGACCCCGACACTATATTGCAATGAGGGACATCACACTTGATGTTGGATAAACACAAGACAAACATTGCAATAGCTCGTGCTGTGATGTCTGGTCTGTCACAAACTGCTGCATGTAGTCCACATGTCACTTTTAAACCTTAGACCGCACGTGCACAAGATAATACATGAGATGCTGAATTCATCTCACATCACACTAACTACACACCAAACTATTTTTTTTCACAAAAAACTGTACATTTTATGTGTGCGAATGATTTGAAAAGCACATTCGGCAAAGATGGTAGAAAGTACAGTATGTCATACACATATAGTCCATATAATTTAGTGATGACATTTTAGGCTCTCAGGAATGGCATGTCACTTTCCATAACAAAAAAGTATCCAATCTCTCCGAAATATCAGCTCTGAAAATACAACTCGCCAGTGCTCTCAGTCTCAGAGTACATTTCAGCCTCTAAGTTGTGACAATGTTAGACGTATCTTGACTTTATAATGAGAAGATTAAGACTCCACGTCGTTGTTGATCATTTGGGGGAACAATTGCGATGGAGAATTTTTCTAAATTTAACTAACCTAAAAGAGTGTATGAGAGTCATGTTTACCTCGCCCTGTAATAATTCTCCCTAACGAACACACTTCAGTCAATGGCGTTTACTGTATTCTGCCCTACTACAGACCCCTGTGGGACCCCGGGGTATGCTTGCCTAGCAAGCATTGTAAGAATAGGGTCCCTGCCATCCAGCCAGGCATGTCGTAAGAGGCGACTAAGGTGGACACCTCACCTAGAGGTAAAATAGGTTGTGGTAGGGCTAACAACCCCACCATGTAAAAAAAATCATGTTACAGAAAACTAAAACCAGAGAACTCGTCACAGATGGCGAAGGTAATGAAGCACACCAGGAGACTGGACTAATGACGGACGACAGCCAACCGAAAGGGAGCTGGCGCCCCGACAGCGGATTTACTGAAACCGAGGCAAAAGTTGAAGGTGGGGTGCTGAACGTCCAGACCTTGTACCAGACTGGCAGGATGCTCCAATTAGTCAAGGAGTTTGACAACTACAACTTGGACATCCTGGGAGTCAGTGAGGTCAGATGGACCGGCACGGAAAGAGAAGACTAGCGTCAGGACATACCATCTTGTTCTCAGGAAGATCAGACGCTCAGCACTCTGAAGGAGTAGCTCTACTCCTCAACAAGAAAACGGAAAAGGCATGCTGGAATGGAAGCCTTATGGACCCAGGCTTTTGAGAGCAAGATTCCATTCAAAGTACACCAAGCTGACAGTGTTAGCTTGCTAATGCACCAAAAATGACTCTGAGGCAGAAGACAAGGATGCTTTTTACGATCAGCTCCAGGCAGCCTCAGAAAGCGTTCCAGCCCACGACATGTTGCTCATCATCGCGACCTCAATGCCAAGGTGGGAAGTGACAACACCTACAGGGAGCATGTCATGGGCAAACATGGAATCGGAACCATCAATGACAACGGAGAGAGACTGGCAGACTTTTGTGAAGAAAACAACCTACTGATTGGAGGACACTCTTCCCACACAAAGACATCCACAAGGCAACATGGACATCACCAGATGGGATCACAAAGAACCAGATAGACCATGTCATCATCAACCGAAAATGGAGGAGCTCACTTCAAGATGTTAGAGCCTACAGAGGAGCAGACATTGCCAGTGACCACACTCTTGTGATAGCCACAGTTTCTCTGAAGCTGCGTCGATCACGAGGAAAACAGGCACGTCAGCAGAGAGTGGACTCCGGCAAACTAAAAAATCCAGCCACCGAAAGGGCCTTTGCTATGGAAGTAAAAGAACAGGTTCCAGCACTAGGAGACCAACAAGAGATGACCTTAGACGACTTCAATCGAGTCTTACAGGATCAGGAGAGAAAATACTGGGCTTCCAACGGAAAAAGAAAAGAACAGTGGATCAGAGAAGAGACATGGAAGAAGATAGAAGAGAGAAAGTCAGCCAAACAAAGAATCAACAGCACCAGATCTGAACGCCTGAAGGAACAACTCAGACAAAGGTATACAAAACTAAACAAAGAGGTAAAGAGGATGGCAAGAACCGACAAAAGAGACCATATAGAGAAACTGGCAGATGAAGCAGAAAATGCAGCAAGTAAAAATGACCTGAAGACACTGTACAAGATAAACAAACAGCTAAACAACGGGTTTAAGAACAGTGATGTTCCAGTGAAAGACATGAGCGGTAATGTTATAGAGGAGAGGCAGGAAAACTACAGCGCTGGAGGGAACATTTTGAGTCGTTCTGAACAGACCAGATCCCCCTCAGCTTGCAGACATCCAGCCAGCAGCTATAGACCTGACATCTGCACAGACCCACAAGCCTGGAAGAAGTGACAGCAGCAGTCAAGACAATGAAGAGCGGCAAAGCACCAGGGGCAGATGGAATAACAGCAGAGATGTTGAAAGCAGATATAAATGTGACAGCTCCCAAGCTGACTGAAATCTTCAGGCAAATTTGGGAATCAGGGCAGGTCCCTGTTGCGTGGAAGACAGGGCTCATCTTCAAGTTACCCAAGAAAGGAGATCTTGGAGACTGCAATAATTGGAGGGGCATAACACTTTTTCCCTCACCAGCAAGGTCTTCAGCAAGATTGTTTTGTCAAGACTGACGGCAACTCTTGAGAAAGACCTCCGACCACAGCAAGCAGGATTTCGCCCTGGGCGATCTGCTCTGAACACATCTTCATTCTGCGACAGATTCTGGAGCAGAGCAACGAATGGAACCAACCGCTGTACATCAATTTCATCGACCTGGAGAAGGCTTTTTGACAGCATCACCGAGAGTCCTTATGGAAGATCCTGAGACATTACGGAGTCCCTGCAAAACTTGTTCAGGTCATTGCAATGCTGTACAGCGATTTCAAATCCCAGGTTGTCTGTGACCGGAGCTCACAGACCCCTTCAACGTCAGTACCGGGGTGAAGCAGGGCTGCATTCTGTCGCCGTTCTCTTCATCCTGGCCATGGACTGGATCATGAAGACTTCCACCACAGTGAGAGGAGAGGGATCAGATGGACCATGACTATGACAGCAACAACAGCGCTAGAAGACTTAGACTTTGCTGATGACATTGCCCTGCTGTCACACCGCCACCAAGACATGCAGGAAAAAACAAAGGCCTTCTCAGAAACAGCTGGAAACCTTGGCTTGAAGGTCAGCACAAAGAAAACGAAAAGGATGAGAGTGAGCGCCAGAGTCCAAGACAGCATCAAACTAAATGGAGAAGAGATTGAGGAAGTTGACAGTTTCACCTATCTTGGGTCCAAAATGTCAAACACCGGGGATGCGGAGGTGGAGATTCGAGCCCGACTGGCGAAAGCCAGCCAGGCCTTCGCCTCACTCAGGAGCACATGGAAGGCAAAAACATCAGCCAGAAGATCAAGCTGAGAATCTTCAAGTCAAATGTGATCAGCACCCTCCTTTATGGATCAGAATCTTGGAAGATGACCAAACCATCAGTAACAAGCTTGACGTCTTCCAAAACAGATGCCTCAGGCGCATACTTAACATCTTTTGGCCAAACACCATCACCAATGAAGAACTCCACCGAAGAACTGAAACCGAGTCCATCACCACGCAGGTTCAACGAAGGCGTTGGCGATGGATTGGACATGTGCTCCGCCAGCAGACAGCAGACCTTTCCAGAGTCGCCCTACGATGGACTCCAGACGGCCGAAGAAAACGAGGCCGCCCAAAGGAAACTTGGAGAAGAACAGTGGAAAGGGAGATGAAGGGAAAGGGCTGGACATGGGGTCACCTAGAGCGGGTTTCAGCCGATCGACATCGGTGGCGGACTCTGGTTGAGGCCTTATGTGCAACCTGATGCACGAAGAGGAATAGATAGATAGATAGCCCTACTACAGAAATCTGTATTCTAATACAGAACAGGCTTCAGAGTTTGACGACTACGAGTTGTATAAATATGTGAAAGTAATTGTCAACAAGAAAGAAACAGAAATCTGTAACTTCTCCATCTTTAGTTTGTCTCCTGTCTTGAAATTGTGACTTTGTTAATCCTGACCATGTTACAGTCAGATTGGTCATGTGACTAGTGTAACTTGTCAAATATGTCATGTGACTAGTGTAACTTGTCACATCTACAGTGTCTCGAAATCAAAGCTTCTATGTTGCGAAAAACTCCGACTAAATATTAATAAAATAAAAAGTTGTGGATTAAGTAATCGTCTTCAGGAAGCCATTTATTTCTCTCACGTCCAGGGGGACATTGTGACGGTGTAAGACACTCTCAGCAATTAATTGCAGAAGTTTTCAGATGAAAGGGAGAAAAAGCCTCGATAATGCGTGGGGGAAAAAAAGAACGAGTAGTGGAAGACATCTTGCACATCATGTGGCCGCGCCCAGGGACCGGCGTCCTAAGGGAGATAAGCACATACACAAAGATTAAGAAACATCGACAGAGTGATTTCGCCTGACGCTAAGGTGTCTGTTAGTGTGACGCGCGGCTGGCACATCTCGGCGCCGCCAGGGCCACGGTGGCCTGTTGGAAGCTGTCGCCGCTCCCTCGGGCACCAGACACCTCATCTGTTCTGCCAGAATAAACCTGCGAAGACTGACAGTGGGCCCTCCGACTGACCTTTTATGTTAACTACCCACTTGATAAGTCCACAAAGTGTAGTACGACTTATCAAAGTTGGAGGTCTCACGCAAAAAAAGGTTGTTTACCCCACGGCTTGCTCTTGTATCCATCTCGCAAGTCGCAAACATGTTGACATAACCTCAGAAGACGAACAAAAATGTTAGTCTCAAGAGTAAACAGCCAGCAGTCAATGTACAGCTAACGCTCGCGGCCTCGGGGAAAAAAAAAGCAAGGATTGAGACAAACATTCCTCCATCCTGTTCAAACTTCCCTCTGACGGCAAGTCAAACACGATTTGTGATGTGAGACAATAGTCTTCAGAAAGAAAGAAAAAAAGAAAGTGAGGGGAGAAGATAGGGAAGTAATGAGGGAGATTAAGGGGTGGGGGATAGCGAGACAGGCGAAGATAGAAAGAAGAAGATAAAGGAGAAATGCAAAACTTGATTTATGGGGGAGGGGGGACCTCAAAGGTGGTAGCTCCTTTAAAGTCTGGTGATTGTGTGCGAACTCAATAATTTGTACTTGGGCTTTGGGTCTCAAGTGTCAAGTTCACATCGATTTCAACAATGGCATCTCCCCTTTCCCCTGCTTCCTTCTCATCGTCCCCCTTCAATCCATACCTCCCTGTCCACGTCTGTTCTGTCCTTCCGTTTCCCTCTCTCTTCATAAAAATAAAATTAAAAGAAAAAATTTTATACTAAAGTTTAAAATAAATATTTTAATCGGTACAATGACCTCCTCAGCAGTTGCGGCCAGTCCAATGACTATTTGTCTTTCCCTAAGTACCGGCGTGACTATCTCAGTGCAAACGATGACACTAGCGATGACCACAGCGATGATGATGTTGTTGTCAGGAACTGACCTCACTACAGAATGTCTCTGGTGTCTGAATGTTAGTCTCGTAGTCAAACAGTCGGGCAGCGGCCCCGCTGAAGGCTTTTAGTAGTTGTCATTTATTTTCTTCACATTGCCACAAATCTTCCCGAAATCCCCGGTCCCTGGAGAGGGAGTGTGATGTGCCCACAATGGATCAGCTCAAAACCACTTGTAGAGGCTTTGACTAGACCACAGTTTCTACTTCATCTCAAGCAGTTCCAAGGCCGAAAAACGGATGTTTACTCAACTTCCTTTCGCACAATTCTTAAACCAGTTTAGTGAGTGGGGGATGGGGGATGCTGGGGGATCAAACGATTTCAAACAGACATTTCTAGCCTGTGTGATTTTTTCTCTTGAAGTTCTTCTGTATTCTTTGAAGAGCTTCTGAAAAATAGAATCGTATCAATAGCTCGCGGAAAACATTCAGGGCACAATGCACTCGAAACCCTTTTTTTTTTTCTCGAATTTATCTTCGAAATTCTCAATTTCATATTTCATATTTAAAGCTTCTAAGCTATTGATACAATCTCAACCTTGTCCTTCACAAACCGACCGCCAGCTCACCTAACCACTCTTAAAGCCCACTTCGAAGCACGCATGCACACACACACACACACACAAATGCACGCACAGATGCAAGAAGTCTTGGTCAGCAAGCTTTGTTCGTTTTGTCAGTTTTTCTCTCTCTTCATGCAATGATTATATAAAGGTCAGGAGTGGAGACATCTCAGTCTTTACTGGAACAAAGATGTAATTTCAAAAGACAAATACTTTATACTTATATAAGAGTTCTAACCAAGTGTGAAAAAGGTTGCATGTTGTTGCTGATGTTAAGTGGGAGAGGGGCTATCTGGGGAACATAGGGGGCATGGGATGGGGAGGGTCAGGCCAAGGGAGGGACTAGGGGCCCGCTGGAGGTTGGACGCCGCGTGTTGTGGTTTCTGTCGTTAGTATTATTTCATTTACAGCCAGCAATTCGGTTATAACACACATCATTTGATATTGCAGGCACATTATAGACATACAAATTTACGACGGTTATAATACGCATCATTCTATATTACAGCAATATATAGGCACAAAAATTTAGTGCAAAATTCTTGGAGTTAGTGGTGAGTCAGTATGAACGAGGTTGACTGGAGCTGGGGAAGGGTATAAGAGAGAAGAGCGGACAATTAATGCAAAGGAAGGGACGAGAGAAAGAAGAGAAAAGTGAGCGAAGTGAAGGCTGTAAATGAACAGAAGTTCACTCGTCTCTTTAATAGCAAAAATCAAATTTTACATTTATTCTCCTGTACTATTTACCAATATTTTACGTGGTTCCCGTTTTCTTTTTGGATGCGACTTTAATTTTGAATCACAATAATGCAAATGAAATTTCTGCTTGCATATAAACGTGATCTGTAAGTGTAGATTGAAAACCCACTCAGTTATCACTCGTAAATAAGCAAGTGTGTTTGATATCATGTAATCATTTCACTGTGATATATATGTATACAGTGGAACCTCGGCTAGCGAACGCCTTCGATAGCGAACATTTCGGATAACAACTACAAATTTCGTTCAAAATGTGCACCGGATAGCGAACAGCCACGTCACCCACACGTGACCGACCAACATCTCAGACCAAGCACCATCGCGCTCGACACAGTTACGATCAGTCCTTCGTTATTTTTATATGTGTGCATCTTTCTTATTTAGTGATTTGTGTGCTTTGTTTTAATAATATAGCCCAATCATGGCTCCAAAGAAGATTAAGAGGAATAGTAGAAAGGTAATGAAAAGGAAGCGGCCAACAATTGAATTGAAAAAGGAAATGATTTCAAAGTATGAAGGAGGCATGCGTCTATATTATCATAAATTAGCGAGTCAACAGGGGCTGGGAACCAATTAAATATATTTCCTTTATTTCTTATGGAAAATTGTCTCGGATACTGAACATTGCGGGTACCGACCAACTTTCGAGAACGGATTGTGGTCGTTAGCCGAGGTTCCACTGTATACGCACTGTAGTATATAGTCATTTCATCATGGATAGCTCGCATGTCTTATGTGTTTGTCAAATTATTTCCCCATGACGATCTCGCATTGTGATCTGTTCTCTGTTTGTCCGCCCACCCACCGATCTGTGTTTCTCCATCGGCAAAACATTTAAAACATTTATTGTGTATAAACTTTCACGAAAATTGTAATGAAGTCTAAGCACAAGGAGCTCTAAAATGTCTTTCAAAATCCTAATTAAAAAAAAAACAACACCAGACAGCATTTTTCTTCCCTTAAAGCAACTGATAATATGCTAATTTGTTTACTGAGAGCTTATTTACATATCTGGCAAAAGAGAAATAAAAGACAAAGACTTACCTCTTTGGAAGTAACCCGAGAAACGTGACTAATACTTAACCTTCTGTGGGAATTTTTTTTTTCTATTCAATGTTATATCAAATCGGTATCTGTTGGTGCGAGGTGAGCGAGTGATCTCATGAGCAAACTCTTGCCTAGCGTCTGAATGGCGGCGTTACACTTGGCTGCACTCGGTGATGCCCTCCACAGCTCGCTCACCAAGCGCACGACTGAAGGACTCGGTAGCAGAGTGCCGTTGATAGGGGGGCAGCTTTTATGGCAGCGGTGGACCCTCCCACTTGTCTCCGCCCTCTCCTCCGACTCGAATCATCCTCCCACCCACCTCCAGGCACGTGTTGCTTGAACTCTCGCTACACCCACCTCTAGCCATAGATGGAAACAGCGACATTTGACACCAGTTGAGCGTTGGTGTCAAAGTGTCAAAGTGTCACACCCCTGGCCTCCACTCACAGCAACGCCACCGTAAGCCGCAACATCATTTACAGCTGTGTGCACGCAGTGTCATTACAGTCGGGTACTTGCGGAATAGTTACAGCTGGATGTTGATGTTGGCGGCGGGAAAAAGGATGGTTTTCACATGTCAGACCTTCGTGACTGACTTTCATTCTAACGGTCTAGGAACCAGGAGGAGGAAGCAAAGGAACGGCCTCCCTCAAACAAAAGCACAATGCTTGAGATGTGATTCTTCACAAAGTTTAAAAAAAATAAGATAGAGGAACCGAGAGAGAGAGAGACAAATGATAAATCTGTATTTATGAAAAGCAAAGGTTATGCTTTTCTACATCTAGACCTCAATCTGCAGAAAGGAAAAAAAACCTATTTTACTACAAAACAAAGGCATTAATTAATCAAAGAAGATATGGTTATTTTTGACACGCTGATTTGAAACATTAAATGTCATCAATATGATTATAAAGTATTCTGAATATTCCCTAATTTATTGCGATTATTATAACCGGGTGAGTCATTTTCAATGAGTTTAATTGTAAGTGTTGTTTTGTCGTTTAACACTGAAAGAAGCATATGTTGTAATGCTACCACCGTGTAGGTGTGTAAGTGTGACTCGCGCACGCCCTGCTTTTGTTCATAATGTGTGAGTTCACTGTGAGCATGAAGTCCCCAACCCGAACATCTTCCTACGCCACTGCCTTGTGCTCACCACCGGCTGATGCCAGCGGCTCTGTGACTGTAAGCAGGGAGCACAGACAAGAAACAAAGAGCTACTACCTCGGGTTTATCTACTTATATCTCAATAAATATCTGGATGTAACAAACTGTTTACAAGACAAATCTTTGATGTTTTCTCCGGGTACTCCGGTTTCCTTCACTGAGTATGTGTGTGTGTGTGCGCGCGTGTGTGTGACAGAGAGAGACATGACATGACATCTTTAATGACTCATGGTCCTTATGACATGGGGACATGAACCTAAGTATATGGTCATCAGGCATATTCTCTTCTCAAAGGGGCATGACTAATGTTTTTATAGATATTTTACTGCACTTCCATCTGTCTACACATACATCTAGACTCTAGAGGTAGTTGAAGCATTGCCTATTAAACAGCATGGTGTGTACATCTGCATCTAACTATACACAGGCAGCCACTTCCAAAGGAGAGGGTTACTTTAACCTTCATATCCAATAAATCAATGTACAAAATTTTAATTACAAACATTCATATACATGTCTACCCATACCTTGGTGATCTCATATAAATACTGCCTTACATTTGCACTCCCTCAATGGACATTGCCTCCCAGCCAGGCAATATCCACAGCTGTCTGCAGCCCTGCACATGTCCACCTCTAGCAACACATTATCACTATTACAGATGTCTGCACATGTCCACCCCTAGCAGTATATCATTCCTATTACAGCAGTCTACACATGTCCACCCCTAGCAACACATTATGACTTATTAACAGCTGTCTGCACATGATCACTGCTACAGCTGTCTGCTTTGCAAGTAAGCTGGATGGGTGTCTGTAACTACTCTCAGAAAACTCGGATTTATAAGTACATGCTTTGCATAAGGACTTATTTCCATACATACACGCATACTAGTTAACTAACAAGTATAGATGTATATCAGAGAGACAGAGAGAGAAGAGTTATTTTCTGAATGATTTGGAAAAAATCAGATGTGTTTCGTGCCTATTGATAGTGTATAATTATTCTTGCAACTTTATTGTGTCTTGAGCTTGCATGACTATCTAAATAACCATCATCATTATTATCCTTAACACAGCTGTGGTCAGTGCCTTGTCCTCTCCCTTGTACAACTGTAACAGTTCGTGGACAGTCACCATTGCTTCTCTACTGCCTTTGAAGGATATTTCCAAACTGAGAGGCTGACCAGACTAGACGATGGTTCACTTAATCGAAATTCATTCTTGTCCCCGATGTCATGTCACCAGTTGTTGTCAACTTGTAACTGTGGGTGGGGCTGAGCATGTCACGCGCTACTAGCGACACTGCAGCTGGTCATCTGTCAGCTGATTGACATACTTTACTGAACAAAACATTTATCTTTCTCCGAGGCAGAAAAAAAAAAGAAGCTTGCAGAGATGACAATGAAGGTGACATAACTTTCAGAGCAGACTTGAAAGAGCTGTTTACTGACTGTCATCTCCGACTTTTGATAGTCCGACGGACGTGAATTACACTCGGGAGACAGCAGGACATCAGTGACTACTGACGCCATTAGTCGCCGTGCAGGACTTAGCGCGAGGAGGAGGTTGGTGTGGGATGAAGGCGGGGGAAATGTAATCTTGGGCAGACGTTGGCTGCTACATGAACCCCAACCCATGATCACCTCCAAGCTTGTCACCAGACGTCACCAGCCATCATTAAACTTTCATCTCCCAGTCCGGACCAGCCAAGACGGAGACGCGACAAGGCGGGTGGAGGAGGTATACGGGGAGGGGGAGAGAAAGGCGATTAGCCCGGGTGTTGCTGGAGCTGGTGCTGGTGCTGGGCGCGTGCCCCGAGAGTCCTTGTCAAGCTGCCGCCATTGAGGTCATGTGGGCGATCACGTGACGACGCAGTTTGACCTCTAGGGTTACTAGAACTAATGTTTCAAAAACTTAAAACTGTTATAACGAATGAAGGTGTGACCTTTGACTTTCAAGCCCAAGACACGCGCCACATGCCGCACGGACGAGTCGCACGGTGTCGCCACTGGAAGAGCATCCTCACTTGTGAACACCGATATTGAGGATGCCGACGGTTTTGTCATGTAACGGTCTTGAATACGACTCCTGGTGGAGGAAGACGAGGGGGGTCTGGGCACATAAGAAACGTGCGCAGGAAATGAATTTTGGTCGGACATAAGGGAGAGAAGGAGGACTGTCGTCGCTTCCAAAAGCTAATTTACTTTTAATTTATTGTGATTTATAGATTATCACGATTTACTTCTTATTCATTGTGAAATATTGATTATCTCAATTCCGATTTGTTTGAAAAGCGCTATATTGAGTTATGTACCAAGTTGTATCAATCTTTAGAGCATTCAATCTATAGAGAATATCCATCTGTATTTTGAAGACAAGAAATCAAATTTCCGAAACCTCTAAACGAACAAGAATCAAAATAACAAAAATTTGAGGTAAGGCAGAAGACAAACTACACACTGTCACACGCTACACAGTCACAAACTTCACACACAAACTGTGCTACACATGCTACACACTTCACAGTCACACGATGCACTTGCCATAGAAACAGTATAGCCAGCTAGACACCAGCTAGACATCCTACAGTAGCCTGGAGTTCATTCACTTATCTCTCGACCTCCACGAAAACCTGACATACTCCACATGAACAGTCTGACATGATCCACATGAACAGTCTGACATGATCCACATGAACAGTCTGACATGATCCACATGAACAGTCTGACATGATCCACACGAACAGTCTGACATGATCCACAATTCACCTGGCAGTGTCACAACCTTCTATAAGTTCATTAAATTCAGATTTACAGGTAAGAGGTCAACTGGTGGGGTCAGTCGCTCTTACCTTGTAGCAAACCCTTGCTTTTTCTGATACCTGAGTGTCTTACTAACTTTGCTACTTTCAGCTTGTTAAAATAACTAATAGATTAATAACTGCTTAAATCTATGGAATACAGTTGGTTCATCGAAACATTTTCCAAAATGTATTCCCAGTTACTTGGCGACAAAATGTAAGTACTCCAAAAACACTTTTTCATAAAAACACAATAGTATGTCTAAGTATTTTCTTCGACTTTAAGATTGAAAATCATACGAATTTTAGTAAATTATGCAAAGTAAATAAACCCATTATTTATTTTTTAGTAGCAGCAGGCAGTATAATTTGTCTTCTATAACAGCAGTTGCGTACTTTAGAATATTTATTTTATAAAAATTGGTAGAAGAAAGTGAGCTGTCAACGTTAAATATGAAGGTAAAGGTAGGCAAAGAGATAAGGAGAAAACAAATAAGGAGATAAGCAATAACGGAATCACAGGTCAGGAGAGAGAGACTAGCAGATGGATGGCTGGGTTGTTCGCCGAATTTGCATTTTTTTTCCCCCAACCAAGAATCTTTGCCACAAACATCTCAGATGCACGCTCGATGCTAACTTTGTGTTAGTGTTTATCTACAAACCACAATAAAAGACACCTGCATTAGCGAAAAGTACTTTTTCAAACGACCAATCACTAGAAAAGTAATTCATTCAATAAATGCAAATAAAAGTAACATAATAACACAGCACAGCTTCTGGAGGTGTTTTTTTCGATCAAAGCAACTAATAATATTCGTTCATAACCGTTTCTCAGAACAGGTAAAATATTTAAAACATAAAAAAAACAACGATGTAAGAAAGAGGTGAAAAATGTGGATACAAAGTAAGACGAACTGTGAAATTGTAGTTAGTGTCTCCTGAGGTTAGTCGCTGAAGCAAAAGACTAAATAATGACATCTGAAATGGAACAAAATGGGAGCATCTTACTTACTGCTTGGGACCTGCCTGCTGCCGACACCACGGTCAGAGAATTCAGTTCTCCAGATGCATGCTGGGAGTCGGGGGCAGGCAACGTGGCATCTCGCCAACTTGCGAGAGAAAATTTCCACGACTAAAAGCGACGAGTGTAGGTAATTACTGACCAAATGCTTAAAGCAACTCAGTTTTATTCCCATCATTTCTGATCTCAGTGTAGCTAACTGTTCCTTCACCTGTAAATTTATTACAATGTGAACTCAGCACACAGGGAGTGGTGGAAGGGGAGGTAAATGCAAGCAGATTTTTTTCTCTATTTTTTGTGGGTTTTTTTTTGGTTTTTGTATGTGCGGGGATGGGCACAGACTCGGCTCCATCACCTCCTCGAGACTTCAAAGGTAAGGACCAGTAACCCTGACGAACAGACTCCAAGAACCGCACAGGCAGGCCAGAGAGTGCAAAGGTCACAGATTGCATACAGTCTCGCGATGTCTCACCAGACAAATTTGAGGTGATGCCACTGTTTTTATGTTCGTCAAAATGGCTCCGTGTTGTCGAGTTCTCCAGTCCTCAGGGAGTGGAGATCTATAGCTTCCTGCCAAGCGCCCTCCAATAAGATCGCTTCAAATAACTGCATTGGCAACATTTTCCGAGCCATGGTAACGGTAAGAGAAATTCTGCCTGAAAACTGAGCTTTTGTTTTTAAAAGGAATACAGCTTCATGATCATTTCCGCTCACTGGAAACTTGAGTCCTTTAAAAATCTACTATTTAATAAGCTAGCTATCTGGCTATGTGTCTATCTTGCTATTTCTATTTATTTAGTTTGTCTGACCGGACATATCTCCATCTTGCCTTCATAGTTTTTGGCATTTGTTTTGTTTTTTGGTTTTTTGTCTCTCTCGTGCCAAATACAATCTACAGCTTCTCTCTACACTCTACAGTGGGAACATTGAATGTTCAATAATTGTGGGTATATGTACACACAAAACACGTGTTTCCAAATAAACATTTACAGCAAATTACACGGTAAGCACGCACGAATCTGTTGTACGAAAGACGAACATTATTCACAAATATCTTGTCCCGTCTGAACGACAAATGTGTAAAGACTGTATGACAAAAACTTTTTCATAAAGAGGATGTGTGTGTGGGGGGATCTTATGAACGTACATGCGAGTGGTAAATACTTATTGTGAACATGTGTGAGCATTATTTTGAATTATTATTATTATCGACACCGCATCACACATATCACGCATCATGTAGTTCCATGAGAGCTGGCACAGTCTCTGTCTCACCTGGCATTGTATTCAGGAAACCTGTAAGCAGCACTGATCACGTGAGTACAAGGTATGGAATGGGGGTGCGAGCTGTCACTTAAACTCCTCCCAACTGTCGGTTACTCATCGAGAAGCGAGTTGTACAATGGGAGAGCAGTGACTAAAGGTACGGTGACCAAACTAGTTGCTATTCCTGCTAGATGCTACTATCAGGACAAGTAAGCTAGTTGTTATTCCTGGTTGATACTACAAGTGAGGACGAGTAAGAAGTTGTTATTCCTACGAGTTATTCCTAGTAGTAGTATTCTTGTTAGATATAAGGTACGATGCAGTGGCTAAACTATTGTTGTTGTTGTTTTTATCAGAGACTTTCAGGGGATGCAAACAGCAATTTATTATTATTATTATTTTGTCTTAGTGTTTTCCACCAAGGTTTTACTACATAAGGGACATGCATGTCAGATAGTTTATACTGTCTAAAGTAACTAGAACAGGACAGGCTTGAGTTGCTATGGTGACGGTACCACAAGACAGGCCGCCTTGTGCGGTCCGTGAAGACGAGCAGCAAGGTCGGACTTGTTTATTTTGGAAAAAGACGATCTGTGACCTACTGCTCCTGATGATGGAGGCTGATAGGCAGCTCACTCCTTCAAAGGGAAGAAAGGAGGTGCGAAGTGTGATAAACACAACATTCACCTTCACCATACCACGTGCCAGGGTCACACAGTTCACATCTCCCGGAGATACAACTACTGCGTTGCACGGACCTCATTTAATTATTTCATAATGCGTTGTACCATGCAACGAGTGCTTGTCCTTCTTTCTCTCGTGTGTATGTGTGCGTGAACGCAAGCACGTGTAAACCTGTGTGTGTGAAGTGCGTGCGTGTGTGTGTGTGTGAGTAAGCTCAGTCACTGTGCACGTTGGTGTGCTCACTACCTTGTCTAGGGTTGTTCTCGTGCCAGCACTCCTGTGTCAAACGAATTCTCTGAGTGAGGGCCAGCAAGTTATTAGGTGCTCGCTTCCCCCCATTCTGTTTTTCCAGTTGTAGTGGAACCCCGCCGAGAAGAAATCTTCCACATCCTGGAAATCCTATTCCAGACATGACGTCACTGGAGGAAGGTCGACCAGTTCCTTGCCTACCAGAGAGCTCTGTAGTCACATCCGCCTGCCTCCCCGGAACTAATCGCTGACCATCTACAAACCCTTGATGCTGCACTCAAGGTCAAGTTCGCCAGTACCTCGTGACCTGACCCTTCAGGTTCTCCTGTGACGTCAGCCGCGCAATGACATTGGCCTGCGTGCACCCAGCCCCTTGCTGCCGGCGGTGAGTTTCCACTCTCAGTCCTTCCAGGACCTGTAGGGACATTCCACTCCCCCTCCCTCCCGCCTCAGACTCCTCTTCTACAACCCATTCACGTCATCAGCCCTTCCTACCAGCCCTTCATCAGCCTGCAAACACACGGGGGCGGGTAAGTGCGAAGAAATTGTGCCTACACCTCACCTCCTCCCCCCTGACAGTCAATATTTTCAGAAAACAAACTATTCCGTCTGTTTTGTCTCTCGCCTTAGAGAGGTGGTGTAGGAAGTTCTGCGACCCCTCGCGAGTTGACCGACATTTTAGCCACCCTCGGGGTAACTCCTCGTTGACTGCAGAGCCCCGAAAGATGATCTCGGTTTGACAGTGTAGATGTTACAGAAACTGATATAAGTAAAGAGACCAAGATGTTAGCGAGACGGAGGTTACCATCATGGCGCTAGTTATTAGTGAGACATTGTAAGACACCCAGATGTGAGGGGAACATCGGTGATTGTCATGACGATTGCCTCGCTCTACAGAGACAAAGTACAGTACTGAACGGCTGACTGTGTGTGTGTGAGAGAGTGTGTGTTATGCGTGTGAGAGTGTGTGTTATGCATGTGTGAGAGAGTGTGTGCGCACGCGCTGCACACATGTGCGTGTAAAAAAAAGGAGCCGAGAGAAAGAGAAAGTAGACATTTAAAGGAAGAGTAAACGGAGAGAGGATGGGGGAGAGAAATGTTAACTACAGAGTTACAGTAACCGTGTGAATTAAATACAGCACAGTTACAGTAATGATGTAAAATGTATCCCACTACAGACAACACATTGTTTCGGCATCATTGTTTATGCAATTAACGGAAACATGTTGATGCTAAATGTCAACTTCTTGCGTCGAGCATTTATTTATTTTTTTTATTTTATGCTCGTTTCATTCTGTCTCCCTTTTCACGATCACTCACACCATATACACTGCGTCTGTGTATCAGGACAGAATTTGTTGTCAAATAACATCACTTGAGACAGTAGGAGAGCAGGAAAGTAATTTATCTCACATGTCACTTAACTGCCACTAGATGATGAGACAATTGGAGAGTAGAAAAATAAAAATTCCAATGAATAATTGAATGAATAAACACAATTTAAAAAAAAGCTTTTCCCTCTATAGAAATATTTTACCTGTACTAGACAATTTTTCACCTGTACTACAGAGCCTTATATGCTTGGTAAGATGGTGTAACTGTCACTGGAAGATGACAATTCTGGTAATAACTGTAAATGATGACAGTCGCAACACCAGGCGCTGCTGGTATGTGACATAACACAAAGCTGGCAATGGTCACGTGCATTAAGGTGGGAGAGCTTGAGATATGTCACACGGGTGTAATAACTCACCTGTCTCGCTGTGTGATGTAGATGGTCACAGGGACAAGCAGGTAACTAGGCGATAACACTTGACACAGCTGTCACTTGCCTTACACTTGACACTGATTCACTTGCCAATGTTGTCACTTGCTTTACACTTGACACCGCTGTCACTTGCTGTCACTCACAGTTTTCAATAGTTTAAAAGAGAATTCGCTGCCTGCTCCATACTTGGTCTCCAGGACTGAAGAGTGTGGTGGAGTGCCAGCCAATGGTCAAACGTGACACTGTCGGCCAGTAAAGACAGCCTTGCAAATTATAGCCATTGCCAAGCCTCCACTTGGAGTGCCACAAGGGTGCAGCGAAATTTGCGTTTATTTGTATGAGATTGAGGAGCAAAATAATACTATGTGACGTACGGGGAGTTTCCGGGCAGGAGTGTTTTTTGCCCTTTGTAATCCTTCTACGTCCTCTCACCCGACTTGTGTCCCTGTAGAACTCTGTAGCATACTGAGTTACGACCCCTTTGCCCGCGCATGCAAAGTTTGACAAGTGCAAAATTTGCCAGTCCCGGAAAGAGAGGTAATCTGTGGGACAAATTAGAATAATGAAACCACACACTCATGACTTCATGCCTGTAGCTCTGGGATCTACTACGTCACAGTAATAACCCCCAGTTTGTTACAATAATACTCTGGAAGCAATCAAGAAATTATCATGATGATTACTGGACCCTCGTTGTTCTTATATTACCACAGAGGATATCTAGCTTCTTTTTTCACATACAGTAACCTGGCTACTTCCACACACGTAGCAACCCAATTCCTTAGTCTTAACATTGGTGTCAACACTCAGTCCACAGACATTACAAACGCACCAGGCCAGGCTCTTGTAGGTTCACTAGGTTCACGGTGGTATCCCCGGATGGAGCAGTGTGTTAAGGTTTAGTATCAAAAGAACAATATCAAGAGACGGCATGCAAACATTCAGCTTGGAATACACGACAGTCCTGCTGTACACACCATACACACCACACACCACACACACACCAAAATACTGGGGAAGGCCATGGCAAGGGTTACGTTTTGTTAATAATCAGTGAGTCCTTTAGACATCAACCCCAATCAGCATAATCAAATGACACAAGATTAAGTAGACTGCCAAATGTATAGCACAGGGTGTAAATATATATATAAAGTCATGATAGATATAATCGTGACAGGTATACAAGAATGTAACAAGAGTGATGTGTTTGCAATAGGAGAAACATGTCCTGTTATGACAACAGATGAGATTGTGCAGCAAAAGAAACAGAACAGATGAGATAGAACTAAGAAGATTAAATAAGTGTAAGAGACAAATATTCTTTCTGTGTCCTTGATGTTCTCAGTGGATAACGCACGGGTGATTTATTTTTCTCTCGGTGTTCTGGCATTGATATCTTGATATTAGTTGCTTCATAACTCTCACATCTTTTTCTCTATCCTGCCCACAGTGCACTCAGGTCATGTCCCGCCCACACAGACCTAGAGACCTATTCTCTCATCCAGCAGCAGATGTTGTCCTTCAATGCAGAGCAGTCAGGGTGTTCTCCTTCCACGGAGAACAGTCCGGAAGTAAGCATCGGTCTGGGAGAACTCTAGATGAGACGTTAGGTGCGCACGGGTTTGGCAAGCAATGGAATAGTCTCCGAGAGACAGATAACTGAAACACATCCAAGATTCTCCCTCCACCTCTCACGGGGGGGGGGGGGGGGGTGGAGAGTAGGGGTATCAACGACATGGTACTGTCTGTATGGGTTGAGTGTGTCAACAGGTATACATGGCGCACTGTTTGTGAGTCTTTTGAGTGTCATCGGGTCGCGAGGAAACAGAGAGGACAGGCAGCCATTAGATGACCATTATCTCCCAATTTTAAGTGCAGAGAAACTTCATTTTATTTTTATTCTCTCCCTCACCAAATATATTTCTCATGTCTTTTTTTTTTTTTTATCCTTTGTTGCATCACGTTTCAACAGGGATTGAATTGGTCCTTCGCCAGCATTAGGCATCCATCTGGTAAAACTTTTGTAGCGCGACACCTAAAGCGAGACTACTGAAGGATGACTCCTGTAGCATCACTCCTGTAGCGTGACTCCTGTAGCATCACTCCTGTAGCATCACTCCTGTAGCGTGACTCCTGTAGAACCTTCAGCTGTACATGTGCAAGGCTCCATCTGCACACGGCACGCTCTGCATTGAGAGGACGGAGACCAGGGATGGCCAAAGTTTTTGTTTTATTTCTAAGCTATGCGGCGGGCCAGTAAAATACCAAAACCTGAAGCAGAGCACACTTAGAGTGCAATATCAGTTAATAAGAGTATTTAAGTGTTTAAAAGAAAAATATTAAAGAAAAGTCAGTAAAGAAGGCTTGTTTTCTGGAGAAATATCAAATCAGTTTAGGCTTTGCTTTCTTTTCCCAACTGAAAATTGAAATAATGCGTTTAGACTTACATAATACCGGCAATGCCAGTGATGACTCACATAGTGTGATTAGATAATTCCGGCGATGACTCTCACGGTGTGATTAAATAATACCGGTGATGATTGTCGTGGTGTAATTAGCGAGAACACACGTAGCAATGGAAGGCTTCCTAACCTGAAAATGAGACCTTAATAAGTTCTGATCATAAACATTAATTGTTTTGGGGGTTGGGGGTGGAGCGGGGGAGTACTTGTCCTTCACCTAAGGCGCAACGTAGCTTCGTCAGGAGCAACATGGACAGCTCGCAAACATTTAGTTCAGCCTAATAAATACTGTGTGCATATGTATAAGATTTCTGTTGAAATATTAAGTAGCGGCGTACTTTGATGTATGCCATCCGTTAGGTTGAAAATGTTGTGCATTTAGCATACAATTATTTAGTAATGGTAAACATTGGTCTGACAGAGACATACATATCATTACATCTTTCTGGACTACACGTCTGACAGACACACACACATACACGCACACACACCTGACAGAGATACACACCTCTGAGATACATAAACTAAACTAAGTAGTGGTGCTTGTTGACATCTGCTCTCGGACAAACCCTCAACACAGTACAGACTGAGGCCGGCCCTAGGGGGCGCTTGGGGACTGGAGGCGCCGTCTGGTGGAGCTGTTGTCGTGGCCAGCAGTGTTGGCGCCAGCAGTGGTGTAGGAGGCTGTGTCTGACGCAGCGTCCACTGAGCGACGTCTGCTTTTCCGTGACTTCCTCAGGGGACGTCACCACGCTCACAGACGTCACCACACTCACAGACGCAGTGCAAGTAATTTTCCTAAATCCTGACCTGACTTCATAAGCTGGTCATCTGGCTTATTTGACACGATGAAGGGACATAAATAAATAAATAACTTGTCAAAATTTCATTCGCGTTTTGTTGACAGTCGATTAGGATTAGTGAGTGGACAAGAACAACCGCGAGTTAAGGAACTCAGCACAGTTCTGACGGCAAATGTTTATTTGATACAGTCTTGATGGGAAATGTTTATTCTAAAAATCAGACATCTTTTAACCGTACACAGTTCCCAATTCATTAACATTCATTAACATGTACAATCTGTACACTACCAGTCGCCTTTCATAACGTTCACTTGCACAATGCACACAAGTAGTAACCACCTTACTCACTGTACAAGAGCACTATCCACTACAAATACTACTTAGGTACTAGCGCTTTACATAATGTACTTAACTAATGTACTAACTTCTTTGCATACTGTACACCATTAAAGCACAAACTTCATTATGTAATGTACACAAACAATAAGCAGTCCACACGACTTGAGTATTAGTCGCCTTGTACAACGCACTTAACTAAAGTTACTAACCTGTTTACATAATGTAAACAACTAAAGTTACTAATATGTTGACATAATGTACACAACTAAAGCACACATACGAGCATGTGAGTGGACAGACACGTATGCTTCTTGTCGACTACCCGCGGTCTCTGAGGACGACTTTGGAGAATGATGAATGCATGTGACCTTTACCCCAAGCCGAGGGTGGACCACTTCCAATCTGATGTCGGCGTAGCATTCTTCTACTATGTTGACTCCAATAATAATAATAATAATAATAATAATAATAATAATAATAATAATAATAATAATAATAATAATAATAATAATAATAATAATAATAATATCGTCGACATTGCTATGTACCCTAGCGTACAGTTCAGGGCTACGGTTATCCAACATTCTACTATCAAGGATTTTCAGAGGACAAGCAAATGTAGTCGCGGTAGTTGTCTATCAGGTCAGGACTCAGCTAAACGCCCATACATACTGTAACGTAAATACTTTAGAAATGTGGCTATGTGCGAAGAGTGCAACATGTGGTACAGTATCTAATAAATTATACTAATAATTTATAATACAATAATTCACTACAAGGTTTGGGAAGCCTTCCGTTGGTGTGTGTGTGTGCTCGTTAATAAACAACGACAATTAACACCAGTATTGTGTAATCAAACCGCAACAATCATTACCAGTATTATATAATTCTAGACATTGATTTCAATTTTGAGTTAGGAAGAGACTTTTAAAACATATAGTTTTTTCAAACTTACAGATAAAAGGGTAGTAGATATAAGTGCATATGACTGATCAGAATAACACTTTATTTGTAACTACAAAATATTTTAAATGCAGACCATCCCTGTGTTGCCCTCAGTATTTGCCCCCAAGGCAACTGCTGAGTTGTCCAGGTGGTCTGACTGGGCCGTCTGTTCCAAACAATCTTTCACAATTTATATTCTTTATGTACTTCTTTCAATCAAATTTATTGACAAAAAAGACAAAAAGGATCATAAAGAAGAAAAATGTGAATAGTAAGTGAATATACAATTTAAAATATACGAATAATATGTTGGTTACTGCAATCACATTACAATAATATAAGATAAATATAAGTGGTGGAGACCCGTGTAAGCTGCTGTGTCTATCCATCCACCTTCCTCTAAAATTCGAGTATCAGTGGAGCAGCATGAGTGATCGTAAGCTGGTACCATTCAAGGGATAAATAAAGGAATGAACAATACTACTGACCTTACAATATGACAATGTTGTTAACAGCAGGAATGTGAAGTGAAGGACACTACATCAGAGCAATGAGGCATGAGAAACATCTTAGTGGCGATGTTCAAATGTTTGCACACACCAATAATTTAGTATTACATTGTCACATGAAATGAGAAACTGGAGAACATTTCACACCTCTAGGACGACGAGAAGTGGATGAAAAATCAAGTACAAAATTGCAACTGGACAGACAATAAGTAAGTCAAACTCAAGTGTGTAAAGTACGACTGATTTGGTGCACATGAGCTGAGGACACAGAGAGCAGCCCAGCAACATCATCACTTCCCCTCAAAGCAAACAACAGCTTAGAAAACTCTGATACTAGAGCAGTCCATCTTTTCTTCCGTTTAACAATCGGACGATATCAATTTTGGAAAATGAGCGTTTGACCTGGAGTAGAAGTCGCGCGTTATCAACTATTTATGGCCACAGTTTTGTGGGAGCGGGAGGAGCTGGTAGACGACCTTTTCACGCGGTCCTGAAGTTCTATTCTCAATGGAGAAAACAAATGACAAATGTCGGCATATGCCTAGTTAATCTCAACAAAGTGCAGGGCATTGTACCAGAAGTTATCTAACATAGGCTGTCGCGAAATACGTTATTTTCCAATCGTTCCAAAGTTTATTCAAGACTGATACCCTTATGTAGAGGGTGATAAGCCAGTCCTCTGCTACAGCAACATCATGACCTTTATCTGGAACCTGTCCATGCGGGTCAGACTAACAAGGAGTTGCGAGATCACACCGAACTCTTGCTTGTGGAGCCGTGTGGATGAGAGTAGTGGAGGGCCTTGAGGGGCGGGTACAGGGTAATCGTGTGAGGGAGGGGTGATGACCTTGTGGAGGAGGGGTGGTAACTGTGCGGGAGGGATGGATGATGACCAGGGAGGGAGGGTCAGTGGAAGACGGGCAAAGGGAGAAAAAGCGCCTTGCAGATCGAGGGGAATGTTTATCTCCCCCAAGAGACTCCATCGACATCTCCTTATCCTCCCATGGTCCTGCAGGGGAGTGAAAATGTGCAGGCGCTTAACAGTTTTTGATGTAATAATTCCTCGGGGACTCGGCAATCCTCGTTGGACACAGCGATCCGCTCAAAGATGAAATTGCCATTACGCCAGTAACTACATTACTTGAAAAATGACCCGCCATTGCCGCCCAGTCCTCCACGTGCTGCCTGCGTGTGACCACAAGAGGTGTGTAGACAGACCGTCATGACCAGCCTCCTGTCTCTTGCCTGTCTGTCTTCCCTCCGACTGCCTGCCTGTCTTCCCTCATGACTGACTGACTGCCTTCCATCCTTTCTGCCTGCTTGCCTTCCATCTTGTCTGCATTTCCCTCCTGCCTGCCTGCTTGCTTGCCTTCCCTCCTGTCTTTCTGCCTGCCTTCCCTCCTGTCTTCCGGCCTGCCTTCCCTCCTGCCTGCCTGTAGCGTTGCAAAAGGGGTGGAGAGGAGGAAAGAAAACGGAAAAATAGAAAACTGTTGGGCAGCTTACCTGATATGCAACATCCTATGTCTATATCATATCATCTCATAGTTACACGAAACACAAGCATCAACTCAATGCCCCAAGAACTATCGCCAAGTCCTGTCTTGACCAGAAGTACGCTGTAGTCTTTGCCCTCGGTACTACTGACTAGATCCATGTACTAGTAGCGCGTGGCCATCCCGGCATCTACTTAAACAATAGTCCCTTCTATCAGCTCTAGATGGGGATATATGTTTACTACAATACCCGAGAAGATACCTATGTTTACGCATTCCCAGCACGATGTATGTCGGGTGCTTTCAATCCCCGTAATATTTCAGGATCAGCAGTCAGACAGTCATTTGTCTCGCGCGACTTTTTGTCTTGTTTCGTGCTGACTGATCGCTTTTTAATAGGGGTGGGGGTGGGAGACAACACAGCATAGATGGGTATTTGTCAAAAGCCGAGGTTTTGCCCTGTCGCCTGACGGGAATCGCCCTTCACAATTGAGATGACCGACATTATGGATGGACATAGTAAATGGCTGTCTGCTCCCCATCCCCAGCCCTTGCTCGTCACAAGTAGGTCAACTGCAACAACCACTTGCTGCAAAGAGCGGGGTAACCCACCTCATATTGCCCCACGAGTGGTCACAGGCCATTTGTTGTACACAAAGCGCAAAAACACTAGTAAACATACATAGAAACAAATACTGAAACCTAAAAGCGCAAGCAGTACTTTGTGACCTATCAACTCGAAAAGACTAGTATTTACAAAATACAGACATACCTAGTGCATTGACACACAAAACTGATGCACTAAAATGACACATGCTCACTGACTCTACTGTAACACGTCAATACACTAAATATTCAGATTCAGTTGGTCTCGTGATGGCTGTGACTGATGAAAACCAAGACGCCTTCTTCACCTTTCAGTTCACGCCAATGACCGTGTTCCCAGATGGCCCCTGTTGTGCGGAGATGTGTTTTGGGCTAGTGGTAGTCATGACAACGTACGGTTAAAATGCTAGAGGACGCAAGTACATGTTAGACTCCTTTCCATTTATTAATGGACGGCACTGACAAGAAAGACAATTCCCCAGGGAGTTTCTGCATAAGATCAGTGCGAGGTCAGTCACTTGTATCTGTCTTCTACAGACGACCCCTAGTATTTACTCCACAACCCCTGTGAGCAGTGGCTTCTATCGACAACCCCTGTGAACAGCATCTCTGATACACAGCGCCATGTGAGCGGTTTAATAGAGAACCTCGGCAAGTTATGCATAAAAATTTCAGCAGCTAGCTGTCTCTGGTAAGTACATGGTAGGTAATGTCAAGAACGTCCTCTATATAACCCTCCAACCTTTCGGTCATTATACTTAGTGTGGTGCTAGAGACTACCTCAAATATTGGTTATTACTCAATGTGGTGCTAGAGGCCACACCAAATTCAGATCATTACTCATTGGTGCTAGAGACCTCACTAAATATAAGGTCATTAGTGAGGTGCTATAGAGACCTCACTAAATACAAATCATTACTTATGAGTCAGTGAGGTGCCAGAGATCTGACTTTCTTCGCTGCCCAGCTCTCTTGCTTTTCCTCTCTAACCCAACTATCAAGTCCTGTGAGATACTCTACCTTCCGGCAAATCTTATCAGGTTCTACAGTCCGGCAACTTGCAAGAAGAAATGTCTACACAAGGTCCCTGACATCGGCCATGTAGTTAAAAGTAATTCATAACAGTGTTTTGTATACTTAATTTATCTTGCTTTTTTGTGTGTGTGTGTGTGTGTGTTTTGTGTGTGTACAAAAACAATTCGTGACATTTCGACAACACGTTTAAAGTGCTCGTTGTATCAACCGAAGATAAATTTATGTTTTGGATTTGCGCCTTCTACAGAGAAAGAAGATTGATTGATTGGTTGATTGATTGTGTGAAGGGTCAGGAAGCCATTCACCATTGTGATTTATCAACTGAGGACTGGGGCAAGTATGATGCGCCACACGGGTATCAAACATCGACCGTCGCTGTAAGCACTTGGCTCATGAGCCTACTTTACATACAGGTGTCTCTTGTACTCATGTCGTGTTGGTGTGTGCGGAACCCACCGTCCAACACAAGCAGACGATTTTCATCAACCAGCACTTTCTCTACACACAAACGGTGTCTACAGGTAAATGTTCGTGAACGTTTGGTCATCCGACTATGAGGTAACTCGACTCCCGGTGTCACTCTCTGAGCAGAGATGATGCAGAAACAGATATAGAGCTGTTGATCATGATTTGACCAGAGACAATATGGAAATAGAAATATAGACTATATGCTCTGATGATGATGATAATAATAAATAATTAATTTATTAATTAATTAATTTATTATTATTATTATCCTTCTTAACACGTTCTATTATCGCTACAAGCAGGGCTTCTGCTTACGCAAACAATTGCGTACAATACGCATTAAAAGTTCGGAGGACCCCTTCAATTTTCGTCAATGGGGTCCCAATCAAATTTGGGCGAAGAACAGGGACCCCTTAAAAATCTGAGAAGTGGTCTCTGGGACCCCAAAGAATTTAGCCTTAACAGAAGCCCTGCTACAAGTAATGTCAGCGGACCACAAGGAGATTAAAGGGAAGCTACTCCTCTCCTGACACCAGTAAACCAGAGTTACCGGTACTGTCTGGGGGAAGGGGCCAGATGTTTACCACAGGTTTCATGATAAGCATCTAGGTCAGATGTCAAAGTCCTTTATCCACACCATGGGAAATACTGTTGGGAAGGCGGCAGCGCTTGACTTTGGAATCCAGTGGGCGTGCTGGGCAGTAGCTTCCATCTTACAAACAGAGAAATTCTACGACTTCGCAGGTTTGCTAAATAGTTATATAGTGCACATGCACCTATAGCTGTGACAGTGGGAGGTGGTACTGTGATTGTGTAACAGTAGCAGATGATTTTGCGACTGTGTGACAACGGGAAATAGTCAGGCACATCACAATACCTCAAACCCCATCGTACCATGAACGTACAATGATGCTCATTATATTGTGGCACATGCAGTATTGTCGACACTTTTTTTTTTTTTACAAACCATGCAATGATTGCAGCATATGGAAATAACCAGAAAAAAGGAGCTAGAATTACCTTTAGGGTTTTGGTTAGGGGTAGGTCTTGGGATAGGTTTAGGAATAGGGTTTACCAGTTTCACAGTGCATGTCATGGCGTCCATAACAACCTGTATAATAAATAATAATAATGCAAAATTTGTAAAGCGCATACCCCTACTCCTGAGGAGCATACTCTTAACAATTAAGAACAAGAACGAAACATGGACAGCATACAAGGGATTGGAAAACAGATAAATAGCATATGAACTATAAAAGAAGCAACAACTGTACTAAATGAAGAATAAAATCAAATACAGAAAACACAAAGAGAGACCAAATAGCAAGTTGTATCACCATGTCATGAGCCTTCATTAAGCAAATTATTCCACTTTGTGTTGTAAACAACAGAAAAGTTACACTTGGGTACAATTGTTTAAAACTCAGTTTTTATTATTGTGACTTACAGGTGTGTGTATGGGTGCATGCTGTGTGTGCAACTTCATATTTACATCTTTTATATTCATTTTTTTTTTCATTTTGTTTTATCTGCTCACCTCAAGGTTCAATTACATTTTGTCTCCTGACCCTCCAGTCACTGCGATGGAACCAAACATTTTTCCGGCGACAGATTATTCAGAGTGGGATGGTCTTGACATGGGCAGTGAGGTTAGTCAAGGAACTTATCTGCTGATCAAGCAAAATAATTAAAAAAAATTACAGTAACGCAATTTATTTTGTCTGAAGTTTTCAAAATTATGTCACTGCACCATATATCTGATGGTGCTGGCAGTGTACAAGAAAAGTTGTCCCAGACCACTCAACCTTTCCCTATTTGCAGAAAAATAAAGAAAACTTTAGTTCAAAGTTACCAGATAGGCCACTAATGGCATCTTAAAATGGAAAAATATTAACATGTTCTACGCCAGCTTACACTGAACACAGCCTATGACCAAACCAAGATAAAACAAATATTCTTAAATACAGCATATGATTAAACCACAGTCAAAATAAATATTCATAAACATAGCCTTTGACCAATCATAGTCAAAACAAGTTATCCTGCCAAATTTCGTGGCGGATCAGACAAAAGGATTATCCAATACCACCTAATAAACATTATCTATTACGTAGCCATATGTTTAATTGTGCAGTTAATGCTGGTCTTCAGTTTTGTGTTAGGTTTTGTGTACAATTTGGCATGAAGTTAATATTAATAGTCGAACAATGTGGAGCAATGAAGAGAACTATGACAAACGTGATATCAGGAGTATTATTTCTATCACTTCAATACTTTTGGTAATTATTGACTGAATGATGGTATGTTAGGTTGTATACAAATAAAATGACATAATTTAACATCTTTTATACTTGTAAAAACTAGAATAATTCTTTACAGGCTGGGTTTCTACCTGTTCACACGCATTCTTCATGAAGGCCAAGACCGAAGATTTGACAAGGTGCGCACCAGGCCGGGTGTTTTCCTCCTTTATTGGACTATACAAGGTCATTGAAATACTTAGTTTTTATGCATGCCTTAATGTTACATAGAGTAGTATTTTCAAATAAGATAACACTTTATTTATTCAAAAGACATTTAGTAGCAGCTCTATAAGAAAACAAGGGTTAGAATCACATAACAATCAACAATACCATCAAGCATTCATACCCTCCACACCAGCGAGACCTGCATATAATCTAAATTTATTCACTAGCAGTAGTATTCAGAAGTTGCACAGCTATCATCACTTTGAATGGCAGACACTTTTGATAATAAACAAAATTTGACAACAAATGTTGATAGCAGTCACTAAGGCCATAATTTTGATTTTAAATTTGTTAGTCTACTTCCTATGCCTGTAACAAAACAGGACATTCTCAGAGTACTACTTACCTCATGACAGAAGACTAGAAAATGTAACAAGTCTCTCAAGCCAGTCTCCACTGCCAACTGCGTACTCCTGGTATCCCAAAGTGCTTTGTTTTTGTTTTCTTTTCCTCAGACAGAAAACTTGAAAAAAAGGAATTCTTAGTATTGAGCCATACAAGCGCATGCAAAAAAGGTTTAATGAGTCTTCAGACCCTGTACAGAGAATGCAAAGAAAGTTTCTTAAACCTCCAAAATTCTAAAGCTCTAGATTTTAGTAATCATGCACTTTTATCAGCTTAGGTTACTACATAAAGAGATTTAATTTAATCCTCAAATTTGAGTGCCTACACAAAGAGACTTTTATCCTGATTGCTGTGGCTACTATTTAAGAGACTTAATTTTTCAGATTTTTGGAGGTTTTCCCATGATGATGCTCGTCTCCCATCTGATGACAGATGATGTTTGATTACAAGAAAATCTGTTACGTATTAAAAATTTCAAACTTTTTGTTGCTCACAATCTAAGTGCAGAAATCACATTCAAGCATGCATGCTAACCATATGGCAACAGAAAACTCCCAGCGTTGTTAATACTTTTTCAATTGTGCCTCTCTAGGTGTGTGGATTCTGTTGACACTTCTCCCAACTCTAATGCTAAATAGTAAGAAACAAAACAAGCCAGTGACCAAACGTGACTACATTGGCTGGTCACTTTGGGCCATAGGTTTTCTGTTTGAAGCTCTGGCAGACTACCAGAAGTCACAATTCAGAGCAGATCCTGCAAATGCTGTGAGTAACTGGATATGGAAAAGATATATTGCCATATTGTCAAATGAATATATAATTTTTCTGAAATTTAAGTGATATTGTAACTTCATCTTGTGTAATTGTTGTTTTCCAAGATCTTGTAGGTAACAGAATGCTGTATATCATTATTTATATGTAATCGTATGTGTTGTGTAGAGAATGCTAATACAGAGTAGGTATATTGTGTAAACTGTAATACATATTCTGCTATTTGCTAGTGATAAAACATGATATTTCTGCCCAGTCAGCCACGACCATTTTATCTTTGGCACATTTCTGTACAAGTGAATGTCAATGGTTCATAGATTTAGACAACTTTTATAACTTACTCTATGGAAAAAACATGATGACCCATGACTCTCCATGATGTTACAAGATTTTGACCCTTGGTGTGTGGCAGTCACAATGGTATCTTCATCAAAATTTTGATATTTGCAGGGAAAATTTATCTGCCATGGGTTGTGGAGCATTAGTCGCCATCCAAACTACTTTGGTGAGATTTTGATGTGGAGCGGACTGTGGCTGTCAGCTTCGTCAGTACTGTCTGGATGGCAGCAGTGTGTTAGTCTCATCTCTCCATTGTTTACGTCTTATCTCCTCATCGGTATCAGTGGTATTCCACTGTTGGAGCAATATGGGCAGAGGAAATGGGGCATGGACCCAGCTTACCAGGAATACATTAAAAACACGGCCAAACTTGTGCCTTACTTATGGTGAAGTAAACACTGGTGCGAACATTTGCGCCTTTGCTTGAAAACCGATTTTTTATCATTTATTCAAAATTCTCCAATTCATATACTTTGTATATGCTTTTGTACGTATGCTTTTGCAAAATGGAGAAATGAGTTTTAGTTTTAGTTATCTTCAGTGCACATCTTTGTTTTAAACCTATAAAGGAGAATTTTCCAAGCACTTATAAAAAGGCACTTAACTGTTTCATTAGATTGAAGTGTACAATCACACAACACCGTGACAGGTTGGAAATAAACGTGAACAAAGATAATAATGTTCGATGTCTATGATAGATTCAAATTTCCTTTTTTGTGAAATATAGGGTGAGTAACCCAAACATTTACTTTGATCTTTGAGGTTTTTTTTTTCTTTTAAGCTGATATCGTCAATATTTTTTTTCCCCCGTGGAAAACATTCGACCATTGTGATATGCAAATATACACTTTACAAATTCTCAAATCAGTATGCGATTTAGAATGTGTGTCTTTGTGTGATTAGATGAAAGGAAACCCTGATATGTTACACGATATCTATTAAAAACAGCAGAACATACAGCTGCTGTCGCCAACAGAATTTTTTTTAGGTAGACTTGAATTGCTAAGAATAATAATTTTAATTTACCGAAGACACGTGATTTTAATGCTGATTTTGTTTCCAAAGACACTGATTTTAATGGAGATTTTGTTGCAGGGAAAAAATACGTACGGTATGTAAATATACATGCACTCCAACTTTTCTTTTTTGAGTAAAGTCACGCAGACACTTAAGACAAAAATACAGTTCAAAGAAGCTGTATAAAGTCCTGACCAGACTGATTAGTACAGTAAATTATTCCCATGAAACCTGTTAGGAACTACACACGAAACTGCTAAATTCTAACCTCGAGGTGCGGACGCCAACTGAATGAACTCGAAACAAGGCGACCCTTTCACGGACGATGCGACCTACACTGGCCATACACAATCTTTTCCAAGATAAACGTTGAAGTATGTATTAGACGAACGTACACTTACCGTGCATACGCACGACGTATTACACACACACAGCGCTTGACGAGCCCCTGCAGATGACGATGAGGATGAAGAGCAGGTGAATCGAATCGAAGAGGCACAAGTTCAGAGGAATTTTACTGAGTTATAAAGAAGATGGAGAACAAAGACAGTTGTTTTCCCCACTCACTCGGCCATTTCTTTGAGCAATTGCTTTTCTCTTATATATGACGTCTTTTCCTGCTTCAGGTGACGTGGAACAAATGACGCACACAAGACGTCAGACACAAAACACCATTCGTACACGAAGACCCACCACAACTCACTACAGAGCAAAAGACAAAAGTCAAAACTAATTGAATGGCAATCTTCAGAATTTGGAAAAAGGGGAGGAAGAGTGTTTGAAACGAGTCCTCTGCATCGGATTCAGTTTAGTGGTTTTCCACAGCAGTGGGTCGCCTGGCGGGTGCACAGATACCTACTATACTTTCAATCCTTTTAGATCAGTTAGACCAGCGGTTCTCAACCTGTGGGGTTGTGCTTACAAGAGGGGCGCGAAGGTGGTCATTTTTTCAAAGTTTCTTATACCGGTATTAGTGAAATTAGCTTACATTGCTGGCTAAGGGGGGCGCGCGGACGTACCTTTGTTCGTCATGGGGGCGTCACAAGTAAAAGGTTGAGAACCGCTGAGTTAGACCATGAACGTGTATTTATAAGTCCGTGGTTAGACCATATTCATACTCCCAGAAGTATGTCAGACCATGGTCTCGTTTTTCTTGGCTAAAAGCACGTTAAAACATGGACTCTTTGAAAGTAGGCCGATCGACAAGACATACAGATGAGGCCTCTAGAGATTCCTCCCAACTCCAGGTGTTCTTGTAAATATATATTCTTAACCATCACCTTGTAAATATCCACCCTTCCTTATGTTTACTACAATTTTTTCTATAATACTTAATTACTTAATTTATGTAGTTAATTACCTTCCCTGTAAAGGGCGAGGGCTACATGGAAAAAAGCGCTCAGTTGCTTATTTTACCCCTTGTAAATAAAGAATTGTCATTGTCATTGTCATTGTCATTGTCATTGTCACTGTCATTGTCACTGTCACTGTCATTGTCACTGTCATTGTCATTGTGTCCAAACATGCTTCGAAATGCAACGTATCAGTGAGACACCCGTAAGCCCAGCTACCTCCCTTCCATACAAACCAAACTTCTCTCCCACAGACTTCTATAGTCGAAAGTTTGTGTTCCATCACACCCATTCTTCCCCCGTAGTCCCAGCTGTGGACTACCGGTCTATAGACACCTGCGGCGAAATTACCTGTTTCATGACTGCAGCCCCAGGTGTGCAGCCACGCTTTATTTTCATGATTTGTAGAAATATTTTAGAACGCTTCAGTGCTCACGGGATCGAATAATGCTCCAAAGCAGTAAACTGGGTTTTAAAATGTTTATTGACGGGTTTATTTATTTCATCAGAGTTCATTTGAAAATAATCTATATGCCACAAAAAGCAAAGAACGTGGCCAAGAAATGGAGGTATATTTTGTTTATCTAGAAAAGAGAAGCGAAGAAGTGAGAGAAAATAAAAAGAAAGAGTGAAAGAAACAAAGGAGAGAGAGAGAGAGAATCAATTCATCGGCATTTACAGTTCACAGGGATTGAGAAATATAGCAGTTTGAGAATACGTACAACATTTTTTCCCCCTGCGTATTTATCGCGAAAGTGAGGATAATCATACGTATTACATTTAAAAGAGAACAACACAAAAGCTCTTAAACACGTACAATATAATTAAAATAGATAGAAAGATTTGAAAGAATCCAACACTCACCGTCTAATCAAGAAACAAAAGAATAACCTTTCAGCAGCTTCTTCGGGGTAGTTTAAAAAAAAGTATTTCCAATGAAATATTTTGCTCAGACGGTACTCAGGATGACGATCTTGTCTAGATGCCGGACTTTCCAAACAGCACCACCTCTTCCCGTTCCCCACCCCTTTTTCCTACCATCCTCATCCCACTACCAGAAACGTCCACCCTCATCCCCCTCGCCCCCCAAACACCCACCCCACCCCACTTCTCCTGTCACTTTTGTAATCCCGCGTAGAAGTAGGCGTGGCTCTACATTACATCAGGTAAGCTGAGTGTCCCACGCAGCAACACCTGCTTATTTAAGACTCCGAAGCCGATAGGTTCTTTCCCAGAGCCGAGAACGGTGCTGGCGAACATCCACGAGAGCCTCTTGCGAGCTTCACCAGGTCTACAGCAGCTCGATGCACTGATTAAAACCTTTTTCAGTTTACAGATTTTTATAGACTTGTTGACTGGCACTGCTCTTGATTCCGAACTGTCGTAGCACAGCTGTTATTTTGGCGTCAGGAACTTTCTTTTTTGGAACACCTGGAGCCATCCTTCTTCACCTTTCGCAGACAAAGATAAGACACTTTCCTCGCTGATTCTTATTGCATTGTGTTTTATTCTATGACAGCAACAGCACGTACTTGTATGTGTGCTCTCCTCTATCCCTTCATTCTTCAAGAAAAGCTTTTATTATTATTATTATTATTATTATTATTATTATTATTATTATTATTATTATTATTATTATTATTATTATTATTATTATTATTATTATTATTATTATTAACAGATGCTTGCACCTTCCTATCTTCTGATCAATTGTTTGCAAACCAGGTTATTATTTCATTCCAATTTCAAAATGAGTCCTTAGTAGATTCTAGAACATTGGTGTTCAAACAATTGAAATTGTTGACACCTTTACTTACTTTGTAGGCTGTCAAAGATCCCTGGATTTAAACTGACAGTCAACTAATTATGTTTGTGATCTTTATTGTTGCCTTCTTTTAGTTGTCTGTATATTTATTTTATCGTGCAACTTTGCATTGTAGTGCTCTATTCGTATATTACCAGATTTTCCCCAAAGCTTTAGGTATTCGATTAAAATTGAAATCATTTTATCTTGTTCTGCAAAATGTGTTCTTTTTGTCGTAGTCTAAAAGCTAATTATGATCATGCAAATTATGATCATGATGTTCATGATGTTCTTGGCTATTCAAACCCGCAAAAAAAAGAGTAGAAAAAAGTTAATACCTGAAGGCAACTTAAGGTATTGAATATTTGACCTTAAATGCGTCGTAAACAGAAACAGTTTTTAGGTGTTTAAGCAAAGATTTTTTAAAAGTAAAAACGAAGAAACGTTTATTTACACGTCATGACTGAGGTTTACTTTTCTTCAGGCATCTGGCAGCGTTGCCATGCTGATAAATAATTATTTTTATGAAGGCAAATGACAATTTTGCACTAAAAATTAGTTAAATTTATTCTCACATACGATTACTAGGACACACATGAAATCAAATATTGTTCATCATTTGATTTTTTTTTTTTTTTTGTTTTTTTCAAGAAGACATACCAAACATTCAGATGTTCTCCTGTTCGAACTAAAGACCATCAGGAGATTCTGAGGCATTTACATTGAAACAATAAAAGCTGCTACACTTACTTTGTAGTCAAAGAACCAAAGACGCCTTTTTTTGACTTTCATCAGGTAGACCTAGGGTGAATCTAAGATGGCAGGTAGAGCTACCTCCAGACGACGATAAATAACCCAGAGATGACCATCTTCTGTCCTGTCTTTAGCCGTAGTTTCAGTTAAATAGCTTCCAAGATAGCTTTGAAAGTTCATCTTAGGCACGGCCTCATCCTCATCCTTACTTTATGTAGCTTTGCGTCTTTATTCCTCCTGCCTTACAAACCCCCCAAGTTTTCTTTAGTTCTCGCTTAGCACCTACTCCAGTTTCTGGCCTGTAGACTGGGGGTAAGATAAAGGCCTCTAGTTTATCAGTCTGTTTCAATTTACCTTACCACGCAGAACGTCTGGTCCATACTAATGCCTTTATTTACTATTACTGCCTCTATCAACATATGTTACAGATATGTGTGTGTGTGTGCGTGTGTGTGTGTGACCGTACGCGTGCTCCTTCCTCTCTTTCTTTTCCTTCCGTCAGATGGCGTTCACCCTACGTAACCTTCTCATCTCGGAAATCGTCATCGCGCTGCTCTCGGGGGTTCACGCGAGATCAGTGAGGGACGTGATTCTCATCCGAGGAGACAGAGAGTACGCGGAGCCAAAGCTGCAGACGCTCGATAACATCCGCGTGGTGCCCGACGGGGAATCCGCTCTGACCCCGAACGCCTAGAGGTTATGGCAACGCTCGCCCAGCTACTGGGCACCGCTCGGCCACCTCCCGGCCTCTGCGCGCCTGTTTACTACGCCCGTTTACCAGGCAAGCGGCGAAGATCCTGGGACCAAAGGTTACAGATATGGTTGACCAGCAGTAATGCTATAATTCGATGCCAGAAACTTTCAGAAGCTAATCTTCCTGACACTTCAATGTTTGTTTTTTTTTAACTGAGGAAAAGTTAGCCATGTTATATCGCATCATATTATTCAACGTGTTCAATATACGATACAGATAAGTTACAGGAAGGGATAAGATATTAAAAAGAAAAAGTAGACAACATTTTTGTATAGAAGTTTCAGACAAAGAATTTTTTCTTTTAAAAATTAAGGAAGATTTTGCACCAGGACTGACAACCATAATAGCCTGAGATGATTAAAAAAACTAATACAACCGTCTTAAACCTGTAAAACGATCAGAGTGAAATGAAATTGCTGCATTTTTAAACCAGACCTCGTCAGGAGCCGTAGAAAAGCTTGAAAGTAAACATTAAACTGGCTTTATCAACACTATTCTTAAGTGTTCACGAGGGTTCGAGCATGAGTGGATGTTGGTTTGTGCTTTATGTGCGTGAAGTCAAATGCGCGTGCATGAGTGCATGCTACTTTATTTTATGTGTGCACACTTTTGTTGGTGATGATAATGTATAAAGCAATGCCAAAGTTCTTTAAAAAAAAAACAACTAACAAGTGTACCTACCAATTTGAGAGCATTGTTTGAAAGTAAATTTGCTTTACCGAAAAAAAATCAGTGATATGCTTACATAAAAAATGACACAAACCTCCTAAATTATGAGATATCAATATAGAAGAGCGTTGTGTCACTTTTTTAAGTCTAATATTCAAGCCTTAAGCAACAATAATCTTCAACAGATTAAGTGCTCCGACTTGGTGTCTCTACGATGCAGCTGGACATTCAGAAGTTGGTTTCGGGAAAACAACTTCAAATACGGTGAAATACCCCACTAATTATTACATAATTAATGGTAAGTACAACTTGTTACTAATAAAAATGGTATATATCTGCTCTACTTTTTTTGTCCTTTTTTGTATTTTTGCGGTGAAGCGGCCCGTGTCACGTGTGTCTGAAATGTATATGGCCCCCATGCCGAAAAAGGTTGGGCATCACTGTTTTAGAATAATTCTCAGAAACCCATTGACCTAAGAAAACTTAAGCTGTGACACGCATAGTGTACATTCCTGTAGTCGGAATTCTTGGCGCTTTGGCATTTACTTTTTGGTGGTTTGTTTGTTTGTTTGTTTGTTTTTGTTTTTGTTTTTGTTTTTTGTTTTTGTTTTTGTTTTTTTTGTTTTTTTTTGTTTTTTTTAGGCGATCCCGGATACCTGAATGCGCCATTTATTGAAGACCGCTTAATCGAGGTTTCCCCCATACAAATCACTTTCTCCAATCTCCACTGAAGTCCCATAGTTATATATGCTAACATGTATGCAAAAGGTTTTAGGAAAGTGTTATAACATATAAGGAATGCTTTCAAATTGTTTACTAACCCAAACAATATCCCTATCATTAAAGGCAGTTCATTAACTCCACTAATTCCCACCGCGCTCCCCTCTCAAAAATTGATAATACCCGCTCTCCCCTCTGACAAAGTAGCATAGACCGGCCTATGACGTAGCGGTTACCCTACAAGAAATTTGTGCCAAACATCTTTTATTAGAATATACATTACGACTCCAAAATGGTACTTCATCAACTAAATCTTTGCTTGATTTCAATCATAACAAAATACCTGATTGGTCGACTTTTCTTTTTTTTTTTTTTTCTCCTCTCTCTATCTCAACTGTAAAAGGGAAGTAATTCATAGTGGAACAATTTCTAAAGATTCCAGTAGTGTTCTCCCTTATGTATTCATTTATGCAGACGTTACAAAATAAAAACCTCAACCCCATTAACTTGTTCATGTCTGATGTTCTATTCGAATTGCAAATCAATTAATTAATTTCCTGAAAGGGGTTAATAAAGATGTATTGTAGCTCAAGGTCATGGTGGCCAAGCAGACGATATGGGTCCAGTTCCACAGGCTGCACCTGAGAATGCTCGAGAGCCACCTAAAGCCTAATGTAACTAACTTTTGACACGATAAATTGTTGGCAGTTTGGATGAAATAGAGTTAAAACCAAACTTCCATGGGATCCAATTTATTTTGCTTACTTTCTTTATATTTTGCTTTTTTTAAATTCTATTCTACAGTATTAAAATATTGCACTTTGTGTTTTGCAGTTTTAACATCTCTAAATGCTTAAATTATGGGAGAGTTAGGGACCTTTAGTGGTTGTAATATAAGTCCTTGATTTTTTTCCTTCCTAAAAAAAAACTCTAAACAAAACAAAACTTTCATGTCCAGGTTCTAAATGATTTTGTTCCCCATGCAACACACTTACACGCAGTGGAGTGGTGTAACTGCCATTTTATTTAGCATTCAGTAATATACAGTCTGTTTTGTGAGAGCATATGTTAGCAAGAGGTAGCTTAGACTAAGGCTTTTTTTTTTCAATCATCTGATTTAGGAGACTTCACTTTGATATGAAAATGTATTCACAAATTTTTCTCAAGGTAGTTATCAGAAACATCTTAAATTTGTTGTGAAAACTAACCTTTTCTCTCCCTATCTTTCTCTCTTTTTTATATATATACACACATATTTGTGAATAGATGTGGTTGGCTGGGTGAGTTGCTAGGTAAACTCATGCTATTTTTAATCATCATTTGTATAATAAAGTAATGGCATTGTCAGGGCTTTGTATGCAACTTCTTGTTGTCTTTGATATAGTCTGTAAAAATCACATATTCTAGCTGTTACTTCTGTAGAAATTGTTACTTGTGATCATAACAAATTTTTGAGAGACAGATTAATGTGCACAAATTATGAAAGTAATTTGCTTTCATTATATGCCATGGCCATCTTGTCTCTTTTCAGATCTTTTAGTTTTGTACATGGACGCTGTATAATCATTTTGTCGTTCAGTTTAAAATGTCTCCCCTTAATTGTGCTCTTGTTGCAAAAGGGAAATTTGCATATCAAATTAGCAATGTTTTGGCATAGGTGTCAACTGGCACTTTATCATGTTGAATTTGTTCATAATGAATGGACCTTTCATTGCCTGGTTATCTGGGAAAAGAAAACAAAGTGGCTATGTGGTTGTGTCAAGCCCTAATGATTACTGTGACCAATCTCATCTATCGTCACCACACCCTTTCCCATTTTCATCCTATAGTTCAACTTTTCTTTATTTGCTGTAAGCTTGCAAATCCACTGTGCAAGTCCAAAGCACCTGTCGTCTCAATTTTCTCTGCAGCCAGAAATTGCTATAATACCGCAATGCAGGCCGAGGAGAACGAACCTCTCGTCATATTATTACTATCTGCGGTCCTAATGATCTCAGGGCCGAAAGTCAGTGCCACCCCCCCCCCCCCACTACTCTAAGGGAAGTCACTCTGTGCACTATGAACGCATTGTTTACCCTGGATATCCGGGTATCAATGGCGGTCACATTCACTGCTGCAACGTCAACGTGCGCATGAAGTGACCTGTAAAGATCGCACAGATGCCCCTGCCACGTAACGCCCAACATGTCAGGTCTAAAAACGCCGCGAAAAAAGTAGATATAGCAGAAAAGGTAAGAATGGGTAGCTATAGCTGCATGTGGTGTTAACGGCGACTGTTCTATTCACCAAACTTCGATCGAGATGCATGCCCAACTCGCAGTCCATCACGAAACCTTTAAAGTTTTCTTTTTAGTTACTTTCTCATGCTAATCAATCATTCAAAATCATTTAAATACACCAATCTCATAGCAAAGGAAATTAAGAGTTTATATTTTCTTATTCTGAGGATGCATATATAGCCTATTCCGACAGTTAAACACTCGACCATGATCGATATATAAAAGTACTAATTCTTTTCCGCAATTATTGATTCAGCAAAGTTTAATATGATAATATGCCAGTAAGTTCAACCACAACCAAAAGACTCGTCAACAATTTACTAGAGTAAATTGACTTTACTCAAGCAATGAAGCATAAGTTAATTAGTTGGTGATGATTAACTTGATAGTGCTTGGCTTTTGTTATTGGTAGTCAATTAAATCCAAAAGTATGACTTGAAAACCATTTAATGTTGATCGATTCAGTTCAACTAAGTCAGTTTAACCAAGCTGGTCGCCATTGCATGTACAAAGATATATAGTGGGCCCTGAATCCCTTATATGTACACGAAGGGGAGCAGATAACTCATTGTTGAGAATATAAAAAGGGAAGTCTGAATGGTGTCTTAACCTGAAGGTGTCCACACAGACTACTTCAATACTCTTTCCTGTGATACAGTGGATTTTCCATGGATGACCCAGTTGTAGAATGGGTACCTCACTCCTTAGAGAGTTCGTGAAGGTAAAGCAGTGAAAGAGAGTAGATGAGCACTGCCATTGCCAACAGCTGATCCTGAGACAAGTGGATTTTTATAAAATTTCATTCCCCAATGACTGTAAGTCATGGGGCTAAGCAAGTGCATGAGACATCCTCCAAAAATGTGCAGACAAAAATAATTTTTCTTGTACTAAAAGTGTTACCATGGTCATCAAGTGAATGGTCTGGCAAGAATAGAACTGTTTGTAAAGGATGATGGAGCTTACAGTAGTGACAGCAACAACAGTAATTTGTACCTAATCATTATTTTTATTACTATTGATTATGTTGTAGGTAAAAGTCTTAAAAAATAGACAGAAAAACTGGATGCAGCAGAGGGAGATATATTTGAAGACTACATCATCTGAGCCTGAAATTTCTTCCCAGATTGAAGAGACTCACCTGTTAAGTAAGAACATTCTGGAAAATCATATTTTTACTGTTGGTTTTACTAAGCTGACCAGACACAATTTTGTGAGGTGCTGATACTGGTTAACACTTTTTTTCATTTATTAACTGTTGAGGGAAGTGATTGACATCTGTCAGAGATAAGTAACTTTGATGGAACTGTATTCAGTTTTAGTATCTTAAATGTCAGATTAAAGGTGCTTTGAGAGCATCCTTCTCTGAACATTTTGGTGTGAAGTTGATGTTAATGAGATGTAAATTAATAAGGTCATACTTTCAGGCAGTGTTCCTGGACTTACAGACTTTGATCCTCCAGTAACAGATGAACTATCTACAAATGGGTATGTTGCACAGCTTGCGACTAAAGCAAGCCCAGTTTATGATAAAAATGGTGCCATGCTAAATCACGGGTTTAGCAACTGGCTACAGGCCCGCAGTCAACCCCACAAGCTTGGTTCTAGAGAGCCCAGTAGACAGCAGACTCAAGGTCAGAGTTTACAACAGGCCTGTAGCAAGGAATCACTTGGAAATGAGAAATATATGTCAGGGACACAGTGGAACCAGGGACAAGGGGACAATAGAACAGTGGCCTCTGTTTCCAGCACAGCTTATGTCAGAGGTGCTTCTTTGTCCTCTGTCACGTCTGACACTCTGACCAACAAGACTGGGCAGCATGTGAAGCAAAATGTGCCCAGCAGTGCAGGGAACAGAAATAAATGTTCTTTACCTCCCGGTGCAAATGAAGTGTGTAATGAGGTCACAAGAGGAAGGACTTTTGTACGGGAAATTTCTGAACCTGTGGAGTTTAAAGCAGCTGAAGATGGCCAGGTTGATATGAGCAGCCATAGGTGTCAGTTTTGCACCAATTTAATGGTAAGTTTCTTGTCAGTAATCATCATTTAAATGATAAGTTTTTTTTCAATTATCATTATCTAATGGCAAGTTTCTTGTATGCAATCATTTATCTGCATCAGAAATCTGCATCAGATGAGATCATAGCTATTGCTTACACTTTTACTGTCACCTGTCTATTAGAAGTAATTCACAAATAATAATTTATCCATGTCTTTTCTGAAAAAAATCATCACTCATTTTTCTCTTACAAATTTTACTCACATGCATTCAGCTACACATCCATTCTTGGATTCATTTAATCGCCTTATGATGGTTTATCTCTCTTTCTCTATTACCCCCTCCCCCACACACACTCCTAAGACCCTATGAACAAGTATTGGTGCAAATTGTTAGATGCATTTGTCACTGAAATCTACCATTCCAGATAGATTGTTACTAGCATTTCTATAATTCCAGCTAGATTGTTAATAGCGTCTTTACCATTCCAGCCAGATTGCCACAATCATTTCTTACATTCCAGCCAGATTGTCACAATCATTTCTACCATTTCAGCTTCAGAACAAATATGTTCCAACTCTGCTGGTACCATGTGGACACACTGTCTGCAAGTCATGTGCTGAATCTCATAGACTGTGTAGACTGTGTGGCGCAGCAGTCAGTGCAGTGACCACTAATATCATGCTACAGCAGATCATCCAGGAGTACCATCAGAAGGCAGTCACGGCATCACCATCTGGAAGAAGCAGACAGCACCAAGATGCACTCAATTTGTCAGCAAAACCCCCATTATTTGCTGAGTCTGGTTATAGTAAGTGTGGTCAGGATACATCATTGATTTGAGATAAAGCTTCAATATACTTTTATCTTTTGGATATATTAGTACTTAAGGTGACCAGACGTTTCGAGGGCGAAAGCGGGACACATGCCGATGATGGTGTCGTCACCGTCAAAGAACGCCGAAAAAAGTGATTTTTAAAGACAACCGGGACATTTGATGGACTTGCCGGAAAGCCAGAAAGCGGGACATTGGGCGTTCCGCCCGATGAGCAGGCGGGACACGAGGTCAAAAGCGGGACTGTCCCGCCTAAAGCGGGACGTCTGGTCACCTTATTAGTACTATAAAATTACTTTTGTAGCTTTTGAAAATTTGACTTTAAATTTCAATTTATTGTGTCCTTTAATTTACAATCTTTGAGGTTTATCGATATGTTTTGTTGATGTTGTTAGGTTGTATCAAGCAAATTTAGTGGTTGAAATGTCATTTTATTCATCTTAAAGGACTAGCACAGTGCTGGGCATGCCAGTGCTTCTTCCTTATTTTCAAGTTAAGGTAATAGGGAGGGAGAGAAAATAAATGTGCACGAGTATAACATCTTTTCAAAAAGTTTTTACCTAAATTAGAGAGAAGGGAAATCAATGCAAAGTTAATTAATGTATTTTTGTTTTACACTTAGATGATAAAGTAACATGAGTTGACAAATGTAGTAACCTAGGTTTAAAGCAGATTTCTCTTCCTTACAGCAAAGTTCAGTTGGTTTAGACAAAATGTGCTTTAAAATCTTTAAGCGTTGTCATGATGCCAATAAATGTTGCTTTAGTTATATGCACACATGATTTATAAGGTTTTGAGTTTACAAAAAGTACATTTTGTATTTCAAGTATATAACAGCACACAGCCATTAAACTGTTCATTCCATCAGCTGGCCACAGTGAGCTGTGTGTCTGCCGACAGGACTCCCTGTTATTATTATTGTTATGTGGATGTCTTTATTGGTACTACAGTGTCAATGAGCTATGTCATACAGCTGGGAGCTATTATTGTTGTTATTAGGGCTTGTGTCTAATACTGTTGCAGCATCTGTGAGTTATGCTGCACACCTGCAGACTCTGCTTAAGCAGGCAGAAGCAGTGAAAGAAGAGGCAACGAGTACCCGGCAGGCACAGGAGCAGATGGTAATGCAGTTGAAGAAGACCAAGCGGCAGCTGGAGGCCATCAGGAGAGAGGAGGTGGCACTGGACAAGAAATGCAGGGAGCTAAAGGACCAGCTAGAAGGCCTTCAACAGCAACGTCATGAGTATGAGAACGAGTACCGCCAGCTGCTGCAGCAGAAGGAGGCTGCCTGCAAGCATTTGGTGATGACAGAAAAAAGACTCCAAGTCTTAGGGCAGGAGATTGACAAGGTGGGCTGCTATGACAGTTGGTAATGGACACTTGTCTTCTCCTTGCTTGTCCTCTCTTTGTCAGGTTGTATGTTAAATGACATTAAATAATGATGATGTGCACTGCAGTTGCACTTACAGACAAACATCGTGTCCTTACTAAGACATGGTTCTTATTGGACATCTAGAATATAGACAATTATTTGATAGTCCTTTCGGCCCAGTCAAAGTTGTCAGATGGAATGTGTGAGTAATTATAATGAGTTTCTTCTTAAATAATAATTCTTAAATGATTTCTTGTACATAAACAGTTGTCTGTATAATTAAAAGAAATAAGTGTATATGTTTAATGTTGTGCTTCCATGAATGAGTCACATTTAAGCAAAAATACTGGTGTCTTTCCAAACAAATCTTGTATAAACAAAGTGATTCTGTCAGTAAAATAATTATATTCCACACAATTTTATGTAAACTAACAATGTCTTGTCTGTTTCAGGTCACATTTCTTGCTGAGGGTGAGGGTCAGATGAATAAAAATGGATTTTAGCTGAGTGTTCAGAAGGGCTACAAGCAAATGGAGGACCATCATATAGTGATGATGACTAACAATGTGCATAATAAAAACTCCAAAAGGAACAAATAAAAGCCATCAGAGAGATAGTCCTGATCAGACAGGGCACACAACACAAGAGCAAGAACTAACAAGTAAATAGAAACTATCAGATAGTCATGATCAAACAAAGTACACAACATGAGCTCAAGAAATATTTGCCAGGCTTTCTTCTATAATACAGTGATTCATAAACTTGATTTTAAATGTTATTACTGTCTCCAGAAGAAAAAACACTTATGTATGTAACATGTATTTAGTATGCAGGGCAAACTTAAGACAACTAAGGAGGTGGGAGGAGTGATGTAACGGCTTCTCTTTAAAAGTCAAAATAATATGTTAACCACTTAAGTTAGAAAGGACATCAAGAATACAAGTGTTTCACCTTTTCACTCAATGACTCAAATAAAATAATAAAATAATGAAAAGTTGGAAGACAGTGGCACAAGTCAAGGTGTGAAGAGCCTGGTAAGCTGGTTAGTTGACTGGTATCAATACAGACAAGACTGGCCTCATAACTTGAAGACAAGTCTGCACTGGTAACATAAAGACTGCACATTATTATATTATAAAGACAACCCTGTACTGGTAACATAAAGAATAGGGTGTACTAATAACATGAAGAGAAGACTGTACATATAATGTAAAGAGATGCCTGCACTGTTAAAGACAAGTTTAGTTTAGTCCTTGTTACTCCTCGAGGAGCATAGGGCCGCAACAACACCCTCGCCAGTGGATCTGGTTTTGGGCAAACCCCCTCCTCATTGGGCCCAAAGTGAGGCAAAGGACGTCGGATCCACATGGGTCCAACTGAGGGGGGCTGCCCCCCTCAAAAAAAGATAATCCTATATTTACAATGTAAAGATGTTCCTGTACTGGTAATGTCAGAATGAGTCTGTATACGGATGAGTCTGTTCGAACAGTGTCAGGAGGACTAAGTGTCCAACAGTCTATGTTTCCAACATTTTTCTCATGTTAAGACATTTTGGTGCTCCCACTGTACTGTGGACTCCTTGCTAACGCCCTCATATCAGCGGGTGAGTAGGGGGGTAGTGGGAGGGTTGACATGAACTTGCAAGCGACCATGGGAGGTGTTTGCTGTTGGTGCCTGATGACGTCAGCAAACTGTGGACAGAGCACTCGCTGCCGTTTGCTCTCCATAGCCCGAGTAGTTAGCCTTATCCAGTGGCAGCTGTTTATGGTCATATTGTATATAATGCTGGACAGTCAGCCGGGTATGACCTCATACCCGCAAGCAGGTGAGCTGTTCTCAGGAAAAACAATGGCAAGTTCTTGATGTGCTAGTTTTGTAACCACAGACACTGGGTCCCCCCCCCTACCACCACCACCTGTTCTCACCTCTCTCCCACAGACGCACGCACATACACGAGAGAGCTAGGGAGGGGTGGAGATAGAAGAATGAGGAAGCTGGGGGGGGGGGAGGTTCAGGTCGTGAGTATATGCCGTAGGTGTACAACTAGATGAGGTAAACTCTACAGATCGCTTAACAATTGTACATCGATCTCGACTAACACGCTGCTCCATCAGTTAAGGAACTAGACAGCCGCCACGAACTCAGAGATGTAGACGTCGTTACCAGAACATTTTATTCCAATGCCGAGAAACAGGGAAAGTTGCATTAAAGAATTGGGGTTTTGGTGCCTTGCACTTCCTGAATAAATAAGTCACTTCATTTCATGCCAGATGTTTGGTATCGCATCGGCTTTCCAGCTAAATCTAAACAACAAAGGTTTATCCAACCTTTCTGTTTCCCAATCTGGTGCAGGACCTGATAATGCCAAAGAGCGGTCACTCTTGCGTCTGTCAAGCTGAGGAATCAATTAACTTAACCCCCACCCTCCACCGAAAGAGCCCGGCACGTGGCCGGCCAGCCATCCAGCCCTCAGCCCTCCATGGTGACCACCCAGAGCTTTTCATCCACTCTCCGCACACAAGTCGATCGCCAGGTTTTGCTGGCCTCGTGGTTGGAGTGAGTATCTGAGCAGCCAGTCTTCCTCAGTATCCGAGGGTCAAGTGGTCACATCGAAGTCTTCAGTGGACTCATTCACAGTCTTTAACTTGCAACAATTCTTGTAACTTGTCGGCGGTTCCAGACTAACGGCCTCTATACACTTCCGACCGGTATCTACAGAAGTTAAGGTAGTCACCATGTCAAGTTTATAATGTGTCTGTAAACACACAAGCTCCACACTGATGAAAGCAAACTTGTAACAATGACATAACAAAAGAGATGAAAATTATTAATATCAATAATTAGAACTATTATTACTCAATGCTGTATAGACAAATATTTCTATTTGGTACAGACTGGAATAGATTATCGAAACAATGTATATCTAAACAAAAAATATTAAAAATTGCATTAAATTACTGATGTCAAATTAATTATCTTACAATTTTATTAAGAACGCCATAACTTTGATTACCTTAGGAAATTCCATTACAATGTTATTGCACCAGACCATAAATGATAGGAACAGTCTGCAGTAAAGTAAAGAACTCAGGAATGAACTGGAAACTGAGATGTGTGACTGTACACAGCACCCGGGTGATGTACACTTGTTTTGCTCTTTGCATTTGTTTGACCGTGTGCCCCAGTGCTTTGACATGATATGAAAATCACGGGCAATCAGCTGAAAAATCGCGAAGCCAAACCTCCCACCGCACATAGCGTGCACGTGCAAGTCAACAAAAACGGGGTAAAAACAAACAAAACCTCCTAAAAGACTTTTGACACAAGTGGGTGGGCGGTGGGCTATCACGTCGGCATAACAGACAAAGAAGTGTCTCAATGGCTGGGACTAAACCATTCTGTCATTGAGTAAACACTGGACCGACTTCAGACGGCCCCGAATGATGTGAAATCACGATGACTGGTTTGTAAGCATGACAGCTCTGCGCAACGGAACAATCACAACAGAAAATTCTAGAACACCTGAAAACGGCAATACGCCGACGTCAGCCAACAGACCGCAGTCACCCGCACTAGTATCGCCCATATCAGTATCATCCACACCAGTGTGACCAATATCAGTCACCTGTCACCAATATAGTGAAGGTTGGTTGTCCTGGGTTCACCTCTCGTCTTGGCACGCTGTTCTTTCTCTGCATAGAGTATCTGTTCATAGGGCTGGCTGGCTTGCCGTGGTATAACCTTAGTTGCTGGCTCGGCGTAAAATACAAAGTCCTCCCCACGATGATGACAGTCAGCGAGTGGCGACGCTCATGGCGACTATTCGTCGATGTTTGCGTTGGGGAAAACGACTGGGCATGGCGGTGGCTTTATGATTGTGTGCGTGTCTGTGTGTGGTGCGTCAGATTGTGTCGACTGGGTCCAGTTAGCATGCTGCAAGACGACATCACTTCTTATCGTGTTTTGTGTGGTGACAGACTTCATGTAGCACTAGCAAATGCAACGGCTTGATTGGCCATCACGTTGACTTCCATCGAGCACTTCTCGGACACTCGGTCCAGCTGTTCCATTTCTTGCTGCTGGCCAAGCCATAAGTGACTGGTAATTCTTGTTCATTCAGTTCATGCGAGAAATACGCACTGAATGACTGCAGGGCAGGAAAACATCCACACGAACACAATGGAAGAGAAAGGAAAGAAACTTAATAAGCCAGTGAAAACAGTCACATTCTTTACATACTTCTTAATTACATGTATTGCTATTGAGAGGATTTGTGTATTATTAACAATAGCTAATGGCGAAGTTTATGAACGTTGAAAGCAGGAAAACAGCTTCGCGAGTGCTGGGTGTCTGGTAACACAAACAGCGATGTCACTCTTTCCTCTGATGATAATGTTTTGTCTGTTTCCTTGTAATATAAACCAGTAAAAATCTATTTTCACGCAACCCAAACAGTAACACTTCGGCTCTCCCACACCCTGCGATCACTGGTGGCTGTGCTCGCTCTCCCTGGGTATGTGCTCGGTCTCCAAGGCCTATGTGCTATGTTCTGTCTCCATGATGCTATGCCAGGTCTCCAAGGCCTATGATGCTATGCTCGGTCTCCAAGGCCTATGATGCTATGCTCAGTCTCCAGTAGCTGCTGGACTCCGATAAAAAGATCCCTGGTGGCTCAGTGGGGTCAGGGGTGGGGGTCACGAGCCGACTGAACATGTCGTTCTGTTACCTCAGTGCCATGGCCACCAGCAGACATCACAGTCGCCGCCAGACAGCCAGACGCGTAGGACACGCCGCTGACAAGCAGCCTGACGCACAGTAACCTCAAACAATGGAGTTTAGTCTTGGATGTTTGGTAAGTACTTCATATAATATGAACACGACCAACACACAATAAACATAAATGACTTGAAATTGTACTTGTGTTCGCATGCAAATATTAACACAATAAATATGCGATGAATGACTTAATTGTTTATTTGTGTTGACACGAAACCTGAAGATGACTCTTTGCCGGATATTTACACATTAGTTGATATTGCAAGCTGTGTTACCCGTCGCCAGGGGGAGAGAGTGATACCCAGTGGGAGGGCATTTAGAGATAGATCGAAGTTTTTGTCGACGGAATGGGGGCTGTGATGTATTTACTCCTGACAGATTGTATTATTGGAAACACTCACATAAGTTGTATGTTAGAAAATCTAGTATCACGTACTCTGCAGCTTATTAATGATATGTCCTCTGATTTGTTGTACCTTCAATATTCCTATTTATAGTTCCACTGTTGTTTTGTCGACAGGTCTTCTTCTGTCTCCCTTTGGTCTGGATCCAAACGGTACACGCAGGTACATATTTATTTTTAACACCATTTGACCTCATGATTTCACAGCTCATCAATATCACGGTAGGTGTCATTTCCTGTAGTATATAAGGTCATGGGTTCACGGTATGTTCAGGTCAGTCCTGATTATTAGTTTTTCTTTAGCATCAGACGCCATTTGTTGGGCAAGTCTTTATTTGTTGTAACACCAGACTTTTATTTGTTTAGGTCTATGAGTGCCAGGTGAAATCTTTCCTTCTTTAACATCAGACAGAATGATTTGATTGTTTCTTAATGTCATGGCAGGTACCTGCTTCATATCACATTCATACTAAAGTCGCGATGCATCCAAGGCAGAGACTAGTCTACTTTCCGACACACGAGTTGTAATAAAACTGCTTTGTGGACAGAGTTCTTTCTAAATATTGTGTCCCCCGCACAGGTTGCCCCACAGGCTGGAAGATGTCGGCCAACAACTGCATCCTCATCCGTGATGTCAGTCTCAGCTGGGCAGCTGCACAAAGAAATTGTAAAAACGACAACTCCGACCTTGCATCTTTTTCAGATCCTGTTGATGAACTGTTCCTCTTGAAGGCTCTCAGGTAGAAGATTATAACTGTTATTTTGCTGCTATAGTAGATGTTGTCTTTGCTTCTGTGAAGTTTACTTTGTCTGGGAAGCTGGTTAGTCAAATTACAATCGTTTAAACGGACCAACAACCTGGTGGCTACATTCATCTGACATATAATAAACTGGTTAATCAAATACAATCAGCTTAAGAAACCGAAACCTGATTAATTAATGCAACCAGCTTAACGAGCCAATAACCAAATTAGTAAAGTTACAATCAGCTTAATGACCAATAACTTAGTCAAACAAACTACAATCAACTTAACGAACTAGTAACGGTTCAATGTTAGCCAAGTCAAATTTAAATTTGTCAACATCCCCTTCTGTATCATTTTCTGTTGTCAATATGCCGATTCTGTGCATTTAATGTTTGACATAAATCCATCCTGCAGTATTTTCTGTTGGCATTGAGCACATTCGTAGGTTTAGAGTTGTGTGTAGTTTTCCATTCGGCTTATGGCATCCGTTGTTATGTTTGGAGGCCAAATACATTTTCTTTCGCTTTTTGCAATTCTCAGTGCTAACAGTCCACACTGGGTGGGCTATCAGTCAAGTCCAAGCGACCCTGGATGGCTAGACGGGACCTCAGAGGCCACCAATACCCGCTTCACAGCGAGCAGCATGACATCTGGGTTAGACATGTCATGACATATTCGTCTTCATTGTCACCACTGTCTTTAAGCCATCACTATCTTCGTTTTCTTTAATCTTTACTGTCTTTGTTGTTTTTAACATATTTTTGTCATCCCTGCCTTTACTGTCATACATCAAACGCACTCTAGACTAATAATGAAAAGCCTTCATTCCTTATTCCGATTGTTGGCCCTGTGTTGGTAGTCTTGTGACTGCTCTTAGTTCTGCCCTTTGATTGTTCTTACCGTTCACCGTTCATGTGATTGCTCACAGCTCTGGCGCTTCTCACCTGTGCGGCAATGTCTTGCTCAGTGAAAACGAGGCTCATCCCCTGTTGCTGTGGCGACTGGACGACTGTACCCTCCCACTCCCCTTTCTGTGCAAGATGGCGCCCGGCCAGGCAGGTGAGGCTCTACTGAGGCATGCAAGCTGCTTCCAACGAGTGTGCGTGTTTGTTTGCGTGTGTGTAAGTGTGCGTGTGTACGTAACGTCTTGTGTACCAGCTTAAAATACGATAAAATCCGTCAAAGACTTCAAAAAGAAGGTAGCAGTCAGTTGCCCTGAAGACCACCCGTCATACGGGAGGAGGTCGCGATAGGTGTATGCATCTGAAGGGGGAAGACACAACCAAAGCCCTTACTGTGGAGACTCTTGCTTACTGTGGGGAAGAAACAACCAAGATTTTTATTATTCTGTGCCAGAGAATATGGGAGGGTAAAGAATGGCCCAGGAATGGGTGGAATTACTTGTCCTCCCTCGTAGAATGAAAAGAAAGAATAGTCTAAAATAAACAGCGTCAGTCTAGTCAGCCCTAATCTCTAATCTCTCTAATCAGAGAAAAGTTATGCTAAAAATAATCAGTGGCCTCAAGATCACTGCTGAAGAACATGTGCCAGAAAAGAGTAAGAGACTAGATAGAGCACAGTTGAACAGATCTTTAACTGATAGGGAAAAAATCAAAATTTTTCTTCGACTTTAAAAAGGCGTTTGACAGATTCTCGCATGATAGCTATGTAGAGTGAAAACATGGAAGATGGTCTTATCCACGTCATCGTAGACAGTTCAGTGAGTGCAGTGACACAGGACCACCAACCGGGAAATTTCTTCCAAATAATATTGAGTATACGTGAGGGTGTACTCTATACTGTACTCTCCACAATCTTCTCACTCTCTCATGTATGATTCTAAGCAGGCTCCCAGGTCGTGGCGGGGTAGTTGTGACAGGTGGGGAAAGACGCTCCCCTTCCCCTCCTTCCGCACTGATGTCGCGGTGTGGGTGACCCTTGCTACCCTTTGGTAACTTGGTACAAGGAGACTGCTCCCTAAACAACTACTAAAACTTCTGTTTACGTTTAGCTTCTTGACATCTTGAAGGTTTGAATGAATGATGAACGATGAACATTTCTATGTCTTTTTCCTTCTGTCTCTCCTACAGCATCGTTACCTCCCACTGATGTCACACAAGATGTGCATTTTCTTGTATCCACTGCTAGTTAGACAAACTGTTTTATCGTCTGTTAGTAACAATGTTCCACGTGGCTAGCGTCTACAATGTAGTCGCCGTTCACCTGACCTCTTGCTCGGCTGTGTGTCCGGCAGGCGTCCTGCGCGCTAGTCAAGGCACAAGCTCGCAAAGTAGGACAGGTAGTGTGGGTGCTACTCACCACCCGAGCTCGACAAGCGGGGTGGGCGCCATGGTTACCTATCCTGCGTCCTCAGAAAGTGATTTCAAGGAAGGCAACTCTCGAGGTCAGCATGGCGTGCGCAGGCGTGCAGTGATTGCAGTCCATGCCAGCTCACGAGGTCGCTCCCGCAGTGACGCAAGTCTGTCCGAGTATGACGCGCACACCGACACCAGCCCATCACCACGTGCACTGCATGCGCCCAGACACCCCCGCGCTCGCTTATCAGCAGTTCTGCGACTGCGCAAAGCTGACAGGGTTGTCCGCGAAGCAAAAGCGTCTGTCGGTGATTTGTGTTGTGATGATCTCAAAGCACACGGCTCGTGCTTACCGCCGCACAACCCGCATTCCACCCGCATCTGCGACGTCGACAGCTGGCCCTCGCCGGGAGACCTAGCAACCGCAACATCCCACACTCCTGCGACCACAGCGCCCCACACTCCTGCAGCTACAGCGCCCTCCAGCTCCGATGTCTTAGTGACGTCAACGTTGTCCTATTCTGTTGCCATGGTAACGCAAGGCACTAGCTGGGAGCAGCAGCCCGTGACAACCCTGCAGAGTGCTTCCACCGCGCTGAGACACCAGGCGCCACAGCAGCCACGACGTCACGACAACACCAGAGACACCCACAACGGTTGTGGCCCAGACGACACAAGAACAGTTTCTACCTGCATTCCTCCAGGTTAGTTACTGTCGTCTTCCTGTCTGCAGATATTAGTGGGTGCAAGGATGACTAGTATACACTACTGGACAATGTCTACACGTGGTGACAACGCATACTAGTGGTCAGTAGTATACCCCGGGGGTGGGCAACGCCCGGCCCAACAAGACAGTAACAGGTTTCAGTAAATCTCTCATTTAGTCCTCATTTACAGTGTTCTAAATGTGAGTCATCTAATAATAAGCATCTGATACTTGTAGACATATTATTTAAGTTGCTCTGTCTCTTCTCTCCTCCTTGTTAAAGTGCAATGGCACCTACTGGTGTCTGGCCAACGTGTTTCTGGACGCAGATGTCGCCTCTCGCGACTTGCTGACAGCCTCCTTCATCCACGACGCCATCTTGCACCCCGACCTCACCAGCCTCGCGCTGTCTCCTCAACCCAGCTGGAAAAACAGCTTACAGGTCATCAAGGGCAGGATAACAGTTACCCACCCCAAGTGTTGTCCATAGCCACCAGCAAGTTAACAATTAACAGACTAAATTTCACCTGTAATCATCAGCAAGTTCAGATGCAATAATAATTTTATAAATATAATATATTCCTTCTCTTTCTCTGATTTACATATATTTCTGTTGATTCGTTGAAAATTGCAGTGATTGGCTCAAAATAAAAATAAAAACCAGAGAAAAGAATCAAGATGTTAAAACTTGTACTTCATGTCCTTAGTGTCTTCTTGTCTGTCTAACCCATGCCACAATTGTTTTTCTTGTTCTTTGTCCCTCTTTCCTAATCGCGGTTGTTTATTCTTTTATAGCTCATATGTTAGTTGTTTGTTTTCCTATCCCTCGTATGGTGTCCATGTTTCGTTCTTCTTCTTAGCCGCGGTAAGAGCATGCTCATTAGGAGTGTGAGTATGAACTTTACAAATTTTGCATTATTATTATTATTCTTGCCCTTGTGTTTTACAGTTTTTCTTCTTGATCGTTAACAACTACCTGGGCAACAGTCAAAACTCCTACTTTCGTTCTGTGAACATGGTGAGAAATTTTTTTTTCCTCCAATCAAAAAGAAACTGAGTAAATAAGAAATTGGATTTGAAAATGACATTGCTTGAGTAGAAAACGTGACGTATGGAAGGTGGGTGAGCATAACAAATCAGCTGTGCTGAGTTATTTGTCACCTGAGTTATTTGTCAAAGATCCTTTAGGAAAATCACAAAGAGCACGTCACTCAAAACAGGTGCGAGGAGCCCGGTGGCACAGCGGATAGCGCATGTCACCAGTACAGTTGGGTGTCCTGGGTTCAGCTCTCATATGGGGCACGCTGTTCTTGCATGTGTCGTGTGATCAACAAACAACATTCTGTTTGTTTGTTTTCTGTCAGACTCTGGAACAAATTCTACACACTGTGGACTCTTTTCTTGTGAATTCCGTGAACACAATCGAGCTGAACACCACTGAACACTGGCACTTTTCTCACCTGGGTAAGTGAGCGCTACTGAACATTTTTCTCCCCTTGGTTAGTGACAGTACAGTCTCCTGCTTGTTTCAGACCATCGTATCCTTGTGTCTTACTACAAACTTTATCTTCACGTCCTTCCTATAGACTGCTACAGTTTTTTCGTTTCACATTCTGTTCTCTTGATATCAGCGAGTGAATGAAGGAAGGAATAGAAGCAAATGACAGAGAGGACAAACTTGTCTTTTGTTGACCTTAGGACATTCTCATTCTCTCTATCTCTCAACCAATCCGTCTGTAACGTAACTCCAGATTTTCAGGTGGACAGAGTGCGCATGCCCGGCCTGGAGCTGTTCCGGTATGAGGACGCGGAGGGCACGTGCAACGTCAGCTCAGTCAGCGTGACTGAAGTAGGGGCCGACCAGGCTGACGGTGAGTGAGATGACGAGGGCGATGTGAGAAGAAGAATATTGAGGACGATTTCTCATCAGTTTCATCAACTAATATTAGCACAGAGTAGCCGACATCAGAATGGTTATGGCTTGTGGTGATGTAAGGTCACATATTGTATGATGTTGATGTCTCCTAATTTTCACATTTCGTGTTGCTGCAGAGCTGATGTTGGTGTCGGTCGTTATGCATGTCCGTGACAGGCTGCTGGACCTACCCCAGGGGTGAGTTCCCCCACCCTCTTCCCTGCACTAGGTCACCTCACTTAATGTGCTGCACATATCTATATACAAAAATGACATACATACACACATGCACGTGAGAGACAGTATTAACACAATAATGAGAAGTAATCGCTGAGAAGACTAATTGCACTGAAACAAATCCGAGCAACGTGAGAGCTGCTGGTGTAAATGTCATCCACAATGAGTGACATCAATGATAATGTTGCCATAAACATGGCAGTAGCGTTAGTGTTGATGGTGTTGTCACAAATACGGCAACATCAGTGGTGACGTCACTACACTGACCTTACGTGTGTGCTAGGAACATGTCCCACGTGACACAGGGGGTGATGGGGGGCCCTGTACTCCTCTTGTCTGGCTACTTGCACGGGCAACCCCAGAGTCTGCGACACACCTTCCACCTCCGACTTCAATTCCAGGTGAGAACATTCTTCTCTCCTTTGGGTATATGACATTTGACCTCGTCACGTAGAGCTAGGACGAGGAAGAGGTCGATTATGGACAATGTGAGAACATGACACATGCTAGATGAAGAGGACGACGACGACGACGACGACGACGACGACGACGATGATGATGATGATGATGATATTATTATTATTATGGTTAACTGATAATATATGAACTGATGATGACAAATGATGATTATAGATGTCTATTTTCTGACTTGGACAATACCAGCAAATACCAGCTATTGTGTATATTATTTACTCAGACATGTCTGCTTACTTATCTACACGAGGTTTACTTGCAGACAATAGCAGTGAACGCAAGCTTCTCACCAAGCTGTGTCTACCTCGACATGACATCAAAGTAAGACAGATTCACGTTGCAGTGTATGTTGTTCAGTCTTGTCTTGCTGCCAGCTGTCAGTCACTGTCCTGCACATTCTGCCATCGGGCTTTGTAAACTTTATCTTCTCTAGCTGTGGTTAAGACAATGAGAAAGCCTTTCTTTGGGGGCCATGTTGAGAACAAGTTTAGTATGAGAGCTCAGATTCTTACTTTGGAGGACCACGTCTTCAAAACGGGTCCGCTAGCTAGCTTGGGAAAATAAAAACGTTACATGGAGCAAGACCAGGTACATAGAAAGGTTGTTTCAGTAAGGAAACATTCTTGTTGGAATTCTGGATGCTGAGGACGTTTTGAGCAGGCGCATCATGGATGCTTCACCACCACAACGCACCTGAGGATCCAGAAACTCCTGGCCGAGAAGAATATTTCCTGGGACAACCTCCCTGTTTTAGCTGATCTTGCTCCATTATTACTATTCTACATCTCCTTCTGTATGACAAAGCAGTAATGGTAGGGGGTGATGTTGTGATGGTAACGGTAGTAAGGGATGTCGTTATGGTGGCTTCGTGCTGGTAGTGGTGCTAGTGGTGGTGGTGTTGATAGTAATCGAAGAACGGGTTGCAGACTGTGGTCGACATTCGGCTGTGAGACAGCGGGTGGGACGTGGCGGCTGGAGTGGTAGAGTGCCGCTGTAACCACACCAGCAACTTCGCCATCCTCATGCAAGTGGTCCCATTCGAGGTAAGGAGGCCAGGTGAGACTATGGACACTTTACTGCACACCAGCACCTTACACACCACACACACATTACTTACTGTAATCAGTACATTGTACACTGTGCACAGTAGATTGTACAACATTGTTCTCAAAGCTCCTCCTCCACTCGCTTTAACCCCCAATACTTTCTGACCCATGGTGGCTATTGGACAAGACTGTTACAATCAGGGCTCCGGTTAGCTGGTAATTAATAACCAGGGCCCGGAGTTCGACTAACATGTTTCAGACAGGGTCACTGTTGGAACTTCTCTCCTACCTGTTAGAAGGTAACTCACAGTCATGTCCAGGCTGGGTGGCTCTTAGTCTGGACGGACGTGGGCCGTCGGTTTGTTTGGTGTTGCAGGTGGCAGAGGCTCACAGAGTGGCTCTCAGCATCATCACATATATCGGTTGCAGCATCACTCTCATTACCCAGATAATGGCCATCACTGTCTTCACTTGTTTGGGGTTAGTTCATCTGTCATCTCACACCTGCTTGTGTTTCGCCTACATATCTGAATACATCTCCTTATATATTATCTTCTATGCCACTACATATACGAACTCACATTATTATGTCATCTTACACTCTCTTCTAAAAATATGTAGGTGTACTGATGTTTATATAATATTGCTTCTGCAATCTTACGCTGCTGAACGTCTCTAGGTGTAGTTCTGTTGATATGTTATTCTTTATATCATCTAACACTCTACTGTGTATGTGTGTGCAACTTTGTGTAAGGACACAGTCCGTCTCTCAGTCGCTCTATGCACCTCATAACCCTTTGTAATCAGTTGGGAGGGTCAAGGGAGGGGATGGGTGGAGCGGTCAGTCAGTCGGTCAGTCAGTCATCACTGCCTTTTTCTCCATTAGTGAACGTGTCATCCAGTCAGTCATGCGCACTCTCTTCTTCACCAAACCAGACTTCACTCACTGTTTCAGGTCTCTCACCTGCGAGAGGGTGTGTGTTCACCGCAATCTCTGTCTCGCCATAGCCAGTGCGCAGGTCACGTTTCTGGCGGGTGTGGACGCCGTTGGAGAGCGCGTAAGTCTTGGAGGATGTTGCTGAGTGTCCAGCGTCACCAATGTCTGATGTTTTACTGTATCCTCCCACCTTAGCCCAGGTCTGGGGTCAGTCTGACATTACAAGTCTGAGGTTCTTGGTCATTCTGACAATAGGCTCCACGTGACCCTGGCGATCTCATTTAACCGGCCACAGGTGTCCCTGACAGTCTAGTTATTTATTATTTGATTCTTTCTCTTAGTTCACCTATCATGTCTTCTATTTAATGTAATGATGTCTGTTATTTAATCTCATCCTGTCTCTCGACGCCAGGTGGTGTGCTCTATAGTGGCCCTGTTGCTGCACTATTGTTACCTGGCGGTGTTCACTTGGATGCTTGTGGAGGGACTTCACCTGTACAGCCAGGTGGTGCGAGTGTTCGGCACAGAGCACCTGCGCGTGCGGTACTACGTTTGTTTCGGCTGGGGTGAGTTACGGCGTGACCACGTAGTGAAACTCTTCACACATTGGTTTTAAATCATCGACACGTTCATCTCTGTAAATAGCGGTACACAGTCCTACCTGTCAGGTGAAAGTAAACACATCCACCTGTAAAAAACGATCCATAGTCCTACCTGTAAATTGTCGTGTAATTGCTCCCGACGTCGTCAGACACCCGGTGGCCGAACACTCAAGCACCACAGCCCCAGTCACGTGCTCGGCCGGAGGTGGGGGACTGCCAATAGAACTACAAACGACACAACGAACTCGAAAATTTATCAAGCAACATAGAAAGATCGTTAGAAAGAGAAAATTTACGCACACGCACACACGGTTATAAAAAAAAAAATAAATAAATAAATAAATAAAAATACACGCACGCACGCACTGCAGCGTGAAACAATAGGAAAACAAGCATAACGAGGACTCCTGTTCAAACCTCTTGCATGTTGAAAAGTAAGAAAGTAGGTTTAAACTTTGAATATAGCAATTACTTCGCTTTGATCATGTAGCAGAAGATGTTTCACGCTACAAACAATTCGGTTACCTACCTACAGAGGGGAAAAAAAATTGTCAGAAGTGGGATTTGAACCACACTTTGATCATGCAGCAGGCAATGTGTCACGATACAAACAATTCGGTTACCTACCTGGAGCGGAAAAAAAACATTTGTCAGAAGTGGGATTTGAACCCACGCCCACATTCGTGGACCAGAACACTCGTCACCGCTCGGTGAAAGGTCAAACCTTGAGTCTGGCGCCTTAGACCACTCGGCCATCCTGACAACTGCGTGAAGTGTGCGCTTGAAGCTACTTAACATTACTTGACTACTCACGTCTGTGTTCGCCATGCTCTCTTTTTTCTGTCGAACTGAGTTGAAATTAGTATCCATACATTTACTATTTACTTTTACAGTAAAATCGCGATACTCATAGTCTCTCTGTTAATCCTATGGTACTTGCAGTCGTACAGCTAACAGTTATACACCCAAAGGAAAGAGACTGGTCAGTCGTACATACGCACACAGACACACGGATTACCTACACTTGTACGGGATTTGAACCCACCTGTAGATTCGAGGACCTCTTGGTGTAAGGTTTCTGAATGTAGGTACATTATTATTTGTTGTGCAGTTAACCTATGGCACAAGGGATCCAAGGCGAGTGCTATGATTTCTGTGCCGAGTTGTGTGAGAGTGAAAAGAACACATAATATATGTGTAATAATACATATATACACTTGTTTACGCCTGTTTCTTGTGTAAGATATTATAATGAACTATAAGCTGTTTCACTCTCACCTTGTAATGAATGCGGTTTTATATTCATGTTTTGTGTAAAAAGTTTGTGGTGGTGGGAGGCTATTAGGAACAGTTTTTAAGAGGAAAAAAAATAAGAGCACAAGTGGGGATGAGACAATTATTACTCCTGTGACTGGGAAAAACCTGATTAGATATTGTGTTTACACTTTTTTTTTTTGGAGGAGGGGGAGGGCCTGCTTGGCTGATGGATGTACTCCTAAATGACTGTTACTTTATGTGCCTATGTGGTCTGCCTTATATTTTTAAATATTATATTTTATGTTATGGGTCCATGAAAACATAATAAAAAAATATTATATAGTATAACAGCAAAAAGGGTTTCCCTGGAGTATGGACACGGCCATCATGACACGAATGAGAACAGCCCCAGATGACACACTGCAAATCAAAAATATTTTATTTCACTTTTGAATATTGACACTAAATTCACATTCAACCAATCAACAATATATATTAATTATCATGTGTTCCACTCTAAATGGTGATAAATGTGTTTCATTTTTCGATGGGTCTCGACACTCGACAGTAGCTATAGGATTTTGATTAAAACAAAACACCTGTGGAGATCGACAGTCTTAGTCACCGAGTTGCTTACCTTGGGTCATGCAGATTACCTGGGAATGCAGGTGTGAAATGTGATTGTTTGCTCTGTGATTGTGTTGGGATCTGGCATTGATTGTATAGGGCTTCTGTGTGATGGGCAAGAAATATTTTCAGTTTTGATTGTTGTCAATTATGACTGTGAACTGCCTACTAGCTGTCCTTTGGGATAAGTTGTTATGCATTTGTACTGTAAGCTATACTTAATTATGACACTATATTATGATACATTTATTCACAACATTATGATGCAACATTTGTTTGTCATTCCAACATCTCTAAACTGTATTGATTACTGCCAGCCTACAATTTCTCACAGTCTGTGAGACGAATAGGTTGGATATAAACAAAACTGTGTGCTGTGAAATGGAGCTGCGGCAGGCAAGTTTTAAATTGATAAAATTTGATCAAAAGTTAAAAAAAATAGACTTTCAATCTTTGTGTGTCCAGGCATTCCCCTTATTTTGGTGGCAATTTCTGCAGCGACCAACTGGCAGGGGTATGGCACGCCGACAAGGTGAGCCCATACATGTCATTCTCTCTCTTTGTCAAGGATTGTAATAGTGTCACAACACCTGTACTTAACAGCATCACCATACCTGTATTTTGCAGTACAACTAAAATTGATGATAGTTGGGCCTGTACTCAAAATTCTGCTAAAAGAAAAAAAGGTTATTTTGGCTTCTGTTTTCAGCTGCTGGCTGTCCACACAGAGGAAAACTATTTGGGCATTTGTAGGGCCTGCTTTGGCTATCATTATGGTCAGTACACCTGACTGCTTCATCCTGTTATCATAATCAATGCACCATTTTTATCATTCATAAAACTGTCATCCACTTGTTTTACGTATCCATCTAAGCACATTTCACAATATTATTATTTAGATTAACAGGATGATTTATTTCAGCATAATGCATATGATCATGTACTAGTTACATCTCGAGGATCTTTCTTTACATGTAGGTAAATCTTGTGATCTTGGGAATTGTGGTTAAAATTGTGGCAGCAGCATCCAAGCTAGACAAGCGCAGTCGATTCCATCATGTCAGGTATCTGCTTGATAACATTTTGAAGAGCATATGTAGTTATTTCACTATCTTATAGATATTTGCTTAATCTTTATGGTGTATAGTCATTTCATCATTATGTGGGTAGACCAGACATGATCAACCAATGCTTACATTAAAATATTTAATATACTTACTCTTCTTTGTTAATGCCCTATTTCAAACCAAACTTGTGTGTAGTTATTATGGAATTGGAATTAATGACCTTCATTATAATAGTCCCAAAATATAGCTAAAATATTGGGATTTTTTTAAAATTTTGATTTGTTTGAATTTACCAGAAAGAAAACCTCTAATTTTATTTGGTATTTATAGTTAATTTTATATCATCATACTACAGTATTACTAAGCTGAGCTGCTGAATGAAAACAGACAATGACAAGCTTTGACCACTAATAATGATACCAACACAAATAACACAATTTCACTTTTTGTGGGTAAACTGGCATGTCCCTCGTGTTTGAGAAAAGAAAAGCAGGCCATCTATGTCTGGAGATCAACACATTGGGTTGTGCTTGCTGTGTTTAAGCTGCAGTTTCTTTCCACTGACACAGGGCTGGGGCTAAGGCAGCTCTTCTGCTGCTTCCCTTGTTGGGACTCACATGGTTGTTTGGTCTGGCTGCTGTCAACCAGGACTTGGTTGTATTCCAGTATCTCTTTGCCATCTTTAACACTTTGCAGGTAGGCTATATACAGTATGTATGACAGAACCTCTTCCCAGTGTTAATACCCTGTAGGTAGACTGCAGAACCTTTTTACTGTATTCAAAACACTGAAGCTATAGTCAATATACCCACGTCTCTCTGGTATCTTCAACACACTTTAATGTGTCTAGTGGTAGTGTAGTACAGAATTCAGAAGAATACAGAAGGAACTATCATATTTTTTAACAGGGTTTCTTCATCTTCTTGTTTCACTGTGCCTTCAACACAGAAGTGCGTCAGGCTTTTAAACGTCTACAGGAGCGACGGTCCTTGCAGCGTGGAGACTTGTCATCATCATCAGGTTACAGCAGCTCTGCCTCTATGTCACCCACACCACAGACTCAGGTATGTTTACCCATACGTCACCCACACCATAGAAAACATAGTGAAAACTGGTAGTAAATTGTTTGGACATCTTTACAACCAACAAGAGAGATATGATAGTTATAGTTCCTCTTGATAGTACTCTGTACATAGTTTGACCCAACACATGCAGATGTGTTCAAAGTGGACAACTTCATGGAGCTTTTTTCAAGCAGAGGTGAAATGTGCCGTGTGTATGTTAAGCAGACACTCTTTTCTTCATTATTTGTGTATCCGTGTTACTTCAGATCAGATACCCTTCTGTAGTTCTTATTGAAACCAGTGGCTATAAGGACAACAGCAATGTCCAGATAGGCCAACAGCAGCTTACAACAAACTTTCAACTGCATATACATGTACATATACGTGTGTGTATATATATATGCCTTGCTTTGTTTGCTCATCACATACTTGGTTCATATTTATCTACCCCCACCACCACCACCACCACTTGCCAAGCTGCGTGGTGGTCAAATGATGGTGAGATCATGGATCTAGACTGTTAGTGGTGGTGATACAACTAGTTGAGATTGTCTATGGATGGTGCTATATTTATTTGTTGTTGTTTTTTGTGGGGTTTTTTGTGCACTCCTTCTTATGTCACCTGTGCACATCAATGCAATAAGTGAAGCAAACTGTGAAACACCTGTACCTGTATTGGTCACCAATCTATTTGACCATGACCCGCAGCCCTTATAGTCGATTTGTCTACTGGCTTCAATACACGCATCCGACTTTTTTCTGACTGAATATATCGTGCAAACCTTACAAAAAAATCCTATAGGCTTATCGCGCTTCATGCAAATGGAAGGTGCGCATAAAATAAAATTGTTTTACAAAAATTTACTTCATTAAAGCAGTCTCTCTCTCTAGCGCTGAATCAGCTAATATAGGTATAGTGGCCGAATTGACCATCCCCTATACCTTTTGTTTACATTTTTACAATTTTTAATGAATCATCGAACGTTGTATTTATTAGGAAGCCAAGCTGATGTTTAAGAAACCTGGCATCTTTTACGACTGTCCTGGCGGTTGTAAAATCAACCGTATTGTGCCTGCTGGTTACACGACAACTACCACAATCGCCAGCACCACCACCGCATCACCTGCCACAAGTGGCCACCGTAAGTATTTTAAATACATTTTTGGAAAAATTTATTATAGACTCCTGTACATTGTAATAAAAATCCCTTGCTTATTGTATCTCATTATGGGATAATGGACACTTCCTTTCATCCCCAGTCAAGATCGAGGCCATTCAAAGGTCTCGCCTTTGTTGGCTCAAAGGTAACTTGGCATTATATTAGTCATTGTCATGATAAACTTTGAACCATTCACTTGCCTTTCAAAGAGGAATCATAACATGATCATCACTAGAAGTGTGTTTTATGCGCTAAATACTAATTAAGTGTATAAGTTAGTGGTATGTCCAACTGGACTTAGCAGACGACAGAAGCGGAAGCGACAGTATCTGTAAAAACGACTTGGACTCCATTTTCATAACGACCATGGATTGTTTTTGATCAAAGCTGTTTGTATGTTTGTAGTTCTTAACATATTTAGGTCTAATGAATGTTCTGTTTGTGGTTGTATGTATTTTATGCCATTTCTGAAGAAGGCAATGTCTGAGTAGGACAAGTACAAAGAAGATTTTAAATATCCACTGCTCAACTGCCTCGGTAGCGCAGTAGGTAGCGCGTCAGTCTCATAGTCACATGAATCGAGCGATCTGAAGGTCGTGAGTTCGATCCTCACCCGGGGCATTGTCTTTTCTTTTTCAACTTTCACACTGCCAGAGGATTCTCTTAATTTTGTTTTTCGCTTTTTGTTTCAGAAGATGGTCGGTGCAGCAACTTAAGCTTGGATCAGAAATGCAAAACGGAGGAGATGGCACTTATGTTCATCTAAGACAATATATACATGTCATATAGCGTATGCTGTCGAAGTGATAAACAGCGCTGATTCTTATGGTCGTAAATGCATTCTTACTTAGAATGTGCTGTTTCTGACAAATAAAGAAAGAATATATATATCACAATAAATTTTACACAGAAATAAACAGCAAAGTAAAAGAATTAGCCTTAAATTACACGTATAATTTATTTTACAATATAATGGTTGATATACATTCTTGTTTTGACTCCAGGAGAGATTGTGGGCACGATCGAGTGTGCATAGAGCGTAAAGTGTTAGCACGTGCTAACAATTATTAAACCAATAAACTGACCAAGAACAGTTTTTGTCTTAGTTCCTTATTCGCACTTTTTTTTATAGGCACATGAATTAATCCATTAAGATTGGCAGTTTCCGATCTTGCTGTATTTTCCATCAATAATCTTCTTGCTTTGAACATATTTACACAAACACTATATCACATGATTTCTTAAAAAAATAATAACTGGTTTTCACCTCCTGCAAAAACTATTCCCAGGCGATGTCGAAATGTGTTGCGATTCCCTTCACGGACGGAGAAACGAAAGCGGAATGTGGCAAGGGAAGCAACACCCATCCTTAGACGCGTGTAAACTGTAGCTGCCTCCCTTGCATCGTTCTTGCTCAATACCCTCAAACTTAAGGTTCTATTTAATTTTACTTCTGAAGGTGAATTAAAAGTGTCATGAAATGTAAATTATCAATTAATTGAACACATTTTTTAACGTAGTTCGATTTTATTTATATAAGATATAGCTTTCGCCTGACGATCCAGGGGCCCGGTTAGCTCAGTCGGTAGAGCATCAGACTTTTAATCTGAGGGTCGGGGGTTCAAGTCCCCCATCGGGCGGAAATATTTTTGTTTAATCGCCAAATCAACTAAACTTACAAATTTTACGTTAATGTTTGACAGCCTTGCATATCTGTGAAACAACCAATTCACTGAATAATAATAATAACGAGTACATTGTCTTAGCGCAGTGATGCCCATCCTTTTTCGGCCTGCGTGTCGCATTTCCGACATGCGTGTCACGACGGGCCGCTTCACCGCAAAAATAAAAAAAAAAAAAAAAACTGAGCTGATACCATTTTTATTAGAAACAAGTTGTACTTACCATTAATTATGTAGTAATTAGTGGGATATTTGAAGTTGTTTACCCGAAACCAACTTCTGAATGTCCGGCTGCATCGTAGAGACACAAAGTCGGAGAACTGAATCCAAATGTTCGTCCATCTAAAAAAAAAGGATTGAGAGACGCCCCTACGTATGGATAAATACTTCTTCCATTTATTTTTTTTTTCCCCGTTTTTTTAGGTCTTTTTTTATTATTATTATTTTAACATGCCGATTTCCTTCACTGTGGGCAGAAGTTTCGCGGGCCGGATATGGCCCGCGGGCCGTAGGTTGGGCATCCCTGTCTTAGCGTGTTTCTCCAGCATATGCCAGACTACATCTAAGAAAAGGATGTAAAATTACAAGGAGTTTACAGGTTGCTGCACTGCTTGCACAACATTAAGGGCGATTCCAGCAGCAACAGTATCCTGTGTGTGTCATCGTGAGAAAGTGAAAAGATATGGGGAGGAGCAGTTAGAGAACTATGGATGTTGGTTAAAAAATGCTTCCCCCTAGAAGCATTATGGAGGAGAGGGAGTGGAGTGTCCCAAGACCAGAGCCTCTTACTACAGTGGCGACAAGCGGGTGTCTAAACCACTGCACTACAGGTTGCCCCATTAGAGAAAATTTTATTTTTCCTATTTTTATAAACAATTTCCCGAGGTCCTTTTTTCCCCATGTGCACCCGTGGTTTTCCTTCCACTAACCAGTCCTATCGGAGCCCCTGGCCAAGTGGTCAATGGAAGTCTCACCTTATACGGGTACATGCTCCCTGTGATACCCACAACTGACAATTCGTCTGAAAGCAGCTGGACAGCTGGATTGCCTATTACTTCTCTCTGCTGCATGCAGGCATTGCACAATATTTGTCTGAACTCAATAAAACCTTTTCCTGCGAGAACATGTTTTGCTGTGGACAAAGTGCGGAAAGCTTTCTGACAATTTAATGGTCACAAAAAGAATCCAGATCACTCTGCTTGACACCAGTGACCTAGAAACGTGTGAGACTGTGTATTCAACCATCGAAACACTGTTAACATACATCTCAGCCTGTGACATGTGACACGTAGACATCAGTACTCTCCTGTCACTGACCGGTGAGAACAGACTCCGACACCTGTCAGAATCCCTGACTGCTGCTGTCTTAACCCTGCTCACGACAAATGAGATAACAAAATAAATAAGTAGCATGTCTTCATTGCCACCCTTCATCATAGCCTCTAAAGATGCTGAGGACTAGGCGGCTATTGGTGTGCGACACGATCGCCCTGTCCGACTACATACAACGGTCACGCCAGACGACAGCTGTTTGAGGAGGAACAGCCCAGTCTAATTATACACCAGTCACTCGACATGGACCGGAAGCCGAGAACAGATGTCCAAATTAATATCTTTTGAGGAAAGTAATTAAGATGGCTTAATGCCAGTGATCAAGATTGCAGGACTGCTACACCTCTACAACAGTTATCACTAGTCTCCACTGCTGTCCTCCTTGACATTATCTACAGACCATAGACTGCATCGTTGAAATGCATTAAGTCCATGAAGGACTCTAATAATAAATAAATGATAATCAGGGTTATTTTCGTACGTTTAGTCTCTGTAATATAATAATAACAACCAACAATGTAGGTTTTGCCTAATATTAATAATAATTGTCAGTTTAGCCTGTATTATAATAATAATTTCTGTTTAGTCACTGTAATATAATAATAATCGTCAATGTAGTTTCTGTAATATAATAATAATAGTACTCACTATAATATTTCAGTTTAGTTACTGTAATATAATAATGACAACCGTCAATATAGTTTCTGTAATATAATAATTGTCAGTTTAGTCTGTGATTTATTAATAATAACGATTGTCAGCTTAGTCTGTAATATAATAATAACGATTGTCAGTTTAGTTTCTGTAATACAATAATAATTATCAGTTTAGTCTGTAATATATAAATAATAATGATTGTCAGTTTAGCTTCTGTGGTATAATATTAATAACTTTAGTAATCAAATAATCGGGACAATTTAACCGACTGTTAAAACGTACATTTAGAGTGCGCTAGATGCTAGACTGCGTGTTGGTGTTGGTGCTGGTGTTGGTGTTCATATAGTCACCACCAACCACCGTAACAACCTCTTTGTGACATGGCCGCAGTGCCAAACCTCGCTGGACATAATATTGTTGAGGCAAGAGACGTATGGCGCCCAGGCCCAGCGCTGAGTCAGTAGCTGAAAGTAGGCCGTGTGGCCAGACCGTGGGATTTCATGTCATTATCTGGTCAGCAATCCCAACCTGGACCCACCTCCAGCCCCGGCAACTCGACACTCAGCGGAAGTGCTAACGCGAGTTCTTCCCCTTCGCCGACTGGTATACGTGCCAGTAGCCGCGGTGCAGCCTGGGAGAGGAGGGGGACCTGCTGCCTTATCGTCCACGCCATCGCACTGAAGTAGAACGGCGGCCAATTAGAGGTTCTGATTTTTATTGTTTTGTTTCCGATGATGAGTTCACACAGAGAGTTTGAAGCGGGGCTCTTGAGATGTCATTTTTAGAATTATAAGTTCTCCTGTTCTCGTGCCGCCCGCTCCCTGAGGAACTGGACTGTCTGCACCTAGTTTTCCAGCTTTTTCAGGGGAGGAACACAAAAAAAAAAAAAAAAAAAAAAAAAAACACACACACACAGAGCAAAACAAGCGTGAAAAACTTTTGTTGAATAAAACTATTGTCACTTCAGGGGAAGATAGCAGAAGACAGAGTTAATAACGGCTGATCTATCATGTCTGCCAACACTAACTTGTCTACTTCTCAGCAGACTGAAACTTTTTGCAGACTGAAATAACGGTTTCAAGCTACTAGACTGCTGTGTTTGCTTGACTCGTTGGGTATTGAAGTAGTCGATGATGATCAGGTGCTTGGCTGCTGCCCTGTTTGAATAAATCTGACTTAAATGAAGCAACAGCTGGAACGATAACATCCTGGCTGGAAAGATTAGTGACAGAAATCAACAGGATTAGCCCTCGCTAGCGGTGTATGATGAGCATAATTATAATATATTTACTGGCAATGTGTGCAGTAACTGGCTCTATGTTCCCAACAATAGTTTCTTTTTCAATGGGTTAAAAGTACCTTTATGACATTATACAAATAATAATAATAATAATCATCAGCAGCAGCAGCAATAGCAGCAGCAGCTAACTCAGCTAAATTGTTAGAAGCCATTCTAAACTCCTAAAATCGCCGGTAAATTTGTAAAATATTGTAGTTTAACTTCTCTCTAAATCGACTCAATTATTAGTCTAACACAAGAACAGTTAGCGTTGCTACTTAACAATGAAAATGTTCTCTCTACAACTAAACAAGAGTTGCTCTAAACTGAAGGAGCTGGTCCCCACCCGAATGTCTCTGAACTGGTCACGTGACTACTTGCAGTTCAAGACATGCAATATCTACATGTATTTTCTCATCCGACTCCAGAAAACGTTGAGGTCGGCGATGATGTGAACGAGACCCTCAAACAAACAAACAAACAAACAAACACACACACAAACAAACAAACAAGCAAACAAAATCTCTTCAAGGTGCACATCCTTATAATTAACCAACTTCAATGTGTAAAGCCATAAAAATAGTGTTCCGGGTGGATAGTTCCATATTCAGCTATTTTCTGAGTTCAAAACTTTACATAACCAGCTGTCTCTCATTTTATAACTCTACGATCCACCATTTCCCCTTACAAAGTTTTATAATCAGCCTGTCGGGTATGTCGGTAGGGCACTTGGGTAGTAGTCATCATTAACTTTGCTGCAGCATCGAGGCATTTGAACTGATGAAGCACGACAAGAGAACAACCAGAAACAGCAGGTAGGCCTTCAAATCTAAACACTTTTAATGGCCTGAAAATGGTATGAAAACTATTTACATATGATCGCAAGAAAGTCCACCAAATAAACTAGTCACGCACTCATATACATACACACTTAGACACTTAGGTGTGTACGGTCAGTCACGTGTTCACCTTTATACACTTTAATTCTCTCTCTCCCTCTTCGTATGTGCTCGTGTGTGAAAACCTGCAATTGTGTATTTGAATGTTTGTTTGTGCTTATGTAATATGGGGGGGGGGTGTGTGCGCGAGAGCGCGTGTGTGCGTGATAGTGCGTACTTGAAAACATTTATATATATATAGTGTATATGCGCCTGTGTGAGCGATACTATATACTTGAATACATTTGTCTATATATATGTGAGTGCTCGCACTCCTCTCTGTATGGGTGTGTGAGAGAGAGAGAGATAAAGGTAGGTGGTAGGTGTGTACACGCGCACGTGTGTGTGGGCACGCACGCGAGCAGCAGAAAGAGAACAAAGCAGTCTGAGTGAGACCAAAAAGGCCGAATCCTGCTTCTACCTCCACGATCTCCCTCCATCCCATTAATTATATCAGTTGACAGGTCATAAGCTTTAGCAGCACTTTTGAGAACACTTAGTCCGTGAGAGAGAGAGAAGGGGGTGGGACAAAATTGTGTAGACCAGCAACTACTCATCTACAACCGTCACAAGTACCAAACATGGTCGTGTAGAGAACAAGGCAGCTGTGCTGGAAGTGCTGTACTTGTTTCTAGTATAGTAACCCCCTGGCACGTGGCTGTAGTTGTTGTAGTGATTACATGCGGACAGGTGGACATACTCAAATATTTTCCTTTGACCTTGTGACCTGTGACTGTGGTGACCATGTTTTCCGAGATCCATGTTGTGGCGCAGGTTAGTTGTGGAGCCAGTTGACAACATTTTTCTCAGAACTTGAGAGGGGGATAAGTCTGGAGCAGCTTTATCTGCAGACGATCACTGCACCTCCAAACCCCATCACCGCCGCATACTTCTGTGTTTATCGTTCGTTTATCACAAGTATTTGTTTCAAGTGTTTATTTGTCACGAGTATGTTTGTCTCAAATGTTTGCCTGTCAGATGAATGTTGTATTAGATGTTTAGCTACCTTTACTATCCTACCGTCACACCATAAAGAGATGCAACTACTCTAACCTCCTTGTCGCAGTGGTGTAGGAACCAGAGGGACAAGAGGAGCAGCCGCCCCTCAGAAAAGATACTGAGAGAACAAGAATGTGAACATCGTTCATTGTCAGCATGGAGTTTGTCCCCACCACAAAAGCCAAGCATCTTCCTACTCCACTGAAACATCACAAAGTGCTTTGCCTGCCCCAAGTGCTGTGTGTACAATGAGAATGAGTATACATAGTATAGTATGGTGTGTAGAGTAGTGTGGTGAGAGGCATGATGTTGATGTACCTTGCAATACTGTATCACTATTCTAAGCTAGTAGAAGATGATCGTGTCGAGACAGCAGCATGTAATGAGGAAGATGACATGTCCAAGTACTGTCATGTTAATGTCATGACTCTTAGTCCAGCGAGGTCCAGATTTTGTTAGTTTGTCCAAAGAGACAGCGAGACTACTCGATGGCAGGATGGTAGCCTGGCTGTAGAGCGACACGTAAACAACTGAAACAGAGAGAGAAAGAATGATTGTGATTAAGAGAGAGAGAGTGTGTGTGTGAGAGAGAGAGCAGGGAAAGTAGTTACCAAGTAGCGACAGTTTGAGTGTGTCTGTAAGTTAGGACGGGTGGGGTGGTGTAGGGTGGGGCTGGTGGGGTGTGGATGGGGCAGTAAGCGGAAGTTGTTTGGCGTACTGGGGTCTTGCGGAACTAGAAAGATGCATGGCTTGTCGAGTGTATCTTAAAAGTATTATTGCATTCATAATGAAGTGATTACACACTCGCTCTTTCAACAAGCCCTTTACGGCAGGAAATGTCGGGTTAGTTCTGTCCCCTGCCGAGTGAGGTACGGTGGCGGGCGGCCGGGCGTCAGGACACAGCGTGAGGCAGAGTGCACGTGATTGAGCGCAGCGCCGCCACGGCAGCCACAGCGCAGCACGGCAGCTACAGACGGCACAGCAGCGACAGCACAACAACTACAGACAGTACAACACAGCTACAGACAACACAACAGCTACATACAGTACAACACAACAACAGACACTGCTACACATCTACAGACAGCACAACAACTATAGACAGCACAACAGCTACAACAACTACAGCCTAGCACGGCAGTTATTGAAGTCCGTGTCTTAGGAAAGTTGTAGTTGTGATGAGTGTAGTAATGAAATTCCCAACAGTTTGAGTATTACAAAACTTCAGAGACTGAATACAACCCTTGATAGCAGAGATTTTATATACTATATATATATACACACACAGAGGTATATATACATGCAGGTATACATTAGAGACTTAATACATTTACAATTCATATACATTTTGTTCATCGCCTCACAAGAGATATTTCATGCACATCAGTAATGAACAATCTCACTTCCAGACATGCTTACATCAGAGATGGCAGGCGAGAAAAACTAGAGAGAGAGAGAGCAGTGACAAGACCGTTAAGTATTAGAGATTTTGTTAATAAATATTCCAGAAAATGTTTTAATTTTCAATGTTAATGTGACTTTATTTTGAAATGAGCATCTTAGTAAAGATTGAATGTGATGATCAATCCAGTTTAGTGTGTATATCAGTACCAACACATCTGATCATTCATTTATCCGTGTACATAATAGTAATACAGCTGTACAGCTGTCCTACAGCTGCAAAGCTGTCAATGTTGTACATAAGGCCTAGCGCTCGGCACAAAGAGAATCATTGGCAGTAAGGCACAGAGAGGAAGACAGAGAGAGAGAGGGTAGAGGGCCGTGGCATGACGGGAGAGGGGAGGGAGAGAGAGGAGAGACAGCCAGTCACTTGTGCTCATGGTCGGAAGTCCGACACAAGGACGGGGCAGACCTTCCGTGTCCCGACTTCCTAGTAATGGCGTCTGTGGCCTGCCGGCTGTTCTCTTGCAGGCGGATGCTACATGTAGCTACAAACATGCTCATGTCTATCGTGAGTAGCATTAGTCCAACGCTACTCACAGAGACAGAAACAGCTCCACCCATTATGACCTTTAAGACCTAATACCGATTATCGCAGGTTAATCTGTTTAACCCACAGGTTAACCACTATTACCCCAGACGCTAACACAGTCAGTGAGTGGCTTAGTGTCTTGCTGGGTGTTGATTGTGAGAGGTTGTTGTCGTGAGTAGTTTTGTGAGAGGCGTTAGGTTTCGACTCAGGTAAGGACGCCGGCACGTGCGCGCTGTACGCATCACGTGTTGTTGGCGCAGGCGTGGCTGCTTGCAGCAGATAGTGACTCTTGGAGAGGGGAGATGAAAAAAGTCAATTCTTACTTATCTCTTGTGCCTCTAGTCGCAAAAAAAACGACTTTAAACACAAGACAATTGCTCTTATACTGGACCTCGAGTTGGCTTCCTGATGGCCGTGCTCCAGATAAAGAAGGTGAGAGCGGCCGACAACACAGACACGCCTGTGGCCTCAGCGCCATCTGGAGAGGGACTGCAGCAGACGCCAATAGACGAGTCCTTGACGAACAAGCAAGTCTCACACAGCCGGACACCCGGAGTTAAGGTTGTTTTGCCGACATCAAGAGGGTTTTACAACTACAGGGTGAGAATCAGCGTCCGACACCCCGAACAAACAAAATGTAATGATCTGTAAGTCTGGTGGTGACTAAGGATGTCATCTGTAAGTCTGGTGGTAACTAAGGACGTCATCTGTAAGTCTGATGGTGACTAAGGGCGTCATCTGTGAAGTTGATTGTGGAAACGTCACCTTCAGTGACGTGTTGATGCTTACATGGAGAGGGAGAGGCCAGGGACAAACTACTACGAAACTCCTTTTCTCGGAAACTTCATAAGTCAAGAAACTAGGATGTGTGCGGAACCACAGCAAGCCTCCATCATCCCCAGTGAGAGTACTGAGCACGGTCACGTGATGGAGACTCAACGCTTAGTCCAACATTGACGACTTGATCTTTACCTAGCTGTCTAGTCTGACTATGAAGCTGTCTAGTCTGACAATGAAGTCTGACCGTATAGTTTTCTAGTCTGACCATCAAGATGGCGACTACCGAGGGCAGTTTAAATGCAGTTCAACATACATCTTTGTGGAGCATCAACGTTTGCATTTGACTTTACAGAAAGCGCCAGTAGATAACTTGTACTGCACGGAAGTCACCACTGAACACTCCCACCAACTGTTATCGCTGGTTACATGAAGTCCTCTGACTTTACATCTGTAAAACACGCCTTCTCTCTCGTTTTCTCTGTGTGTGCGTGTAATTCTCTCTGTTATCTGTCTCTGTATCTCTCTGCCATGTATTCTGCCTCTTTATATTTGTTCTTATAATCCCTTACATACCTCTATATTCTCTTCCATATGTTCTTCCCTGACCCTATATTTCTCCTGTCCCTACTGTATATCCCCTGACACTATATTCTCTATAACCTCTCCCATGACCTCAAATTCTGTTTCTATATTTTTTGTCCTAGCCCTGTATTCTCTCTCTCTCTCTCTTTATTTTTTACCCTAAACTTATATTTTTCTGACTATATTTCTTTCAATATGACCCTAAATTCTCTCCCCTAACTCTATAATTATTGTCTCTGTCTCTATATTCTGTCTGTTCCTTTCGTTAAGTCGGCTGCGTGTGGAATTTTTTTTACTCCCACCCACCGTCCCCCTTCGCAAAAAATCTATGACGCACACGCACACACACACACACACACACACACACACACACACACACACACACACACACACACACACACACACACACACACACACACACACAAACAAACAAAGCAACAAACAAAAAAGGTACAGAAGAAGGAAGACATCTTGTAGTTAAGAATACTTTCTGTCATCTGCTGGCTGGCGTTGGCTGCTGTATGGAAGCAATGGTGGTGGTGACAGATGTTGCTGTAACTACAAAAAGTCACTAGGTGTAAATTCAACACCTCACTAGACACCTGACTACTTTATATATTTTTAAGACCACTATACATCTTGGAGACAGTTGACTACAAGACATTTTAGACATTCACACACCTCTGACCTAAATGGCCTTAAAACACTGAACATATTATATTACCTTGAACACATCTCATGACGCAGACACCTGGTAACTATGGTAACGATATAAAACAGATGTTGACTAAACAGCAGCAAGAAACGATTCATGCCGGGTTTGAATCCATGAAACTGCAGTTAACATCCGAACAAGATATTCTTAACAAGCTAGGAACAGACTTTGTCGAGTCCGTTCCAGTTACCTGCTTGGAGGATGAATCCTGTGGAGTGCGAGGAGAGTGTCAGCAAAGGACGAGTGTAGCCACGGACATGGGAGGCAGGTTGCAAGAGTACTTTAAAGTGCGAGACGATAAGATAGACAAGTTAGAGACCTTCTGGAGGAGGGACAATCTCAAGTTCTTTGGAATTCCGGAATCTGAAAACGAAACTTTGAACCCAAATGTGGTGGATTTACTTCAGGGTACTGTCCCTGACAAGGTGTGGTCCGTGTCAGTCATTGTTCGTGCCCATCGGTTAGGTCCACATACAAGATCACGTGTGTGGTAGTGTGTGTGTGTAGGGCCACATACAAGATAACTCCGACGGATGTCTTCAACCAACTTGTGTGTCAGGGGAGAGCATCCAAATGTGTGGAAGCAGAGCCGTTAACAGTCGGCTTCTTGGCTTCTTCACAATGTTCAGCTGCTCCCAATTACCTCCCCCCACTAGCATTCCTCTTTTATGATGGCTTCTTTCTTCCTTGCTCTGGAGGTTCGTCAGAGCTCAGTGGCTGCGTAATGCGTCATGCCGTCATCCGTTGCTCTCACACCATCCCACCCTACCTCGCCCACTGCACCACACAGCACCACACGGCACCACACAGCGGCAGAGGGGGGGAGGGGAAGCGCGAGCTGGCGCGCCTCACTCCGCGTGAACGATGAAAGGTGGCACAAGGCGCCATTACCGCCAGGAGCGATTTCGTCACGCGATGGAGCGAGTGGAGGCCGCGCGACCAGTTCGCAGACTTTACTGCCAGCACTGCATCCACCCGCCAGATCGGAGAGGACGTTGAAGGATGACGTCGATTGCCACTCTGTGTTGCCTCCCCTACCTCTGGGATGGCGGCTGGCGAGGCTGCAGCAAATTTACTTGCCTGAATGATATCCACGGCCAGGTTCCTGACGTCAGTTGCCTTCGAAAGTCAGCAAAAATTATTTCCATCTTTTCTCCTCCACAGCTTGCGAGGTGGCTGATGGAGTGAACTTCTACTTGGCACCCTACGTCACCTTCACCACGTGACAGTGAGCACGTCACACTCGTTCCTCTCGCCCGATAACCAAACTCCGGGAAGACCAAGTCCCCGCCACCTGTACGCCTAACACGTGAGTATGGAGGAGAAGTGAGGGACAAAATCTTTGCTGTTTCTTTCTTGACGGGACGGGTGGACCTGCACTTGGACATATTCCTTTGGAAGTGCCCGGGAAGGACCTACAGCTACTTGTACAACTGACCCACGCCAATGCCCGCCATTTTGTTTATAATCACAGGACACCAGTAGCTGTGTAGGGGCCTGCAAGTACTCGTGACATTCTACAGACCGCAGCCACACAACAAGGGAGGTACAAAACCCGCAGGTACATGGTTCAGTTCTAATGTAGCTCATCTGAGTGTTCCTACTGGTAGTAACATATCTGAGTGTTCCTATTGGTAGTAACATAGCAGGGACGTGACTCTGGTAGTAAGACTTACACTACTAGTAATGGAGAGCTGGTGGTGATGCACACAGTGACCTCTCTGGCATGTGTGGAGGTCACGAAGTGTGTTGAAGAAAACATCGAAGGTGCAAAGTGAGAGTGGCGCTCCTCAAGTTGGCTGCACCTTCAGGAACATTCTTATGATTGTTATATATAATTGCTTTCAAAGATTAAAGCACTTGTGGTGCTGTTCACAACTAAGCAGGCCAGAGTTTACATGCACATCACAAACACATCATCTAGCAGCGCGTAAATACACAGAAGAACGTAAGACCATGTTTCGAGGGCACTGATTGGTTGATCTTTGACCTTCTTGTCCCACGTGCAACTGAGCCAGCCTCATTCCGCATACATTTCAATTTTGTAGTTACATAATAAATTTTATGAATGAATTGTATAGCTATAGAATGCATTCTGTAAGTATACGGTGAAATGATAGAATGCATTCTATACTTACACAATTGTATAACAATGCCATGCAATCTATACTTATAGAATTGAATTTATAAATATAGAATGCATTATGTGCGTATAAAATGGATTGTATAGGTATAAAATGAAGTATAAAATGCATTGTATAGCCATCAACAGAAAATTAGAGAAAATTCCCCTCTTGGCTCCCAATATTTCTCTGACACTTGTTTTTGTTGTTTTATTGTTCAGCGAGCCTAAATTATCCTTGCCTGGAAATCTTGACATTTTTGTGGCAAGAAAAGTGAGAGACTTTCATGGTCAAGGTATCAGTTCAGAATATACATATAATTGCAGTCGTGATGGCTGAAGGAACTGCTTTGGCAGCCGAGAGACGAGAAAGCTGACCAGCGGCTGTCCTCGCCGTGGTGAGATGCGCCATCCACTGACCTCAGCAGACATTTCTACATTTCACACCCACGGCCAGTCCACGAGTTTTCTTCCATTTCTTCTTTCACGAGCATTTTTCATGATGTTTCTCTTTTTTTCCCAGGTCAGCTTTTTATGACAAACTTTACAGCACAATACTTTCTCAAAACTGAAATTTTTGTACGTGAAAGACCTCTCTGTCTGTCGTGCAACTGTCTCAACTCTTGAACCCAGTATCTCACACGCAAAGCCGAATTGACAGAGTAAAGGCAGTGCAGACCTTCTGCCTTTTATTTATATATTTATTTGTTCGTGAGTTTGTTGTTTATTTGATAGTATTGTAAGATTACTATGTACAAAACTATTTACTTAATAGTAAACACTCATACTTTTATTTCATATGCGTTCCCTTTCCAGCAGACCACCAGTATTCCACAAACCCTGCTGAGGCAACATTTCAGCAATCAAGAATGAAGACCAAACCCAGAAGCCAGATTGCAGGTCTTTATGCATCAAGCTGACTTTCAACACGAGCCTGTGAAGAGATGATGGAGGAGGGGTGCAACCTATTCTGAACTTGTCACCAGGCGACATTATTCTGAACTTGTCCACTAGATGGCATTATTCTCAGCTTGTCCTTTAACTTGTCCACTAGGTGGCGTATTGAGCTCTCTAACTTGTCCAGTAAGTGGTTAGGGAGATCGACGGGGAGAAAGACAGTAAAATATATTACAAAAACTCAACGAGAGGCTAATATGTCTCATCCTTATTTCTTCCTTGTCACTGGTTATAAATGTAGTTGGCAAGTGTTGGGAACTGCTGTTGACCATAGTTTCGGTAAATCTAACATCAGATGGGTATTTCTAAAACTTGGGTGACATATACTTTTCTCCAAAATCGGCAAAGCTAGGACACACGAGAATGATCAAAAATACAATGCAGAAACAACATTAAATAGAGCGCACGATAAATACAGCATTCAATAAAGCATTGCAATAAATAAACATTTCATAGAGCACACAATACAAAAAGTGTAATAGAGCACATAAAAAATGAACAGTGTTAAGAAGAGCACATTTTAAATAACAATAGAGACCATAATAAACAACATTTAATATGGCATATCATAAATAAAAAACATTAACTAGAACATACAATAAACAAATAACATTTAACAACGCACAGAATACACAAACAACATTTAATACAGCACGCAATACAAAACATAAATAAAGTACATAATACATAAACAGCATTTAACATTAAATAGAGCTCGTAATGAATAAACAACATTATAAACAACAAATACACAATATACAAACAACAAGACCCTCATCTTTCAGGTCATTTCTTTCAGACGACCGTTACCCAGCGTGATGTACTTGTAGCGTAACGCACATAATTCGTCTACCGTTGCTTGTACCTGGATACTATTTCTCTCCTCCTGAAAAAAAATGTGTGTGTGTGTGTGTGCTATCTATCGGAGGGTAAAACGAAAACAAATAATTGCATAAAACATTATGTAGACATCCGACAACAACAGATCTCTTTTGCTGACTGGGATCTGAACCCGTCCACTTCCCTTGAACTATTCCGCCACAACCATCGGGCCAAATGTTCTTGTGAAGGAGTTGGTATGCAAGAGTCCCCACTCTACTGCTGCACAACTATCTCATGAACCACCCAGTATGTGACGTCACCTAACAGACAGGGATAGTGGCAATTACCAAAAAAAAAATGCCATTGCGCATGTGTGGTTTGGTTCAAGGGAAAAACAAGAAATGTTCGGAGACAGAAATCACTAAAATAAGCAAGAAGCTTTAACACATTTCCATTGCGCAGTTCCGGAGACAATGATGACACTATGATGTCACTGTTCTCAACATGCAGGGTATGGACAATGACACGTTTGATGTCGGGGTTCCCAAAATGGGGGTTCCGTTGCCATGCTAGCACACTAAACTGTGGGTCAGAGGTCAGTTACTGTGGCCACTCAGCAGTCGTGGCTATCTGATCAATTAGAGAGGGTGAAAGGCAGCAAAAGAAGGAAGAGGGGGGTTCGATTTCCCCTTCAACACGCTATGACCAAGTCAAGCTGGACCAGTTACGGTTCATTGCCCTGCGACCGCTTAATACTGGAGCTGCAGGTTTCCCTTTCACAACTACAATGACTGTTAGTACACGATTAAACAACACCACATCCTAATGATTAAGAATATTTATACTAATACTAATACTAATGCTACTTATCTCGTGAGAAGGTTCGCGAGATGCTGTGTCTCTGACCAACCAAGCGATTTCGATTTGATTTTAGTCGTTTGTGCATCATTATTTATAAAATGAACATTTATATCTGTGACTCATCTGCTGAAGATTTTGAGTCCTTTGTCGCATTGTGTTCCAAAGACTTGAATATTGTCACGCTGGTTACATGTCACGCTAATTACGTGACGTTCATTATGAACATTGACAGTAAGGGAGATCCTTTTACTTTTTTTAACTGCCAGAATTTCCCCTCCCCACCTTCCCCAACCCGCAAGATGGAAGAAAGCTTTATCGACGACAGAGAGCTGTGAACTTTAACCCTGGGCACGAGGAAGTGACGCAAGGTGTTTGGTAGGAAAGAAAGGGGGGTGGAGCTACTGAGGGAAGGGGATGGCGGGCACGTGTCTGGCTGTGCGCGCGCTAGATAAGAACACATCCGGCAGTGCGGGAGACAAGCCGGAAGTCGTCAGCTGTGTGCCGACGACACAAAACACAAGTCGCTGGTCTGCCCCTGCGGCCAGACCGGTAATGACGTCAGTAGGTCTCACATGGACAGAAGGACCAGCGGATATCTCCGCACCTTCTAAACAAAAAACCGAAGAAGAAGAAAATAAGATAAAAATGTTCCATATCAACAGCAGCTCGACAATAACTACATCCGTTAGCCACGTATGGGAGATAACTCCAACACATTAACCTGTACGTATCTCATTACGTGGCAGTTTACTCGCATCACCTGTCCAGATCCCAACAAAATTGTCCAACAGCTTTTCGTCAACAGCTTGTTTCAAAGAATGAATATAATACTGCAGATGACATCTGATAATAATGAGTACAGCTGATGATAACCAACTCGTACATCTCGTGTTCATCTCGTCACATCCGGGCACCAGAGGGCGCAGTAAGCTCAAACATCATCACACCATTGGGAGGGAGGTTCACAAGTTTCTAGAGTGAATTTGTGCCTTATGGTGAGCTTAGCTCACGACGTGGAACTATTTTCTTTGTAAGAGCTCATCCAAGTACCTGCGCATGCGCACACGTTTTACTACCGTTCAACTCCTTCATCACCTTTATCACCGAGGAGGAAAAATTATCCAGTACGCAGAAGAAGTGAATAACACTTCATCCAGTATTTTGATAAACACAAGACACTTCATCTCCTGAACACAAACACACTTAGTGGCCTGTAAATATCGCAGCGGGTCACGTGCGTGAGTAAATCAACGCACGTTCTGAGGTTCATTCAATTACTTTGCTTGAATTTAATTAGTCTTTACGTTCGTTTGTGTGAACTTACTTCATCTTGTTATTTATTCCTGAAAATATTCTGTTAATTTTTTCTTATCATAAACAAATTTCGTGTCAGTGGTAGGTACGGTGTATGTATGTCCCAGTTGTGATTAGTAGACCACTGACTGTGCTTCTTTACTTTCAGCTTCTGAATGCAATGTATCAACGTCATCGTTGCGGTTGTCTTCATTGTTAAAGGCTGCTGGAGTGGGGCAGTGATTGAAGACGACTGGGTGGGGCAGTGGTTGCGGACGAGTGAGTGGGGCTGAGTGTCAACGATTATATGGAACAGCTGGACATCAGTAATCACATCACTCGTCATCACTCACCCTGTTAAGCTGGGGATGCTGGGGTATGTCTACCCTACTCTGACTTCTGCTTAACCCTTCTAATGATTTCTTTAATGACCAGGGCTTCTGCTTACGCAAAAAATTGCGTACAGTACGCTTTAAAATTTCGGAGGACCCCTTCAATTTTCGTCAATGGGATCCCCTTCAAATTTGGGCAAAGAACAGGGACCCCTTAAAAATCTGAAGAAGGGGTCCCTGGGACCCCAAAGAATTTAGCCTTAGCAGAAGCCCTGATGACTTTTTAAAACTTAACCCAACTAACACTTGCGCAGTTCTCATGACTAAGTGGGGGGCTGTTATCATTGAGGCACGATGTATGGATTTGCCTTGTTTTGAGAAGTGTCCTACCCACCAGCCGGCCGTCCATCGGTCACTCGACCCACTCCTTCCTTCGTTCGCTGAGTGGATTGTGGGTGGGTGGTCGGGCGGCTGGTCAGTGAGGGTCAGGGATAGTGGGTCGCCCTGTCGGTACAGGTGAGTCACATGATCCATGGGTGAATGGGTCGTCAAGTAGGGGGGTGGGTGGGTCGGTCGGTTTGGTAAGAACTAATGGTGATAGGACAGAAAGGTTGACTAGAGGCGGAACTCAGCTGGTCTCCCCTTCCTTGCTGACCCAACCAATCGGCAATGAGAGGGTGGGGGAGCTGCACGTTGCTTGTGTCGGTGGTGGAGATGGAAGACAGTCTCGCAGCTTATCGCCTGCAGCCACATGTTGTGGGCGGATGGGGGGAGGGACGAGTGGAGGGGATATGAGGGCGAACGATTTGGGGGGAGGGACGTTGGCGCCTCGGAGGAGATTAGACTGGAGGCTGCTTCCTTGGCGATGTGTGTGACAGCCGTCTGCCCTTGGCCTCGGGCGGCCTGCGAGGGCCTCTTGTGCTTCCAGATTGTTTTCCTGCTTTTGTTTAGTCGCAGACAGTTCCAACAGCCTACAGCAACACCAGCCTTTTGTTAGACGGAACAACGCGCTGCTCTCCCCTTCAGTCACCAGGGGGCGAACCGTGAGAACAAACAATGAGAACAGATAAGACCAACAAGAAATGAACTACCGCTCTTCGAACATAAAAAAGATTGCAAGTAGATTTATGGTGGGTAAAATATGTCAATGTACCTTGAAACCAGTTCATTAAATGCACGTAAAATAAAGAGAAATACAACAAAGTAAAATAAAATAAAATAGAACTAACTGAATTCATGGAGAATAAAACGGTTAAAATTACATCCGAAGTAAAAGCTCACATGACAAGGTAAGATGGACTTGGAATGTAGAAAACTCGCCAGAAGTGTGTAGAATAAAATATCTCTGAATGTATGAGGAATGAAACTCTTATTTGTTAAGGTAGACGAAAAGATTACTAGATGTGTAGAGAAGAAAATATCACTTGATGTTTGAAGAATGAAATGGCGTAGAAGTATTTAAACTAGATGAATGGAGAATGGAATATTCTTTGATATACCTAAACTAGATGTAAGTTGACTAAAGTTGTAAGTTCTAACTAAACCAAGTGACTTGGGCTACTTGCAATGTTTTTAAACTTAAAACTGTTTTTCAAAAGTCGCTCCTATACCACTTACAAGCGGTGTACAAGTGCATACCAAACATGTGGTGACGAAAACGAAAATCTGGCTTAAACAGTTTTATTTCATTGAAAATCAATTCAAGTTAAAACAGGTCTAAACTTGTAAACAGGTCTCACCACAAATTTCTAATAGTAAACATCTTTAGGCCTTAAATATAATTATACAATGTGTATAGAAACTCAAGGCCTAAAGATGTTTACAATTAGAAATTTGTGGTGCAACTGGTCCCAGAAGCTGTGGAAAATCTTACTAGAATAATCTCACTACAGAATAAACAATCACCAGTGAAAGTAAAAGGAGTAAATTTCTCAAAAGATAGAAAATATAATCTCGAAAGTAAAGGTTTTCCCCTAATCTTCTTCTAGTAAGGTGTAAGGTGTTAAAAATCATTTTTCTGTGGACTAACCTTTCGTGAGGGGTTTCTGTAGAGTCAGATACCTATTGTTAACAGTTGTGTTGGGAGGACTGGGGTACGTTGGAGGTGATACCCGGGTAGCGAACTCTTATGCCTCTAGGTTTGCACGCCTGTGATCACACCACTCTGATCATCTCAGAAATTCCAGAAAAAAATGAAATCTTGCTGGAGTCATTTTCCAACAAAAATCTTACTGGGGGCGTGCAAAACAAGTTTATCACTAGATGTGTGTCGATGTCACTAGATAAACAGAATAAAATCTCACCAGAGAATAAAATCACACTGCTTACAGAATAAAATGTCTGTGTGTGTGTTTGCAGAATACTCACTCACATTGTAAAATTTCAGAAATTTACAGAATAAAATTATACGATGAGTATCTAAAAATAAAATGTGTATACAGAATAAATCTTACAATGTGTGTACAAAATAAAATAAAATCCCACTGTGTGTGAAATAAAATCTGACAGTGTAGTGTGCAGTCTGATGTACCGCACACAAGAAGTTAGGGGGAACCTGGAAATCAGAAATCAGTTAGCCTTATGACTATACACACTTCTGTAGACTGTAAAAGTCAGCACTAGAGATCACGTGGACTTGACAGAAGACGGGGAGGTACAGGTATCTGGCAGCTGTACTCACTTCTCCACACAAGAGTGAGGAGGACCTCCACCAGACTGCTGCACACCTGGACCACAAGTCGACCACAGTGCTGTCCACTACAGTTGTCCACTCCAATCATAACTACAAGTGAGTAAACCAAGACATAGTCACACGACTGACCCCAGCTCGCAAGACATGGCCACGAGACTGCGCATCTCTCTGAGGCATCTTCTTCCATTTTTAATTTCGCTCTCATCTTCAAGACTCATTAACCGAGAGCAAGACTTGACCTTCAACTATTAACCCTTGGGGGTAAAAAAAGGACTGTACAGCACGGGCTGAAATTAGTGGTCCTCACTGTCAGCCATTGCACTAAAGATGAAAACCCGAAGACGTCTTCAGCCTGTGTCATGTCAAGTTCTCAGCCACAAGTAGGCGAGGGGGATGTGGGGGGTACTAGTGGTGGAATGTTGGAGGTGTGTGGGGGGGACGGAGGAGATGAGGCTGCTGTTTATAGCTGCCTGTGATGGTGGTGAGGAGGGGGAGCGAGATCAGCATGCGGGTGCCGCAGGATGGCTTTTTAATGGACACCGAACGAGGGGGCGTCCTCGGAACTTTGGGCGCTGGGCCCTTTACCTCCCCTTTCTCGGGTCACTTCAAAGGGGCGCTCTCATCGGTCTGTGGATAGGATGACCAGTTTTCACAGCATCTAATCAGTCTTCAAACCTTAAAAAAGTGGTCCTCCTCCCATCCTTCAACACACACATACAGAGTGTGTAATGTCCCACCCACGCACACCCGGACATGTCTTCGTTGCTTGGGTTTGTGCTTCCACTTTTCCCAAAGATTTGGTTTTTAGATATTATTTTGTTAGTTGATAAAGATGCCAGCATTTATTGCATTTGTACTGCGTTTATCAACCATTTATCAACATCATTGGAAGTTTGTTTAGAGTAGTGACTTTATAGGTGTTGCAGGATCAGTAAACATGTGTACAAAGTAGTGGCAAAAGCTAAAGTTTACCTCAAATAATGTCTTTATAACTCTTTCAGGACTAATGAACATTTGTACAAAATAGGGAACATACAGATATGCTGCCTGAAGTAATTAGTGATAGCTAAACATCTAAGTCCGTGATTAAATAATGTCTTGATAACTGATAGCGGCTGATAGGTGATATATTCACTTGATTAGTCCCTGTAATTTACAGGTTGCTTACTAAGACTTCCCGTGACAGTAATTATCTACAAAACTTAATTATTATGATTATATTATGTAAACCAAAATTATGGGATTCAACCAAGCTATGGTGCTTAAAAATACCTATTAAAGATAATATTGAAAGTTTTAGTACTTTAATGTATTCAAATAAAAACGACCTAAACATCCAAGTACCTGACAGTGAAGCAGACGATGCAAATACTCAGCAGACAAATAAGACAAACAATTGAGTACTTAACAGTCAATAGAACAATCCTAGTAATCCATAATTCATGAAAAAAATACAATACTCAAACAGTCGACCAAACAAAGAATCCGTGTACTGAATAGTCAAGGAACCAAGCAGTCCATGACGATTCAAGGGACAGTACTGATGCTCCTCTGATTAACGCCCTTCCTTAGAAGTGTTGGTGATCATCATTGTGTCAGTTATTTAAGTCGGGTACCTCCTTGGTACAGCGTTGTATCAAAGTGTGTAAAGTGTATTGACATTTACTACGTCGTATCAACGTATACCGACGTACACAACGTGGCTACCAAGACAACGATCAGCAAGCGATGACGAGACAAGACGAGACTTCAGCGTTTGATTGAGAACATGGTTCTCACGATGCCAGACGGAGTGGGCTTGATGGGTGTGGTGGCGGCGGCGGTGGTGTTGGTGGCGGAGGTGCGGAGGCTGTTGCATCGGCCACTTGGGCGAGGGTCTTGGTGCTCGTCACATGAAAGGCTTCACTGAGGAGCCGAGCGCGTGCACAAGGAAACAGTAATTTCCTGAGCAAGTGCGGCCACGGTGATTAGTTGGAGGCAAATGGCGCGATCTGAGCGAGAGAAAGAGAGAGAGAAGGGATGATCGAGTTGGGCTACAGGCAAGTCAGTCCGGGCGCGCAGTCGTATTGCACCTTCAGACAGACGATTTAGCAGCGCGTGCTCCCCACACCATTATCCCTACCATCTCCCCACACGACGCACAGAGGGACAAGCCTAACTTTGTCTTTTAGAATCTGGCTGACTGAGTGAGGAATGTCCCCGGTTATACCGAACCTCGATCACATTAACCTCTGAGGGTACAAACGGGAAGAATGTGGACAACACCGACACAGTGATGAGGGAGACACTGCAGGTGGTAATTAACGACAGTGAAGGTATGAAGGAGACAGTGGAGACATCAATCATGGCTCAGTACAGATACTGGTCATCAGTCACTACAGATATTCATTTTTAGTTTCTTTCTGTCATCAACAAATATATAGCTTCACGCATTTGTCAATACCTGAACAGGTACTAAAGAGAAAATTTATTTTATAAGCTCAGGTAAACGTTATTCAATGCCAATATGTATTTGTAAAAAGTAATAGACACCTAAAATCGTTTGTGCCTTCTGCAGGCCGGCTGCACAATCACAGATGAATTGTCAGTGTGTGTGTGTGGGCGCGCGCGCGCGCATATGAATGGCTTGGGTGTAAGTTTTCTTTCTTTAGATTGTGTCACTTGTATATTTTTCGCTTGCTCATATTTTTTACCTGTAACAAATTTTTTTCTCCTTTTTGTAACTAGAATCTATATATAGCAACTGAACACCTTTCCCGTGTTTAAATTGTCCATTGGGACTAATAAAGTTGGTAACTGTCGTCGTCAATTGCTGTAATTTTGTGGACATGTGTATTGTTGATGGAACTACGACTTAAATGCCATAACATATTCTGTTGCCGCTCTAAAACACAAAGTAAAGAATTATTTCACAGGTGGCAATCAAATCTTCAGCTAAGTTTACATGCAAACAGCATTACCACACATTTTTTTCCCCGATCGTTGGGACATTCCCGCAACATCTCTGACCTCCTTCAACACCTTGTTGTGGTAGCAAGACCTCAGTCTACGGTCTTGAGGTGGGCATTGAAAACAAAACAAACACAACATGTTGGTGTATTATCAACTCCACTCACTACATCAGGTATCCAATACAGACAGGTACAAACAGGTCGGAAGGCACGTGTAGCAATCAAACATCTTTAATGGGGGTAAGGGGGTCGGCTTCAGCCTCCATTCACTAATGTCCGAAATTACCAAGGAACCAGGAGAAGCTGGAGTCCTCGATGTGTATATGTACAGCGGTACTTATGTGTCTTACAGCAAGCACTTGTCCATTGTGCTTAACATTACATGGAGTGGACTTACAATGTACTTCTGGTTGTACGTGCATGTGTTGCAGAATTACTTACGGCTGTAGTTTGCTGCAGTTATTTATAGTGTAACTTAATAGCTGTACTTACGGTGTACTTACAGGATGCCTCCATAACCAGAAACACAGTGAATAGCAAGGGTTACTAAACAGCGACCACACCACAGGCAGTCAATCTTCAGGTGGAGAACACACACAGATCACCGCTACACACAATCCTCCATACTACACACACACACGAAGAGGGTAACCCTGGGCGGCTAGGTTGCAGTGAAGTCGGAACCTTTGACGAAAGGTCAGATGCAACTGGCTCTCTCTGAAGGTCTCCACTCACGTGGTCAGGCGGCACACGATACGCCTGGGAGGCTCATCGTCCCCATGGTGAGTAGTGTTTGACCTCGACTACACTTTGCGTACAGCAGTTACGCTGACAGGCGGAGGTAAGGGGTTCAATGATGCCCATATGCTTGGGAGCCACCCTCACCCTCTCCAAGGACGGCAGTTCCAAGTCAGATATCAGGATCGCAAACAGCAAAAAGAGACAATAGCTAGACTAGACAGGATCTGGCATAGCTATAAGAGAAAGCTCACTACCACGTACAAGCTGTATAAATCCCTGGTAGTGTCCGTCCTGCTCTACGGATGTGACACGTGACTCTGCTCTCCGGACTGGAAAAGGAGATCTAGATTGGGAACGTGGTCTGAGAAGGCTGCCTCCGCGGGTCTGAACAGGACACAGACACGACTTGTATGAAACAAGATGGCGTCACATGGGGAGGACACCGAACCTCTCTCTCAGAGTCAAGACGTAGCGGGTCTTTGGTCTTTTCAAGTTACCTTGGAGGGTGGCCGATGCCGCTGGTGGTCAGGGAGAACTGATCCTTACGAGGTCAAGACTGGATTGGTTGTCCTTCAGCCGCTGACTATTGCCCACTAGCAGAATGGGGGCTGTCAGCTGCTGCGGTCTATCCATGTTATCCCCACCAGGTGGCGGTCATGGACATTGATTACTTTGTTTATCTTCTCTTTTGCTTCTCCGGGCACATAGCGTGAGGTTTTCGTAACCTTTTTTTTTTTTTTTTAAACGGGTTACGTTGTGTATTTCCGAAGTATTTCCGTTATCCAAATCTTTGATTAAATGATCTACTAACTGGGACAATAACTGTTCGGTGTCATGCATTAATTTTCACGTTGATTAGATGTAAAATGGAGACTTTCGTGCAGACACTACATTACTGCTGTATGGATGCCTGAATTGTGAATTTCAGTTGCCTGTGTGAGCTTGTTTGTAGGTGGGTTCATCAGCAGCTCCTTTCATTAATGGATATGTGTTTTTTCTGACCGTCGTTAATTTTCTTTGAAGACACTGATATTGTGAGAGTTCCGTTGAATAGTATTTTTTCAGTTCATATCTTTTATTCAGACTTAATCTGTGTTTGTTTGAAGCTGCCATAAAATCAGACGGACACCTAATGTAGTATTGTATTACACGAACCTTACATACATGACGTAACTATTTAGTACAATAGTATATGACGTATATTTAGTACACCGGTATAGCTATACTGACGTTTATTGTTTATGACACAGTCTGTATCGCGACAGTATTGTTACAGCCTAGTATTACGGATATATATAAGTAATATATTTTAGAATAGGTTTATTTTTAGTTTCCTCCCTTTTGACTTACTAAGAGGTCCTCGTTCATAGCCCCCTCGTACTCCTCTAATTTGCCGTTCCCTCTCTTACCGAAGCGGTAAGGTCCGCTTTTCCTGCTGAGAGCTTTCATTCGCCCGCTGTCTCCTTATTTATACTTTTTCTCTCAATAAGGAGTGAGTGAAAAAATTCAAGTTTGAAGTTCAAATATGCCTCAATCTACTATGGGCGTGAGTGAGGTGGTGTATCGAACGTAGTACTGTTCTATTTGGGTCGATGTTGTTGCGGATCCCTCAGTGCACGCATGCACCGCACACCAACAAACCATCCTGCGATGCACCCCCCCCCCCTAAGTGCCAACTGTTTGTGTAGTTATCTGATTAGACATTAGGAGAGCTACAATTATTCCACCACAGTATTATATAGGGAGCGGGTGAAGAGTTTTGTTCAGAATATGTGGACGGGGTAGAAGATGAGAAAATACTACACGGGGTTAAATAAATTGAGAGGTAGAGACTGGGGAAGTAATATGGTAGCCCCGTTTGCAAAGTGAGATGTGTGTAGAAATTATTTGTGGACAAGAAAAGCTTGGGAGACATGTGGATGTTTGTATTGACAGGGCGATGAAGGTATTATGACAGAACAGGAAGCGGATGAAAGGTTGATAATTGTGTTTAGGGAGGCGATGAGGTTTTATAGACAGACAGAGAGCGAATTGAGGTTTTAGTAGCAGAACAGAGGCGATGAAGGTTCTAGCAGACGGAGCCCGATGAAAGGTATTTAGACACAGAAGCAGTTGAGGTTACTGACATAATGTGAGGTAAGGTGTGGCTGGAGGAGGATTGAAGAATACAACAGAGACACAAACGCTTGGGGAAAATAATGTCTATCTGTAACCTCCGGAGAAATAAAGTCTGCGATAAATCATTGACGGAAGATAATATTCTGTCACGTGACCAAAAAAGAGAAAAAACATTATGTGTAACAATTAACTGCCGGAGAATAAGCTTGGAGTATAAAAGATTAAATAAGAGTTCTGGGAAGGGAGAGTATGTTCACCAGTATTCCGTCTCCCATTCTGAGATTTCTATTTCAAAGTCACCAGACAAAAGAAGCGTCACTCGACTACCTGGTGTCAAGCAGTAAGTCAGTAAAGAAAGGAAATAAACATAGAATATAGAGGAAGTAAATTTAGAATAAAGTAACAAACAGTCTAGGAACATTAAAAGTAAGGAGCAGTCAGGAGGTGTGTGAGGCCAGGGTGGGTGTGCGGCGGGCAGGCCAGGTCTGACAACTAAACACGTGGTGGTGTCAAGACGTTTCTCAGCCCAGGACGGGGTGGGGCTAGTTTGTTCAGTATCTTGGTGCCTTGGCTGTGGTGTGGGGGACTGCAGGGGAGCCCCTCATTAACTGCCTCCTCACCTGCCCAGTGTAACTGGATTACTCCAAAGCTCCGAGCCAGCGAATCTGAAGAAGGCGGGTCACGTTATAGGTCCGACTTTTTTTTTGGTTGGATGGGTGAGGGTGGTGGGGCAGGAGTGTGAAGGTGAGTTAATGGACCGGAATCTACAATTTGAGCTTTAATAGTCTATTGGCCCGCCATTTGCAGTGTTGCGAGCTGAACTAAAGAAGAAAAGGAGACAATGGATGTCGATTGTGTGTGTACTTAATAAATTTCTATGTGTATTGTTACGAGGCTTACGCTCATTTT